>NW_008338883.1:988293-1009272 GCF_000622305.1 Nannospalax galili | reverse complement strand
CTTCTTTTTCCCCTCCTACTGTTTTAATTTTCAAAATTATTTTATCTTATTTTATTTTTCAGACAAAGTTTCATGTATTCCAGAGTCACCTCAGCTTGCTGTGTAGCTGAGGACAACCTTGAGTTTCTGATTGTCCTGTTCCTACCTCCTCACTGCTGGGATTACAGAATTAGTGTTCATGAGGTAACCTGGGAACTTGGGATTTTGTTCATGCTGGGTGCTGCATGCTACCAATTGAGCTACGACTCCAACCCTCCCCACCTTTAAAAAATTCTGATGCTATTTTTTAGCCCCTAGGGGCCTTGCATTTAGCAGGTAAAAACGAGTAAGCAGCAGTTTGGCAATTCCAAGGATATATTTGATCATTTTTGTCCTTTCCCAAGGGCCTCAGTACAAGATAAGTGCTTTCAGATCTAAAGAAAAAAGTTTATTTTTTATTATAGCAACTTTTCTTTTACTCTGAGAAGAGAAAAATAAACCAAACTAGTTAACTTTAAGGTTAAATTTTTTTTTTTTTTTGCCTGAGGAAATACACTTTTTGCCATAGATAAGCTCAGAAACACCCTCAGGAAGATGTCCAAATTGCAACCCAACCACAGTTACTGGGCAGCCCTAATTCTCCAAGCTCGTGCATCTTGTTTCTCTGTTAGGGTATATTGCTTAAGTTTTGTGGATAGCTATAAATGGTGAGTTAAGGAAATAAAGACGTCACCATCTTTTCTGGAAATATTGCTCGAGAACGTACGCACACATGACATGCTGATCCGCAATGATGTGAAAATTTCATGCAAATTGGCCCCCAGCCCTCTTCATGGGCCAAGTCTGGCAAAGGCTTTGGTTTCTTCTGACCTACAGGAAGAATTAGAGGCTGGACACCATGCACCTGAAGTTTGCATATAATTGAGCATCCAGGCCTCTAAAAAATCGTACATTTTATTCGCAAACATAGGCATCTGCTGCTAATTAAAGTATCAGGGTATAATTATACCCTTTCTTATTAGTAGATATGCAATCTGACAGTTGCTTAGATACAAAATAAGCAGATTGTGTTCTGCGCCCTTCACAGGCTGGGGAGAGAGAACAACAGAATTTTCAAATGCTCCATGTAAATGAGTCTTGTTGCCCACAAAATGTAAAGTTCTGAATTATGATTGGTAAATTTGCCTGGGAACAGATGTTAATCCCATCACAACTCTGTGATTCAAGCTTTAATATCCTTTCATTGTTTTCTTTGCTTTGTCTCCTCACCCCTGCTACCGCACCCTCACTACCAAACAGAAAGCACCCGCTCTTCCAATGCATAGGCAAGGAATGGGACAGGACCCAGGCTAGGAAGAGAGACGGGCGGGGGAGATGCGAGGGTGAATGAGGCTGAGCTGTGAGCTCACTAACAGCATTGTGAGAAGAAAGCAGATGTGACCTCTTCAGGAGACAGGAGACAGGAGACACCCACTTGGGGGCTGGCTTGGCTTTGTGGTGTATCAAAGGCATACTATGTGGTGTGGAGTCCACATCCTTCTGAGACAGGCTCTGATCACACTACTCATACAATTTTATCAGAGGTATTCCCTGTTAACCATCAGCCCTAGAGGTTCAAAGACCACATCTTTTCTGGATATTTGATCTACCTCCAGCATACAGAATAGTACAAAATGCTAGGAACTTGCTAAACAGTTCCTGAGAAGATGGACTCTTGATGCCCTAACATGCTGTTTTCCCTGGGAAAGGTTGGTATTTTAACCTCAATATTGGCTACTCATGTCTCAGAATGTTACGAATTGGTTAGATGAAGACTTGGCAAACTGTAGCTCCAGAGCCAAATTCTGCCTGAGAAGCTGGTTTTACATGGCATGTGAGCTAAGAATGGGTTTTACAATTTTGAATGCTTAAAAAAAGTAAAAAGAATAATAATATTTCATGACACATGAAAATTACACGAAGCTCAAATTCTGTGTCCATAAATAAAGTTTTATTGAAACACAGTTATTGTCATCAACTTACATATTGCCTATAGATGCAGTTGAGGGCTAGCAAAGAAGACCACATAGCCTGTGAAGTCTATAGTATTTACTATCTGCCTTTAGAGTAAGATCCTTCCCCCAGGTTAGCTTTTCAGGATGGGGGTATGGACGGAAGAAGGGGTAAGATTTTTGGGAGACTCAGGGGAAGGCTAGGGGAAGAGAAGAGCAGGAAGTCAGCAGAGCACTTGTTCACTGTGACAGCCCTGGAACTTTCTCTCGTAACTCAGATGACTGCCAGCTAAGAACACAGCTGCAATCAATTCTCAGATTCTACAGTGCTCTGATGTGAAGGACGGTGTCTGTTTTTTCTCGGTCATTGTAAATCCTTAGTCTAATATGTTCTTTTTCTGTTGGACATGAAATTTGGCTTCCCAGACAGTGTTTGAGTAGTAAATCTGTATGTATGAGTGATTGTGAACTGCAGCTTGTTTTTGGAAAGCAAATGTCTTTAGTTTTCAGCCACCCAGCTGTCCTCAGCAGCTGTCCTGCATCTTAGCCTCCCAGGATGTGCAGACTCCCATCGTAAGTGTCCTGTCTCTAAACTCCAAGCCAGGGTGTAGTCCCTTCCTTCCAGTGAAGCGCCTTTGTGATTAAGCTGGAAAGGATGCAATCAGCCTACTTAAAGGCCTGCTAATCCACTTGATCCATCCCAGTTATCTGTCCAAATCCCAGAGGGCATCTCTAGACCTGAGCTTCATTTCTTTGGGCTTTATGGAAACACCTCCTGAGCATATAACATCACCACATGAGCCATCTAAATTCTGAATTAGAGTATCATTTTCTCCAAACACTACTCTCTAGACTGGTCCAAGCCTCTGGGTTCCTGGAGGACTCTTTTATATGAGTAAAAAGTGCCCAGCATCCTCTGATGGTGTATTAAAGGGACTGGGGTATAGGTTTGCTTTCTGAGTGGCAGTGATTAACAATCTGTACTGTTTACCCTAAGTAGATCTGAGTTTTGAAAATCATAAGTAATAAGGTTTTCCTGACTTTCAAGGGCTGACTAGCAGGACATGCTATGGGAACACTTGTCAGACATCTGATCTGAAGGGTTAATTTTTTAAATTTTTTAAAAAAAATTTTGTCTTTTTGAGACAGGGTCTCCCTGTAGCCCCAGTTTGCATGAACTCGCTATGTAGACCAGGCTGGACTGAACTCACCGAGATCGACCTCTGCTGGGATTAAAGGCCTGTACCACCACACCCAGCCTGAAGGGTTTATTTTTAAAGTAACATGGGAAATGGTTTGTGGAAAGAAAGGCAAGTTTTTATTTCCTAAATAATACCATTTGTTGCATCTCTTCTGTCCTAGATGTTTCTCTAGGTATTCTGTGATGGAATGTCCTGGTTGCAGAAAACTAGAAACTGCCACTAATCTTATCTACCTCTGAAACTGCTACTAATCCTTATCTACCTCCAGGACTATTGGAGACTGACTTTTGCTCAAGGTAGCCTGTCCTATTTGAGCAAGTGCCTCCAGAGAATGAGACACACAGCACCCTGAAGCTGTAGCTGCTTTTTCATGCCCAAGTCTCTATATGATCACTGACTCTCCCCATACACAGGACAGTTGTCTCCAGCATATGGGTGGGAAGGCTGCTATCACTCCTGCACCTAGAATAAAATACAGTCTCGTCTGAGGTCTGGTATGGTTTCTTTCTTCCTCTCTCTCCTATTGTTCCTGTATTCTGTGCCCCCAAAACATAACATGATGGTGCTGAGACCCAGGACCCAGGAGGGATTTCTGGGGCCCTCCTAGAGGCCCCAACCCTCTTGGGAAAAATTCCTAAAGGCCACTGTGGCTCAGGCTTTGGTGACCTAAGCCCACCTGATGGGTAGACCCACCCATCTGATGCTTTCAAATGCTTTCCTTTGTGTCCCTTCCCCATCTCAGGACCCACCTAACAGAAGCACAGGTGTCCTCTCAGCCTACTTTCAGACTGAATGAGCACCCATTGGGACTGGTGGTCCTTGTGGTTTTTATCTATTAGGGGGTGCAAGCTTCTTGTCTCGAGGTCTTCCTGGAGTTCTGTGTAAACCCAGGTCCAGCCCTTGGGCAAGAACCCGGACAGTCTATCACTCTCTCTTTCCCGTCTCTACTCTCTGTACTTTCAGACATTGGAGGTTTTCGGAGCCCCCCCACAATGGCAGCTCCAGACCCTCCTCCTGGGACCTCCTTGACTTTCCTACTGTTCTTGTCTATTTGGTTCTGTATAAACCCAAGTCTGGCCCTAGCAGAGGACCAGGCCAGGATCTCACTTTTTCCCTTCCAGTCCCTACTCTCCTTCTTTTCTAAGACCTTGATGGACCTTCAGACAAGAGGCTATTCTCCATTTGCTTCTGCTTTGCATCCACCACAGGACAAGGTGATCCTTTGGGACCTACCTTGGTCTTGGGAACTTTAGAAGCCCCCTCACCCCAAAGAAGCCTGATGAGGTTCTGGGAGCCTGCCCACTAGGTCCTAGGACTGGAATCTTTGGAATCTATGAGGCAGGGGATGCCCCCTCCTAGGTACCAGACTCATTTCTGGTTAATCTGGAGGGCTGGATCTGACCTCCATTCCATTCTTGCCTTGTTCCCGAGTCCACTATGGGCTCCAAATTGTCTGTTCCAAAAGACACACCCTTAGCCCGTCCTTAGGCTAATCTAAAAAAAGATCTCAGACCCATCTGCTTTCAGTCCAAATTTGGCCTAAATATAATGGCCATCATTGCCCTAAATTTGGATCTTATGATTATAATATCCTAATTTAGACTATCAAGAAAATGGAGAGGGGTCTGAGGGTCCCCATATTTAAGGCTTTTTCACTCCACCTCCCTGTGTAACCCCCACTCTGCTTAAAACTTTATCAGATTCTCTGTCAACAGAATCCTGTGCCTATCTTTGCCTTTGCTTTCCCAGCCAGACAAACACTGACAGGTTTTGAAAACAAAATTGTTTCTCTGGGCAAATTCTGGCTCCTCTCTGCAAACCCCTTCTATTTGCTCCTCCTCTCTGCAAATTCCTAGGGCGGATGCTCGCTTTTCTCCACCTTGCACAACTATGGGGCTTCTCTCCACTCTCCAAGACCTGTACTCTGTCCCTGGTTCTCAAAAGCTGGTTCTGCCCCCTGGCCGGTGGCAAGGGTTTTGTGAGTTTATCTTCCTCCCTTCTCTCTATAGCTCTTGTTGGCTCTGCCCAGTCTGTGGCCTGCTGTTCCAAATCTTTTCTCTGCATCTCCATCTACAACCTTGGCTGGGCAGCACCAGGATCTCAGTGGTCTTTTCCTGTCCCTTACAGCAAATGTTCTACTGTTTCAAATATTTTCTTACTTCTGACCCCAATAGAGGGCCTAGCCTAGCCTCACCTGTCTGACTTGGCCCCGTGTTCCCGTTCACTGGTCCACTGCCTATCTCCTGCAGCTCATAATTTTTGGTGCTGCTCACCACCCACGTTTTCACCTTAACCAGTTTCAGTTTCTCTCCCAATGACTGAAGTTTCCTTGCATTGCTTTTCTATTCTGAGCCTACATAGCTAGAGAAAATATACTTTCCTGGAAATTCCCTGGACTATAGGTGCTTAGTCCTGTGTCTCAATCTTCTTGCAATTCTTTGTTTAGTTTTTACCTTAAAGTTTTGGATCAAGACACAGTTTTATAATTTCAGATGTATCTGATGACACTTTTAGCTTTGAGATTGCTAGAACTTAATGGTTTGTTAATACATTTCAAACTCTCCATCATTAAAGTTCTAGCTATTTATCAGCCTAATTTAAAGTTACAACTTCTTTCAGGGAAACTTTATTCCTTCATTGTCACAGTTTTTACCTTAAAGTTTTGGATCAAGACACAGTTTTATAATTTCAGATGTATCTGATGACACTTTTAGCTTTGAGATTGCTAGAACTTAATGGTTTGTTAATACATTTCAAACTCTCCATCATTAAAGTTCTAGCTATTTATCAGCCTAATTTAAAGTTACAACTTCTTTCAGGGAAACTTTATTCCTTCATTGTCACCCTCATAAAATTTACTGTAAACTTCAATTTGATAAGGTTTTTCTATCTACTTTTTACAGTTAATCAGAACCTAAAACTCTATAAACTATGTTTTCTATTAAGTTCACCTGGGACCCTACAAAAACCCCATTGTATACACAGATTACACTAATTTATTTTCTTATCTTTCATGTTTAATTTTAGTAAACTAACACTACATAGAACTCTCTTCTAAAGTCAAACCATTGCCTTCTTCATGACTTCAGCTGTGCCTGCTTCCAGAAGATCATCATAATCATATATATTCTGTCATTTGTGTTAAGGCCTATCATGTCAAGTTAGTGTCCTCAGTTGTCCCGCAGTGCAAGTTCATCCACCTGAGGTCTAGTTAGCCTATCTAGAGTCCCTCCCTTTGAGAAGATCAGCTCTTTCACACCCAGTAGTAATCAACTGCCAATAATTCTTTGACTAAGATTGAGACCTGCTGTCCATTTCTACAGTACTGTGCTGGATTTTTGTCTGCTTGAGTTTGCATGGGTCTGGTGCATGCTGACACCATTGCTATAGATTTGTGTGGGAAGGGTCTCAGGAACCTGTAGGACTATTTCTATATGGTCATGCACCTCCTCCCTGTTTTTTACAATTTTTCTGCCCCCTCTTCTGAAATGTTCCCTGAGCCCTGGGTGGGTGGAAAATTCCATGTAATTATGTCATGTGTTTTCATGTGTTGAGATCTCATATAACTGTGTCATGTGTGTCTATGATAATTGTCTTCATATGTCATTTGTATCAAAACAATTTTTTAAAACTGTGGTAACTGTGGTGAGCAACCTGTCCTCTTGTTCAGGGAGGCCATGGAGACCCCACCAGATGGACCTGAACCAGTGTCCAGTCTACAAAGAGGAGGGTCAACTCAGAGGAAAGTGTATGGATGAGTGACACAGATTCAGGTAAATCAACTCTTACTCTATTTTGACTTACTGTCTTTCTAAAGCAGCCATTTGTTTTAATTTCTGAACAATCACTTCTCAGTTGGCAACAGATCCTCAAACGACCTTAAGAGTAAAAACAAATTGGTTTATTTGGGCCAACTGTATAGTTTTAAATACCCCAAAGGAAAGTATAACCAAAGATTAAAGTAATCAGTATATTTCTTTAAGAGTTTAAGGGATTACACTTCCTGGACATTAGGCTTAAGTCTATATCAAAAGTTATTCAGGAGGCTGGAGAGATGGCTTAGCGGTTAAGAGCACTGATTGCTCTTGCAGAGGACCCAGGTTTGATTCCCAGCACCCACATGGCAGCTATGAACCATCCTTAATTCCATTTCCAGGGGAATCTGAAGCCCTCTTCTGACCTCCACAGCATTGTATGGCACGGGTGCACTTGCATACATGCAGGCAGTACAATCATACACATAAAAAAAAAGTTATTTAGGCAATTATTTCTCATTGATTTTGTCCCTAAATCAGAAAGCACTGCTCAGATGTAAGACTTCAAATCTTGTCTCCAATATTGTAATGCCCACCTGTAGCTAAGGGCGACAGCAAACTAGTGTTCTAAAATGATGGATAAATTTGTTTTCTCCCCCTATCTAGAAGCCTTTGAGAGGGAACTGACACTGATTCTAACCATTCCAGCAGCTATCAAAATACCTGAAAGCAAATCCTGAATCCATCACCCTTGAGTCCAGCCTTGGCAGAAGAAAGAAAAATGAGGAGGAACCCAATAGAGGGATGCTTTTGGAAGCCTTTGTCAAGAAATTCCAATGGACTCTCATATGAACATTTGAAAATTGCCCTGTTCTGACTTTTTCTGGTTCCTTGTCTAGAACTTGTAATGCTAATTACTCATGCCTTTACTTCTCCTTCACATCTATTCATGATTCAAAGACTTTCTTTTCCTTCTTGAGATAAGAATTATACAGTTTGGGAGTCTTTTAGATAGACCCACTGAAGGGGTACTCTAATTGCCTCATGCTGAGTCCCTGTTCAGCATGGAAGAAGCCAGAGCAGCCTGTGTCCCAATTCCCTATTGGCATCCTCTTCAGAGGATGGTGTGATAAGAATAGGAGGTAGGAATTGACTAGGCAGTTAGGGTAAAAGGACCCCAAAGAAAAGTAGCCAGTTTCTTGGCTAAAACTCACAATGTCCTTGGGCCTTTTAGCAACCTTGTCCAAAGGCCAAAAATGTCAAAAATATTTGGGAGCCCAAAGGCCAAAAATGTCAAAAATATTTGGGAGCTTTTATTTAATCCTTAAAAGATTTTAGGGTTACCTCTTCAGAGGGGGAAATGTTAGAGTAGCCAAAAACCCCATAGAAAATAAATCAAAGAAGAAGAAAGAGTACATGAAGAAATCAGAAAAAAGTGATGTGGAGATATGGGAGGAGTTGGGAGGGGAGGGAGTGGGCATGGATTTGATCAAAACACCTTATATGCATGTCTGAAATTCTCAATAATTTATTTATTTAAAAAAACTGTGGTAACTTCAGTTTTTATTTTTCATTCTTTTTATTGTGTACAAAAATCATTGGTTTTATTTTTATTTTGGCATGCCCAATCAAAATGTTATGAGGTAACCCACCGGAGAAGACCACTCAGACACAGAAAATAGCCAAAAGAAAGTCTTTATAGCCGGCCAGCATGATTACACTGGGCATTCATGTCCATTCTTAGGGTAAGCTTTTATATAGAAAAATCACAAACAGGGGTGGAAAGCACCCCCCCACCTCAACAATTTCTGTTCTTAAAGAGCAAGCCAAGCGGAAAGCACTGAAGCCATAAATCTGCCATTAGCAGGAGCAACTAGGTGCACACTAATCTGTTCTCAAACCCACACCTTGGTGCAGCTGTGTCAAACTTTTCCATTCCCACATTTTAAGTTAACTGCCTCTGGCCTTAGCTATTGAGTTTAGCTGGAGCTTGCTTGTAACATAGATGTTTAATAACCATACTTAAAAGTTCATACTAATCTTTTCAAAAGGGATTTAAAGGAACTTTTTTTTGTTTGTTTTTGAGACAGGGTCTCCCTGTAGTCCCAGCTGACCTGAACTCAATATGTAGACCAGGCTGTCCTTGAACTCACAATGATCTGCCTGCTTCTGCCTCCCAAGTGCTGGGACTAAAGGCATGCACCACCATGCCCAGCCAAAGGGACAATTTTTATTTCTTGCCCTCCAGGGTCAACTAAGTCCCAGGGACTGTTGGTCATCTCTCAAAGTGTCCTGGAACTATGGTGAGTTGCCTGCCCTCTTGTTCAGGGAGGACATGGAGACCCCACTAGAGGGGCCTAAGCCAGTGTCCAGTCTAGGAAGGTCAGCACAGGAAAAAGTTTCCTACATGCTTTCAAGAGAAGCCACAGTCAATCAGGACTTATCCTCACAGAGATGGAATGGATAAAAGAAAAGCCAAAGGAACTAGGGGGTCCCCTCAAAGCCCAATTGACCAAGCTGACCTTCAGGGTAAAACAAAATTTCAATTAATTTGAACCAGCTGCATGGTCTTAAACACCCCAAAGGAAAATAAAACCAAAAATTAAAATTATCAATATATTCCTTTTAGAGTCTAAAAAATTGTACTTCCCAAACATTAGACTTAGAGATATTATTTAAACAATTATTTCTCACTAATAATCTGGTTCTTAATAAGAAACTACTACTCATTTGTAAGACTTCAAATCTTGGCCTAGTTCAACACTGCAGTGCCTACCTGCAGCCAAAAAGGAAAAACCTACTATTGTTCTTATCTAAAAATTAAATGGTGGCTAAATGTCTTCTGTCTCCCTATTGCAAAGCCATTTGGGAGGGAATCATACTGTGATTCTAGTCATTCAAACAGCTATCAAAGTGCCTGAAAAACAGATCCTGAGTCCAGCCATGTGAGCCAAAAGAAAAAGGAGAAGATGTTCTTGGAATCCCTCTTCCAAAAACAAAAAACCATAAAAACAAAAACAAAAAAAAAACCCTTTAATTTGGACATCTAAAGTTCACCCTGTTCTGACTTTCCTGGTTTCTTAGAATTTGTGTCTAATTACTCTGCTTTTCCTCCTTCACATCTCCCCCAAGCCACCAGTCAAGGGCTTTCTTTTTTTTCTTAGCTAACAGTTATATGCTTGTGGGGTCCTTTAGATAGACCACTGAAGGGGTACCCCAGTTACCATACTCTACACCTCTATTCAGCATGGAGGAAGCCAGAAAGACTGACATCCAAATTCCCTATTGGCAATTGGGGTTGCCTCTTCAAACAGAGGAGTAATGAGAATAGGAGTAATAACTAGTCAGGCAGTTTAGGATAAAGACCCCAAAAGAATAATGACCAGTTTCTTTCTGGCTGAGGGCTGGAAATTCCCTTGGACCTGGGAGTAAGTTTGTCCCTACCTGAGGCTAAGGATGTCAGAACTATCCAATCCAAAAATGTCTCTAGTTTTCGCTATAACTAGAGACTGGGGAGGCCAATAAGGGGTTCTAGTTTTTTCTATACCTCTCTCTTTCCCCTAAAGTAATATCCTGTTTCTGGAAGACACACTGAGGGTATGGCCAGAACTTCAATGGACCTGGACACCTGGAATGAGGACTGGACTGAACAGCTCCTCTTTCCATGCCCTCCTTGTACTATGCTTAATTAACCACTGTCTCCAAAGAGTCTTACAGAACCCCCTGACTGAGCAAACTACATAACTACTCAAGTCACTGCTTGAGACCAAATTAGGCTATGTTCCCCCTCCATGCCACCTGAGGACTCCTTTCAGTTAAAAGAGAAAAGATGACCCCCCTCCATCCCTTTTTTTTTGTCTTCAGGGTCTGGAACAATAGAATGTTTTAGTTTCAGAATAGTAAAAACTTCCCACTAATCTCATCTACCTCAAAAACTGCTATTGACCCTTATCTATCTCTGGGACAGTTGGAGACTGGCTGTTGCTCAAGATAGCCTGTCCTGTTTGAGCAAGTGTCTCCAGAGAATGACACATACCCCCCCCAGCTGCATCTGCTTCCTAGCCTGTCCTGTTTGAGCAAGTGTCTCCAGAGAATGACACATACCCCCCCCCCCAGCTGCATCTGCTTCTTCATGCCCAAGTCTCTGTATGATCACTAACTCTCCCTATACACAGAGCAGTTGTCTCCAGCATGCAGGCAGGAAGGTGGCTGTCACTTCTGTGTCTAGAATAAAATGCAATCCCATCTGAGGTCGAGTATGGTTTCTTTCTTTCCCATTATTCCTGTATTCTGTACCCCCAAAACTTTTCATTCTGCATGCATTTTACCTGAATCTTACAGGATACATATTTTCATGTGCATTTTACTGATTGAAACAGGAGGAATGGATTACTAGCGATTATACAGATGGGAAACAGCAAGATTATGAGTGAAACTCATGTGGTTGTGGCTGTAGAGTCCATGTGCATGCCTTTGTATTATATATGTATATATATAAGGAATGTATATCTATATCTATATCTATCTATCATCTATCTATCATCTATCTCATCTATCATCTATCTATCTATCTATCTATCTATCTATCTATCTATCTATCTATCATCTATCTATCCATCTATCATCTATGAGGAATGGCACCTGCTTCCTCATACTCTAAGGATAAAGAGACTTCTAGAAAGAAACAAAATACAGGGAAGGTAACAAATGAGACAGCTATGTACATGAACCCAACTGACATGTGGTTATCTATCTTATACAGGGACATACAAACTCATATTCTCTTTAATTCCTCCCTCCCTCCCTTCTTCCCTCCTTTCTTTCTAAAAAATGAATTTTATTATCTTTAATTATATGTATGTGTACATGTCTGTGTGTGGGTATATGTCTGTGAGTGCAGGTGCCTGTGGGTGTCAGAAGAGGGCATCAGATGCCCTGGAGCTGGAGTTACAGGTAGTTGGGTGCTGAGAAATGAAGTTGGGTCTTCTGTAGGAGCAGCACATGCTCTTAACTATTGAGCCATCTCTCCAACTGCCCGCGTCTTTAACTTTCTTAATCCACACATGACAGTTTTCTTTCAGTGTGCACATCTGGATGGCTCCTCTAGGTTTGATGGGGAGCACCCCTACTGCCTACGGGTGGGTGATTATCCCAGGACTACCCAGGAATTGTTTGCCCCCCACCCCTGGGAATGAACTATCTGGATAGTTTAGATTTCTGAAAAGATTAAAAAGATAAACAATGGATCTAACAGGATTATTTTTTGTTTGTTTTTTGTTTTGGCGTTTTGAGACAGGGTCTCCCTGTAGCCCCAGCTGGCCTGGAACCCACTATATAGATCAGGTTAGCCTCAAATTCACAGAAACCTGCCTGCCTCTGTCTCCTGAATGCTGGGACTAAAGGCATGTGCCACTATGACCAGCTGTGAGCTGTATTATTTGTAAATACAGGAGATTAAAATATCAGGCAAGGCCTTGCATTTGGAATAGCAAAGACCTGGATGTGGCTTCCTGGCTCCTTGAGGCTTGGTGGCAATGGAGTGTCCTCTGGAACAAACAGAAAGAGAGGGGTCTTCTGCTTTTTAACCCAGGGCTATTCCACCCTTGGCAGGAAGGCACAGGTGGGAGGAGGGTTTTTGGAGGACACTTCAGGTACCCAATGATGACCTCTGTAGGGACTTTCATGTAACCTTGACCTGGTTTTGCACTTACTAGTGCATCAGCTAGTCTCAGAGAACATCTCATCTAGGTGATGGCTCTGCTGGTCTGCTCCCACTTCCCTGCCTGGCCTTGGGAGCTTGCCACACACTCAGCTTCTCACCCATGTGACCTTAAAAACATTGTGCTCTCTACTTTCAGGTTATTAGTCTGTGAAATCTGGCAAACACTTGGATTGTCTCACTTTTTGGATTTAACTTGAGGTCCTGGGCCATTCCATACCTTACTATCCCTCAAGACACCACTAGATCAGGAAGGATAGTGTTGCATGGGGTAGAACATACCTCCCTTTGTCCCCTTTCTGTTGTCATAGATGTTCAAGTCATGGGCATGAAAAAGAAGAACCTCAAAGACTTAGAAGGTTGCAGAAATACATTTCATGGTATCAGGGGTGGTGGGGTCTGTAGAGATATGGAGATGGGACGGTAAAGACCTCTGAGTCCAATTTTGAAGCATACCATGAGCAATCCCTGCTTTTGAACAGGTTCAAAAGTAGCCCCTCAAGAGTTAGAATCCCTCAAGAGTTAGAATGGGTTTTGCATGGAAGTTAGAATGGAGTTTAATATAACCAAGGCTGGTCTCAAACTTACTGTGTCCTTGAACTCCTGCTCCTCCATCATCCATCTCCCAAGTGCTAGGGTTACAGGTGTGCATCACTACCCTTGGTTAGCTACCAACTTTTTATCCCCATAGTCTCATATAGAATTCTTAACTGGGTTACCAACTCCATCCTCATCCTCTATAGGATGGATTTTATGTTTCCTGCTCTGAGTGGTTCTTAAGAAATCTCTGTCTTGAGTGTTGTGGCTAACTGGCTGTACATGTGGGTGATGGGTTGAGGAAGGTGTTGTGACCAAGAAGGATTTTTTGCTCTGACACATTGTCCATGCAGGGATGACATCCTGTTGCCTGGGTGCAGCTTCCTTTTCTTGATCTCATTTGAGCTTTCTTGTAGATATCAGTTGACTCAAGAATATTGAAGTGGATGGGCATTTAGGCGGTAGAAGTGGAGATCAGGGATGGACCGGAGGAATATTTAGAGATTAAAATGGACTCAGTGGGTGAGGAGGTACAGAAGGTGGTTCCCAGCTTTTGTTTGAGTAATAAGTTGGATGATGGTGCCCTTTTGTGAAGTGGGGACTGCTGTGAAGGAAATAGATGGTCACTATAGCCTTAAGTGGCAGTCAATAAGTATTAACCATTTCGATGCATTGATTCTTCAAGAATCATCACTTAAGGGCCCTCAAATAGTCCTTGATGGAACCTACAGAGAAACCTGGGAGTGCTGTGTTCACAAACAGTAAATAATTGTTGCCTCCTGAGGAGTTCCCTGCCACCCCCATACCATGGTTGCTTTCCCAGCCGATGTTGTTGTTCCCACTCCATCATGAGATTGCTGATCTAAATAAATGAAGAACAAATTAATCTGCTTTGGAATGATTAGATCCTACACAGATTTGATTGCTGGTGTTTCCTGTAATCAGCTTGGTTTTGGTCTGATATGTGTTGCTTTGCAACACCACTGTCCTCTGATGGCCACCCTTAGGGGACTGAGTGAGGGCTTCCAGGCTGCTCCAGGAGAAGGGTGATGAGCTCCAACCCCAAAACCCATATGTAGCTTGGCCATCACTAGCTGTCCTAGTTTGCTTTCTGTTGCTGTGCTAAAAGACTCTAACCAAAACCATCTTGGAGGATAGGGTTTGTTAGGTTTTACACTTTAGAGTCTGTCATCAAGGGAAGCCAAGGCAGGAACTGAAGCAGAGACCATGGAGGAATGCTGTTTACTGGCTTGCCCCCCTCCCCCGTGACCTCCACCCTGCTTGTTCCGCTACTTTTCTTATATAGTCCAGGCCCACCTGTGCAAGGATGACACTGCCCACTGTGGGCTGGGGCCTCCTACATCAATTAGCAATGAAGAAAATGCCCCACAGACATGCCCATATGACAGTCTGATGAAGGAAATTTCTCATTTGAGGTTTCTTCTTTCCATATGACTCTAGTTTGTGTCAAGCTAACAAAAATTAACCAGTACACCAGCCTACTTAGACAGCTGCAGATAGAAATCTTGGTTTTAGGTGCCCAAGGGCCATCTTTGGGCAGGCAGGTTATGGAAGGAGGCCTAGCATCCTTACTTCCAGTGATCACAGATATGCCTTGAGCTGTATATTTTAGGGATGGCTGGCCCATGTGGAGAGAGAGATTATTAGTGCAGAAAGAATAGATTTGGGCTCTGGAAGAGACTGAGAGGGAGGGAAGGAGGGATAAAGAAAAGGGAAGAGGGAGGAAGAGAGGGAGATATGTGCACACATGCACAGAATGAGCGAGCAAGTGAGTGAGCGAGGAAGAGAGCTTTACCATATACTCTCCTTCCTCCATATAAGGATTTTACTGACAAGGAATGAGTTATTTTTAGATAAATAGATTTTTAGAACATATCTTTTAAAGTGCCTTTGTATTTTAGTTGGATTGCCTTTGAAAGACATAGTTTTAAAATGCACAATATGATGTCTATCCTTTTAAAGCAGAATACTCTAAGATCAATTTTGCCTTAAAAGAGATTTTTGTTTGTTGTTGTATGTGGGGAGTTTGAAGCACAGACGAAAATCAGAACATCATAAATAAATCCCATGAACTAACAACCAGCCACAACCATCCACAGCTACCTGGTCTTATCTATACACCTCTCTACTCCAGATTATGAAAATTCACCCTGGCTTTGCAGACCTACAGTGACCACTGTGAATGTCCTTGCCTAAAACATGTGGCATATGTTCCCTTTCAGTGTGTCTCCCACACCTGCCTCCTTACGTTCACCAGCACTTTCCCTAGGCTCATTTCCTATAACTCAGTCTATAAAGGTATATAGCTGAAGTAGTTAAGTGAGAGCACAGGGAATTTGAGACTTTCTGTGATGGCCAATCATAAATGCCAACTTGATGAGATTTAGAATCATCTAGGAAATATACTTTTGGGTATGTCTTTAAGGGCTTTTTCAAAGAGGTTTAACTGAGGTGGGAAGGCCCACCCTGAGTATGGGCAGTACAGATCTATGGGCTGGGGAGAATACCCAGTGGGCAAAGGGCTTACTGTGCAAGCACGAGGACCTGCAGATTCTCAGAACCCCTCCTAGAAGCTGGGCACAGCAGCATGCATCTCTAACCCCAGCACCGGGGGACAGAGACAGATGCATCCCAGGGGCATAGCCAGTCTTGCAGAAATGGTGGGCTCCAGGTTCAGTGAGAGACCCTATCTCAAACGCGCGCGCGCACACACACACACACACACACACACACACACACACACACAAAACAAAAAACAAAACAAACCAAAAAACCCCCAAACCTTCCCTTTCTTCAGTTGCTTTTGTCACAGCTGTAGGAAAAGAACTGACTACACTTTTCTACCTGGACTTTTTTTTCTATTTTTGAGACAGGGTTTCCCTGAAGCTGCAGCTGGCCTGGAACTCACTATGTAGACCAGCTTGCCTTGATCACACAAAGATCAATCCCCTTGCCTCTGCCTCCTGAGTGCTGTGATTAAAGGCATGTACCACAACACTTGGCTTCTATCTAGATTTTATTACTGGGCTTATCCTGGGGTGTTCATAGGCTGTTTCCAGAGGACTAGAATTTGGGATTTTTCATCTCTCAAAAATGGAAGTGCATTATTGGATATGTTGTGGTAGTACTTTCTTTCCCTTAAAAAATAAAAACACTGCTCATAGATGCAAATAAATGGGAAAATACTCATTTTTCAGGAAAGAGTGTGAGACATAAATGAGTGCTTCTGAGTATACTGTGTCCATCATTTGCTGGGTGCTGGGGCTCAGCTTGATCTCAGCTTCAGCACCATCTCTGTGCCTTCACTCAAGGTGACTCTGAGGAATTGCATTCAGCTTTGGATCAAATGGCTTCAGACAGTTTTTGCATTTATAACACAGAAACAGAGTTTGCAAGGTCAGAGAACCTCGCCTGATAGACTGTGATCTGCCAATGTGTGTGACACTGTGTCTCTAAGCCACCTTTTCAAGAGAAGTGGATAATCTCTTGTGTTGGAGAACTTCCTGGGTTTCCAGTGATAGGCTCTGAGGATGGAAATGTGAATAACTGTGCAGAGCTGGGGTGGAGTGGGCCTGTGGTGGGACCATAAAGACCAAGGGAAACATCTCAGGGCTCTAAAGAAACTCTCGGAGTTTTGCAGTCAACAGGGGCTACCTCCACTTTCTAGAATCTTCTAGCACTTTCCAGCACTGTCTGCCTGAGGCAATCAGCCTAGGAATGCACGTAGAGCATGAGGCAGTCACATCTAGGAATGCACATAGAGCAAACACGTGGAGTAAGCATTCTATAGCTATTTTGACCATCTAAACTTAAATGGAAGAAACTAGGATATGGAAACTTTAACTCACTTCCTCTTTTTTCTCTGTTATAATCTGCCTTTAGTACGCTGACTTCTTATGTTATCTGCCTTTCACAAATGTTTGATGGCAATATGTCTTTCAGGATGAAACCTGAAAGTGTACCATCAATTCTAAATACCAAGGATGCTCAAGATGGGCTTCTCCACTCCAAGGGAACAAAACCATCCTTATTTTATTCAGTTAGTTGCAGTTCATTACAAAGGGGCATGTTGAGAGCTGGGTATGTGGCTACATCTGTAATCCCAGCACTGTGTGTGCTGTGTGCTATGTGTGTGTGTGTGTGTGTGTGTGTGAGAGAGAGAGAGAGAGAGAGAGAGAGAGAAAGAGAGAGGGAGAGGGAGAGAGAGAATGGTGGGGAGGGTGAGGTAGGAGGATCTCTAGTTCCAGAACATTCTTGGCTACACAGTGAGACAATATCAAATAAAATCTAACAAAAAGGGGACCAGGTGAGGAGAGGCTTGGTGGAAGGTAGAACTGGTTCTTCCAGCAGCGTGCGTGTGCACGCTATGACATAGTCACCAAGCACTTTGCTTTGGGACTCCTTTCGAGATATGGAATGTGAGGGACAGGTTCCAGAGCTTCAGCTGCGCTTTGGCTCTTAGTGTTGAGTCATGTCTTTCTTCCCTGGCCTTCCCTGAGCCCCCAAAGCTCTTATTCTTCCAGCCCCGCCAGTTTCTTGCAGTTACTACCCAGGCTTCCACTTTGCACCTGGCTCATCTTCCACCACACACAGGCCGCGTGCAGCGATGTTTCTGTCTTTTTCCATCTTGTTCAAATCTCTTTAGCCTCCTATACTTCCAAGTTCCACCACTGTGTCTGTCCAGGTTGAGAACAAGAGATTTTTCTTCTTGTGGGTAGGCGCCTTGTGTGGGAGAAAGAAGTGGGGTATGGAACCTCTTGGCTTTAGAAATTTTTTTTTTAAAGTTTTGTTTTTTAATTTTTAAAATTTATTTTTATTCTATGTGTATGAGTGTTTTGCCTGCATGTGTGTAAGTGCACCCATGTTGTGCAATGCCTACAGGGACCAGAAGAGGGCTTCAGAGTTCCTGGAACTAGAGTTAGAGATGGTTGTTAGTTGCCATGTAGGTGCCGGGAATTGAACCTGAGTCCTCTGGAAGAGCTGTCAGTGCTCTTAACCATTGAACCATCTCACCAGCCCCTAAAATACTTTTAAAAATCACTTGAGAAATGACCACTCTCTCTCTCTCTCTCTCTCTCTCTCTCTCTCTCTCTCTCTCTCGCCAGAGGACAACCTGTGAATCAGTTCTCTCCCACCAGTCCCCTCTTGGCTTTCCTATCTCTATCTCAACATAAAATATCTTATTAAAAGTGGTAACAGAGGGCCTGGAAACTAGCAGGTGTCTTGAGTCACAGAAGCATCTACTCTTTTGGGCCTTGGTCTGGTGGAAAGGCTTGTACTGGTGGTGGTGGGTGGGAAGACAACTAGTGGAGGGGGCTGATCTGCTATCTGAGACCTGCCCTGGAGAATTTGACAAGTCTCAGGCTCTGGATGTCAGACCAGGGCTGCTTCTGTGCATTCTCCCAGGCCCGGAGGAGAGTGAAGCTATGATGTTAAAAAGCAGAGTGGTCACAGAAGTCCTCCTTATTCTCCTTCGTTTTTGCTCCTCACCCATCTGGGAGGAAGGTGATATGGATCTTTACTATCCAAGGAGCATCCACATGCACCGGGAGACTGAGGAGCGTCTCCCAGACTTCCCTGTAAAGGGGATAAGGGACGGGGCTATAGTTCGACAGATAGCGATCAGGTGTTAAAGGTTATCCTTGACTTTGTAGTCTTCAGGGCCATCTTGGGACACGTGAGACCCTGCCTCTGAAAAAATAAAGACAGAAGAAGAAAGCAAGCAGGAAGGGGCCATGAATGGAGAGAAAGCCATTTCTTCCATAGACAGGGTTAGTGGTGGTAGCTCTGTGCTATGAGCAGCCCTCCAACTCCTGTTGAGTTCCTCGTTTATCTTTGTGTTAATCCACAATGTGCTTCGTCAGGCATGATGCTCTGGGTCTCACATTTATTGTCCATCTAGACCTTAAGACAAACTTATAATCTGTATTTTACAGATAGGTTAAACTGAGGCCCAGATCTGTGTTGTAGCCTATGTATTAACCAGCTAGTGAGGTGTCCAGATAAAGTAAGCTTTAAGGGGCTGTGATTGGAATCAGTGTTTGCCACTGTTCCAGTTTTGAAGCCCAGTCTGGACCTTGGACAGGCCAGAAGCTGGGATTACAGATGAGAGTTGAGATTGCCTGATACTGGTTTTCCTTCTGTCTTCCCTATTGTTCCTGCAGTGTCTGGGGGGTGGTCAGTTCTCCCACAGTCTACTGACTCTTCAGCGCATTCTAGAAGTGAGTGCCTCTCTTTGACTAGATTGGCTGTTCTTTTTTAAAAATTTCATTTATTTTAAAATTTTTTTTAAATTAAAAAATTTTTAACCACATGATTAGAAGAAGCATTTCATTACAGCTTTAACATGTTCAGCAACACATTCCAGAGCAAGGATATATCTCTTTCAAAGGTGGCTGTAAATTTTTAGGTTCACAGTTAAATTAACACAGTCATACAATATTGAACTCAGTATAAACCCTGTAAGATAAAAAATTGAATGAGTTTTGGGGCTGGAGAGATGGCTCAGTGGTTAAGAGCACTGACTGCTCTTGCAGAGGACCCAGGTTCGATTCCCAGCACCCACATGGCAGCTACGAACCAGTTCCAGGGAACTCCGAAGCCCACTTCTGACCTCCATGGCATTGCATGACATGGGTGCACTCACATACATGCAGGCAATTCACTCATACAGGTAAAATAAAAATAATAATAAGTAAAATATTCTTTTAAAAAAACTTTATTTCAGATCTCCTGAAATATCTTTTTAAAAAAATTACATTTGTTGCGTGTGTGTTGAAATATTTTTTAATATTTTGCATCTCTAATCTCTATATATCTGATTATTACTAGTCACAGTCAGTGTTACACTCGGATCCTTAGTACCTGAGTATGGATATAAAGTCACCAGGTAGATTTCACTGGTGATGTTGATCACCTTCACTATTTAACATGAAGTAAAATTAATTTTTTTTTAAAATAACTAGAGAAGAAGGGTTTCATTACAGCTTTAACATATTCAGTAACACACTCCAGAGCAAGAGTACAACTATTTCACAAGTGGCTGTAAGTCTCTAGGTTTACAGTTGAATTAATAGTTATACAATATTTAACTCATTATAAGCCCTGTAAGACATAAAATTGAATGAGTTTTTAACGTCTGGTCTACATAGTGAGTTCCAGGACAGCTGGGGCTACAAGGAGACCCTGTCTCAAAGAGACAAAAAGACAAAAAAAAATCTCCATTTCATTTTAGAATATATTGTTCCTTGCAGAAAGACTCATTGTTTTTGCTACTAACACCGAGATGTTGGCACATGCATCTCTAATCTGTATGTATCTGATTATTACTAGTCCTAATCAGTTGCACTTGGATCCTTGGCCCCTGTGTATGTCTATAAAGTCATCGGGTAGATTTCCAGTCATCAGGTAGATTTCACTGGTAATGTTCATCAGCTCTACCAGTTAACATGATGTAAACTTTTATGCTTCCTCCCCAAATATAATACTTAAATTTTTTTTTAATTTTTTCTGTGTGTGTATATCACACACAACATCCCAAACCATCTTATTCAACTACACCCACTTCCCAGATGGCACCCTCCCATAGCCTCCCTCCCCGCCACTAGAACTCTTATACTCTCATATCCCTGCTACTGTTCGCTCTGTTGCTGGCACCCCCAGCCGTTGCCCACTACTTTCCATCTGATGAGTCTAGTCAGTCTATCTCGAGGTCTTTGTTTTAGGAAGGTCAGCTGTTCCTCATCTAGCAGGAATCAGTTGACAATATTACTTTA
>NW_008338883.1:987097-987425 GCF_000622305.1 Nannospalax galili | reverse complement strand
GTTTTCCCACTTAAGGTGCCTCCATTTCCCCCCTTTCTCTCTTACTAATACCCTTCTCCTATATTCCTACCTCTCTTGAGCTCCTTCTTTCGCTTTATCCCCTAGGTTCCTTGTAAAACCTTCCCTCCCCACTACCTTAAACTAGCCCAATTTTTATCCAGATCTCCCTTATAAAGGCCTGTTTCCTCCTGTTCTTCTCTTTCAGATTCTTTCTTTTCCTTTACCTCCCTATTTCCTTTCCATTATCCTGGTTCCTGTAGTTATGTCTGGATACATACTCACTTATCAGGATTTGGTTCTAGGATCCACATATGAGGGAGAACATGCA
>NW_008338883.1:985739-986213 GCF_000622305.1 Nannospalax galili | reverse complement strand
TCGTCTTTCTCTTCACTTCCTTTGTTGCTTCTTTTGATGTACAGAAGCCTTTTAGTTTAATGAGGTCACATTTGTTTCATTGATCTATGGGTCTATTTTTGTGTCAGTACCATGTGGTTTTTATGACTATAGCTCTGTTATACAGTTTAATATCTGGTATAGTAATCCCCCCAGCATTGCTCTTAGTGCTCAGGGTTGCTTTGGCTATCTGAGGTCCTTTGTGCTTCCATGTGAGTCTTAGGATGTTTTTTCGAATTCTGTGAAAAATGTCATGGGGATTTTGATTGGCATTGCATTGAATCTATAAATGGCTTTTGGTAGGATGGTCATTTTCACAATATTAATGCTTCCAATTTATGAACGTGGGAGGTCCTTCCATCTTCTGATGTTTTCCTCAATCTCTTTCTTTAAAGATTTAAAATTTTCATTGTAGCGATCTGTAATGTCTTTGGTTAGGTTTATTCTGAGATAATT
>NW_008338883.1:965867-985347 GCF_000622305.1 Nannospalax galili | reverse complement strand
TTTTGTCTTTGAGCCCATTTATATGATTTATGACGTTTATTGACTTACGTATATTGAACCATCCCTGCATCTCTGAAATAAAGCCAACTTGATCATGGTGGATGCTCTTTTTGATGTATGTCTGTATGTGGTTTATAATTATCTTTTTGAGAATTTTTGCATCTGTGTTCATTAAGGATATGGGTCTACAGTTTTCCTTTTTGGTTGTATCTTTACCTGGCTTTGGTATTAGCGTGATGCTGGCTTCATAGAAGGAATTTGGAAGTTCTCCCTCCATTTCTATCTTTTTGAATAACTTAAGTAGTATTGGATGTAGATCTTCTTTAAATGTCTGATAGAATTCTGCTGTAAATCCATCTGGTCCTGGGCTTTTTTTAGTCGGGAGGTTTTGTATTACTGTTTCAATTTCTTTTTGTGTTATGAGTCTGTTTAAGCTGTTAATCTCTTCTTGGTTTAGTTTTGGTGGTTCCCATGCCTTTAGATATCTGTCCATTTCTCTTAGATTTTCAAATTTAGTAGCATATAGGTTTTTAAAAGTATTACCTTATAATGTTCTGTATCTTGTGATGATTCCCTTTTCATCTCTGATATTGTTGATTTGGAGGTGCTCTTTCTTTTTGGTTTACTGGGCTAGCGGTCTATCAATCTTGTTTATCTTTTCAAAGAACCAGCTCTTAGATTTGTTGATTCTTTGTATTGTTTTAATTTCTGCCCTGATTTTTGTTATTTCTTCTTGTCTGCTGGGTTTTGGTTTCATTTGTTGTTGCTTTTCAAGTGTCTTGAGTTGCAATGTTAAGTCATTTATTTGTGATCTTTCCAATTTTTTGATGTAGGCACTTAGAGATATAAATGTCCCTCTAAGGACAGCTTTCAGTGTGTCCTGGAGGTTTATTTGTGTTGTATTGTCCTTTTCATTTAGTTCCAGGAATATTTTTATTTCTTTCTTAATTTCTCTTTTGACACATTCATCATTTAGGAGTGTGTTGTTTAATCTCCATGCGTTCGTGTGGTGATTTTGGCTTCTTCGGGTGTTGATTGTAAGCTTTATTGCATTGTGGTCTGGTAGAATGCATGGAATTATTTCAGTCTTTTTGTATTTGTTGAGGTTTGTTTTATGCTCCAGTATATGGTTGATTTTGGAGAAGGTGCCATCAGGTGCTGAGTAGAAAGTATGTCCTTTGGTGCTTGGGTGGAATATTTGTAGATATCTGTTAAGCCCATTTGATATATGGTTTTGTTTAATTCAGATGTCTCTCTGTTAACTCTCTGTCCTGTTGACCTGTCTAATGGAGACAGTGGGGTATTGAAGTCACCTACTATTTATGAGTTGGGAGTAATCTGGGTGTTAACGTCCTGTAGTATTGCTTTTATGGAGTTGGGTGCACCAGAGTTTGGTGAATATATGTTCATGATTGTAATAACTTCTTGGTTTATTGTTCCTTTGATCAGAATGAAGTGGCCCTCTTTGTCTCTTCTGATTAGTTTTAGTTTAAAGTCTATTTTGTCACCTATGAGAATTGCAATGCCTGCTTTTTTCTTAGAACCGTTCGCTTGGTATATTTTTTTCCATCCTTTCACTTTAAGATAGTGCCTGTCCTTGAAAGTGAGATGAGTTTCTTGCAGACAACAAAAAGATGGGTTTTGTTTCTTAATCCATTCACCTAGTCTGTGTCTTTTGACTGGGGAGTTCAGTCCATTAATATCTAAAGTTATTAATGAAAGATGAATATTGAATCCCATCATTTTTATTTCTGTTTACAATCTTGATATAGCTGTACTTTTCTACAGTTATACCTTCACTGAATTTCTTTCTACCACCCTTTGGGTATAGTCATTTCTTTCTTCAGCTCTTTGGATCACTTCTAGAACTCTCTGAAGGAATGGTTTTGTGGACATGAATTCCTTTAGCCTATTTATGTCATGGAAGGTTTTTCTTTCCTTTCAACTATAATAGACATTTTGGCTAGGTATAGTAATCTGGGTTGGCATCTGTGGTCATTTAAAACTGGGAATACTTTGGTCCAGGCTCTTCTGGCTTTCATAGTTTGCATTGAAAAGTCAGCTTTAATCCTAATGGGTTTTCCTTTATATGTGACTTGTTGTTTTTCTTTTGCAGCTTTCAGTTTGTCTCTTTGCTTTGTACGTTTAGTGTTTTTACTATGATGTGCCACAGAGGCTTTCTTTTCTGGTCCTGTTTGGTGTTCTATATGCTTCTTGTATTAGTATGGGCATGTCTTTCTTTAATTTTGAAAATTTTTCTTCTATGATTCTGTTGTGATCTGGTCCATGCTATTATTTTGGTATTCTCCTTCCTGTGTGCCTATGATTTGTAAGTTTGGTCTTTTTATGGTGTCATACAATTCCTGCATATTGCATTCTTGTGCTTTCTTAAATTTTTCATAATCTTTGCTTGAGTGGTCTAGTTCATCCACTTTATCTCGTTCATCCTATTGGTGAGGCTTTCTCCTGTCAATTCTAATTGGCTTACTGAGTGTTTCACTTCCTTCTTCATTTCAGCCTGAGTATTCTTAAATATTTCTAACTCTTTTCTGAATTCATTCAGAAGTTTCTCTCTATCTTCATTCAATTCTTTGATTTCTTTTTTTGTGTTTTCTTTAAATTCACTCAATTCTTTTATCATGTTTATAATTGTTTTTTTGAGTTCCATGTCCTGCATTGTCTCTAGGGTGTTCTCATTGTACTCCTCTAGAGGACTGTTTGTATTTGGTGGGGATATGTTATTTTGGTTTTTCATGGTATTCTTTTTTCTGTGTGATTTTCACATGTGAATTTCTTTTGTAGTTTCTGATTCTTGTGTGAGACTCAAGCCTTCAAGTTTTGGTCTGCTTCTTTTTGTGAACTTTATGTGTCTTTGTGGTTTACTTTTGGGGCATGAAAAGCTTGTTCCTCTAAGCTTCCTGTTCTCTCTTTTGACTTTATATTGGAGTGGCTGGATTGTTTTTTCTTCAGGAGTTCCCACAGAGGCCCATGTCAGATGAGGATCCGATGCTCTCAGGCTTTCTCCTAAGGTCTGGATCCTTCCAGGAACGATTTTGGCCTCAGGAATTTGGGGATTGGTCTGGCCTGGGAGCAGGACCCAGGAAAGATGCTGATTTTGGGCAGCTGGTGGCTGTGCCACCCAGAGACGCAAAGGGAGATGGGGGCGGGAAGAGGCCCCAGGGACTCCTGGGGACTGCACTGAGCAACTGGGTTGGTCTGGATGCAAAGGATCAGGAAGCAGAAAGGTCAGCCCTGCAGTCCAGGAAATAGGCTGGAGGGTTGTGCAGACCAGGGAAGCAGAGGGAGGTGAGGGCTGGGCCAGTCCCAGTGGGCTCCTGGGGACCCCAGAAGGAACTGGGTTATTTTGGATGCAAAGGATCAGGAAGCAGTGGTGGTTCCCCCTGAGTCTGGGGCGCCAAGACAAGGAATGGGGTCCTGCTGGTCGGGCAGGCCCAGGGAAGCAGAGGGAAGTGAGTGATTGGCTGTTCTTAAACTTCAGGCAGACTTACTCCCTTTTTGCTAACAGCTCGTGCAGGCAAAGCTGTGGTTCCCTCAGCCACAAGCCTGGATAGCATCCTCATGTCACTTATGAAAACATGATGAACAAGATAAAAATTATTTATATGTGAGAGAGGGGAGAGAGAGAGAGAGAGAGAGAGAGAGAGAGAGAGAGAGAGAGAACAGTGGAGAGACAGAAGAGGGGTTCATCGGTGCCGTAGCTCACATATGGAATTCAGAGGTCAACCTTCAGAAGTTGATTCCGGCCTCTACCTTGTTGAGGCAGGACCTCTTGTTTCTGCCACTGTGCTGCCTACCCCAGGCTAGCTGGCCTTCAACTCTCATGTCAATTTCTCTATCTCCACCTTCCATGTCATGGAAGGAATGTTGGGATAACAGATGTGTTCCACTGCATGCTGCTTTCTAACATGGGTTCCCGGGATTGAACTTTTATCTGCTGAACCATTTCATTGGCTCCCAAGAATGGGGGCTTTTATAGGAGACAGTGTGAAAGCATGCTATGTAGGTATTCTACAACTGTGCTTGTCACAGTCTTGTGGTATGCTGAGAAGTGAGTGTAGGGAGGCCTAGGATGTTGGCAGCCACTTTCCCTCTGACAGCTCCAGTGTATGGTTAGGACAGACAGATTCAGGGCTTCTCAGATAGAGAAACTGCAGATTGTTGTGTGGGGTGCAAGCTGTGGAGGTCTTCAGATATATTCTATGGCATATTCAGACCAGGGGGACCTTGCTGTGGGGCAATGGCAGGACTGGGGTGTGTGTGTGTGAGTGAGTGTGTGTGTTTGTGTGCCATGTGCATACACACACAGCATTGTTTAAGAAGGACTGGTAATACTTGGTTGCCTTTGGTACCTACAGACTGTGGGTTCCAGGCTGCATGGGGACAGAAGCCAGCAAAGAATGGTTTTGCAAATACAGGTAGAGGCTCAAGGTCAAGTTTCTGAAGCTGTTAATCCTTTGCCGCTGCATGCTCTATAGGTTTAGAAGGACGGCGTGTTATCTTCATTTTTGAAAGCCCAGAGAGTTCTATCTCAGATGTCACAGATTCAGTAAATAGGTATGAGTGACAAATTTGGCTCAGTTGTTATCTTTAAAAAAATCAATGGCTATGTCACTGGAGCACTGTCTGCATTGAACTGTAATATTTTCACACCTATAATCTTGTTCCTGTGCAAATGTTTGCATCAGCTCCACCCCAAAAGGTTAAAATAATCTCTTTTCCAGCAAGACAATGCTGCAGCACTCCTTTTATACCCTCCATTGGGGCTGAGGACCCTCTCCTTCAAGGAATTGGAAACATTTTAAATTCACAATACTTTTTTTTTCCATTTTGAGAAAAAAAATCCTATGCAAACATTGAATTAAAAGGACACAGACTAGGGGCTGGAGAGATGGCTCAGTGCTTAAGAGCACTGACTGCTCTTGCAGAGGACCCAGGTTCGATTTCCAGCACCCACATGGTGGCTATGAACCATCCTTAACTCCAGTTCCAGGGGAATCTGAAGCCCTCTTCTGACCTCCACAGCATTGCACGACACGAGTGCACTTACATACATGCAGGAAATACACTCATATATGTAAAATAAAAAATAAATAATAAATAAAATATTAAAAAAAGGACACAGACTAAAATCTCAGGGCTGGAGAGATGGCTTAGTGGTTAAGAGCACTGGTTGTTCTTACAGAAGACCTGGGTTTGAATCCCAGCACCCACATGGCAGCTAACAACTGTCTGTAACTCCAGTCCCAGGGGATCCTTCCTACAGCCTCTTCTGACCTCCTAGGGCATTGCACAACATGGGTGCACTGACCTACATGCAGGAAATACATGCATTCACATAAAATAAAAATAATAAATAAAAAATTTTAAAAAAGACACAGACTAAAATCTGATAAAGTGTAGAAAAAAATTAATCCTGACACAAATTATCAGTCTAAACAAGAGCTCTTAGTAAGAAGAAGGTAAGGGGTGGGGAGTAGAGAGATGGTTCAGTGGTTAAGAACACTGGCTGCTCTTGCAGAGGACCCAGATTCAGTTCCTAGCACCCACATGGTGATTGACAGCCATCTGTAACTCCATTTCTAGGGGATACGATGCCCTCTTTTGACTTCCGCAGGCACTGCACAACACAGGTGCACATACATACATGCAGGCAACATACTAATACACATAAAGAAAATAAAAATAATAAAATACTTTACAAAAAAAAGGAGGTGGGGCTGGAGAGATGGCTCAGTGGTTAAGAGCACTGGTTGTTTTTGCAGAAGACCTGGGTTCCTTCTTCGAATTCCAGCACCCACATGGCAGCTAACAACTGTCTGTAACTCCAGTCCCAGGGGATCCGACAGCTTCTTCTGACCTCCTTGGGCATTACATGACACTGGTGCACTCACCTACATGCAGGCAATACATGCACATACATAAAATTAAAAAAAAGGAAGTAAGAGGAAACTTTGTTCAGGTTCATGAGATCAAGGATCTTTTTTTGGCACCATGTTATTTATTGTGATTATAGTTCTCCCTGGCCTGGAACTCACTGAAGCCCAGGCTGACAGTGAGCTCTCCATGGTCATCCTGCCTCATCTTCCAGAGTACTGAGATTGCATGCATGTGCCACCACACCTGGATCTAATATGAATTAAACATAGGACAATAAAGAAAGTTGTGGTTTGAATGAGAAGTAGCACCCCTAGGCTCAAATATTTGCACACTTGGTCAGCTGGTGGCACTGTTTGGGAGAGCCATGGAGCCTTCAGGAGGTGTGGCCTTGCTGGAGGAAGCACATTACTGAGGATGAGTTTGAGAATTCATAGCTTTGACCCACCTCCAGTTTTGCTCTTTCTGCTTCCTGTGCGGGCTTGAAGATGTGAGTGCTCGGCTTTCTATTCCAACTGTGTCTGCTGCTGTGCCTCCCTGCCATGATGGACTCATCCTTCTGCAATCATAAGCCCAAATAAACTCCTCCTTCTGTAAGTTGCCTTGGTCATGGTGTTTTATCACAGCAACAAGAAACTAATAGAAGAGTCAGCATATTTTCATATAATCAGTATGATGAAACTCTAAAACGAAGAGAAACCCAAGCCTGATGGGAATTAGGGACAGGCTACATGGGAACCTTCTTGGACATGCTCACCTTCCCAGGCTCAGTGGAGAAATGAGATAACCCTGTTGCCTCTAGCTTGGTCATAGATAGGGTTTCTTTCAGGAAGGGAGGCTTCTAATGGACCTCATTGTCACTGGAGGACCAGAGACCCCTCTGTGAGACCCCCATCTGTGGACAGCTTGCCTGCATGCAAAGGAATCCAGAACTTCACTTTTGTGCTGACTTCAGTGTCTGAGTGATAGTCAAGGCAGAGGAGGCAATACTCGCTGCCCTGTGCCCATTTGGAGTTTCCAGTCAGTAGATCTTTGGTGCTCAAAGCTTTCATCTCCCTGGCTTTGTGTATGTAGGAACATGAAAGGCCAGTGCCTTGTGACAGACAGTTTAATCTTACCTGCCTGCTGTGAGCTATGCTCACCATCCTAGAGAATTGCAAAGTATAAATTGTCTCTTAACACTGATAAACAGTGAGGAGGAGGGAAAAGCCCTGACAAAATATTACAACTTAATTGTATTTCTCAGCTGGGCTTGGGAAACCTGCTTCCTCCTCAGGCAAACGCTGTTTACCAAGTCTCCCAGCCCCACAATAATTATTTCTTTAACCCATGGCAGGCTAGCACCTTTGCATGGGATGGGCTGTTCTGCTAGGGAAGCTGAATCAGGCCCATTCTGGTGCTCAGCTGTGGAGCCTTGCCTTTTCAGCTTCTGGCTTCTGGTGAAGGGGGTGGGTCATCCTCCTGCCACCCTGACAACAGGAGCTGTTGGGGTTGGGGTGGAGATGAGATGAGACTTTCTATTGGCCTGGTTTCCTGGTCACAGGTGTTGGTGATTCTAAATAAATGTGCAGTGTCAGGACTCAGCAGCCCATCAGCTGAGACTTATAATGAGGGTTGAGCAGGGAAATAAGATCAGTTCTCTCTGGGCATTTGTCATTATGTTGGATGGGCCCATATTCAGGCCTAATTATGAGAAATGGTAGGCTGGGAGAACTGAGTTTTGTAGTGCAAGAGACAAGGGAAGAGGCCACCTGTCAGAAGTATCATATGCTTCGAAAATCTCCCTCCAGGGAAGCAGTGAGTGTTGTTGCTTTTTTAGTTGGAGAAGTGTCTTTATGCTTCCTGGAAAGTTTTGAAGAATGCTGTATTTTGAGTATCCATTCAGAACATCCAGAGGCAAGAGCCCATCTCCTTCACAGAGAAGCATCTAATGGGGAGCCATAATGCTCACCAGGTCCATCTCATGCTTCCAGCAAGTACTGTTTCACCTGTGGACTATACACTCCAGCATTTGTTGGCTCATTCGTTTGTTCACTCATTGCTCCCACCGAAGTAAAGCAAAACCCCCCTTCCTCATTGCAATGGGTTGAACAGTGGCCCTTTAAAGTTTCTGTCCTTCCCTGAACTTCAGAATGTGAACTTATTTGTAATGAGGGTCATTGCAGACATAATGGATAAAGTTCAGATATACCATATTGGAGAAGAGTGGACTCTTCATCTAATGTGACTAGTGGCCTTAGAATAAGAGGAAAAGCTGGGTGTGGTGATGCATGCCTATAGCCTCAGCATTTGGGAGGCTGATCCAGAAGATCTTAAGTTCAAGGAACCAGTCTGGTTACACATCAAGACCCTGTCTCAAAGAAAAAGCAAGCAAGCAAGAATGAAAGAAAGAGAGGAAGAGGAGATGCAGATATATACATATATCACACACACACAAAGAAGATAACTGTGGCATCAGAGACAGAGACTGAGGCGGTGCATCTATATGCCAAGGAGCACTGAGGGTAGCAGCCATGAGGAGTTGGGAGGGAGACTTGAAGTAGAGCCTCCTTCTGATCCCTCTGGAAGGAACTTACCCTGCAATGCCTTGCTTGTGGTCTATGAAAGAATACATTTCTCTTGTTTTAAGCCAGCCCGTGTGTGGTACTTTGTTTTAGCGTTCCCATTGAATACACTCAACATGGCTTCCACTCTGGGCTCCTCCACCCTCAGTCTCTCCTTGACTCAGTCTGGCCTCGTGAGTGCTTGTTATGCATGTTGAACACACTTGGTCCTCAGGGCTCTTGCCCTTGCTGTCCCCTCTGTCTAGAATATTATCCCTCAGCTGGTCCATGACTTGTCTCCTTATTTTACTCAGGTCTCTGTTCAAATGTCACCTCTTCAGAGAGACTGGCTCTAGATCTCTTGTCTAAAATAGCATCTCCACAGGGGAGAGAATATGATCAAAGTATATTCTATGCCTGTGTGAAAATGTCACAGTGAAACCCACCATTTTGTGTAATTACTATATGGCAATAAAATAGATAAAAGTAATATCTCTTTTGTCACGCTCTACCCTTTTCTTATGCACCAGTTACCTTCTTAGAACTTATGACCAACAGGAGTATATATGTGTATTTGCTTCTTTGTTTTGTTTTTTTCCCCTGGATTCTCCACCCAGCCTCTAAGCTCCAGGAGGGTAGAAGCTTTGTCTTGTTACTGCTTTATCTACAAATGCAGTAATAGTACATGGCCGATAGTAAGTTTTCAATAAATGTTTATTACCCCATGCTAGACAAGTAGAAGCCAAGCCAGTTCTAGACTGTAACTCATGCCACACATGGAAGGAGGGGTCACACAGTTTGAGAGACACAGGGATTTCGTGGGCAAGTAGTGTTTGAGATTTGATTGTGGATTGTACTTGACGAGGTGGAAAGTATGCAAATGATGGGAAGCAAGGTGGACATGTCTGGGAAAGTGAAGCGGGCAGGTGTGCCTGGAGGTCTGGAAGCCAGGCTGGAATGATGGAAGTACAGGTGGGGCCAGAACATTTAGGGCCATGTTGGCCAGGCAGAGAGACTCTGGCTCTTATCTCAAGTGAAATGAGAGTCTGAAAGGATTAAAAGTAGAAGAGAGGCAAGAAAGCATGGCATGATCTAACTGGTGCTGTGTGACCTTCCCTCTGGCTACATCGTGGTGAATGCCTTGGGGTGACCAGTTATGAGACCTGCCCAGTTGGTGAGAAGTGGCCAGATTCCAGCCATGTTTAGGATTCAAAATGGACAGGACTTGGGAATGGATTGCAGTTGGTGTAGTATAAGTTACTTTTCTTGCTGCTGTGACAAGAAACAGCTTAAGGAAGGACAAAAACAACTTAAGGAAGGATTCATTTTGGATCCATTTAAAACACAGTCCATCATAGCCGGACGTGGTGGCACATGCCTTTAATCCCAGCACTCAGGAGGCAGAGGCAGGTGGATCTCTGTGAGTTCAAGGCCAGCCTGGTCTACATAGTGAGTTCCAGGACAGCTGGGCTACAGGGAGACCCTTCTCAAAAACACCAAAAAAAAAAACAAAAAACAAAAAACAAAAAACAAAAAAAACCCCAAAACCAAAAAACCCCCACAGTCCATCATAATGGCGAATGAGGAAAGTCATGGTGGCAGGAGTGTGAGGTGCCTGGTCACATTGCATCTGCAGTCAGGAAGAGAGAGAGAGAGAGATGGGTGTTGGTATTCAGCTTGCTTTAATGCTTTTTATTCTACCCTCCCCTCTCCTCACTCTGTAGCCTTGGCTAACGTGAAGCTCTCTATGTAGATCAGGCTGGTCTCAAACTCTGCCTGTGTCAGCCTCCTGAGTGCTACAGTTAAATGTGTGTGTTACCACCGCTCACTTGTTTTCTCCTTTTCATTGAGTCCACAATTGCTGCCCACATCAAAGGTGGATTTTTTCTCTCCTCAGTTAAACCTTTCTGGAAACAGCCTCATAGACACACCCAGAAGCATGTTTCCAAGGTGATTCTGTCAGGTTGACAGTCACAATTAACCATGACAGTGTATGAAGGAAGATGAATCCATATTAAGGGCTCTCTGGTTTCTGATGTTCACTGTGGAATGGGTCAGGATACAGTTTTTAGAGTAAAGGGTTACCAGAGGAACCATGTGTGTGAATGTGTGTAAAAGCATGTGTGTCTATGTAGGGGCTGAGGGACTTTTGTATCCATGACAGTTTCTGCAAAATTACTGTTGGGTGCCTTGTGTTAGCTTCAATGGGCATTAGAGGTGAGGCCTCTGAAGAAGGCTTCAATCCTGGCAAGGCTTGTGCCCCTGCAGTAGACTGCCAGGTTGATGTTTCCAGTGAACCACGGACTTTGCATTTGTGCTTGGGCAGCCTCTCCTAGGCTGATCTGGGCCTGATGTGACTTGCTTTGGCCAGTGGCATGTTGGTAAGCACAAAACAAGTGAAGCTGGGCAAGTGTATTGTGTGTGCACACTGGGGTGTCTCTTCTTGGGATCCATTCAGAAGCCAGTGGTTCTGCTGTGAAGGAGCTCAGGTTGGTTTCTGCATGATGGAAACCACAGAGGAGACTGCCCTGAGGATGAAATGTGTTTTGGTTTAGATATAAAGTGGTCCCCATAAGCTCATGACTTTGACCACTTGGGCCACAGCTGGTGGTGTCATTTTGGAACCTTTCAGAGGTGGGGCCTGGCTGGAGGAAGTAGGTCATTGCTTCCTGATCTCTTCATATATGAGCAAGCAGCCTCATAGTCCTGCTGCGAGAAGCTCCCGCCACTATGTCTTCCCTGACGTGAGCTATAGTCTCACCCTGGAGCTGAAAGAAATCCTTCTTAATTTGCTTCTTGTCAGGTCACAGCAACGAGAAAAGTAACTACTGCATTAGGATATCATGAAGTTCTAGTCCCAGCCAGCCAAGCTCCCGTCTTAATGCCACAACAAATAACCACAGCTATACCACACAGAGTGGAACCTAGCCAACACACAGAGACGAAAGGGGAACACACTGCTTATTGGACTACTAAATTTTGCGGGGGTTGTGATTTGGCAAAAGGTGACAGAAGCTGGGTTACTGGTGGGCTCCCTTGGGGAGCGCCACCCCAGCAGGTACTTCCTACATCCTTCTGCCTGGACATTTTTTTCCTCTCTTTTTCTCTGACTTCTGTGATGGCTTGTGGAGGGTAGTGGTCTGTCTCAGGTGTTCAAGTGACATCAGAGGACAGTTACTGATGGCGCTTTCCTTCCTGAATCTCCTCTCTAGTTTTTCCCTTCACTACCTTTCCCTGTCTATCTGAGCCTTGGTTTTATCTCTTTCTGCTTCATACTGTTCTATGGCCTGAGGAGCCCTCGAAGCTACAGAGGCTTCTAGAACCCGGCTCATGAAATACATCACAGCTCCCTGCCCCCAGCCTGCATTCATTTTTGTTCCCTGTCCTAGCACTAGAGTAAAATTAGGTCTCCTTTCTTTTTTAAAAAATGAACAGGTTTAGCTATTGCTAACTCGTATTATATTGGACTAAAAATGCTATTTGTGAGCCATTGTCAACAAGGGCCCAGGACTAACACTGACACCTCCTTAATTATGTGCTATTAATGGTGTACATTCTGCAGATGGGAGAACACTGCAGATCCATTTCCCACTTCAATTCTGTGCTGCATTGTAGGAAACACTAATGAGTCCAAAAATTCTCAAAGGTCATAATCTGAATACATTTCCTTTTCCTCTTTTTAGGGCAATGAGGATAGGACTGAAAACAATTAAAATGAAATTTACTTTATTTGGCTAACAATGGTCTTGACTGTACTAATTACACTGAGATATGTATCCATTTTCAGGTCATTTGGACAGATCTGAGTATGCCCAATTTCTTGTACGGCCCTTATCTCTGAATTCTATACAATGTGTGCGTATGTGTATGTGTGTGTGCGTGTGTGTGTGTGTGTGTGTGTGTGTGTGTGTGTGTTGCTTACGCCATTGATTATGAGAAGTAGCTGCAAAAAAAGTCCACTCAAACCCTTACAATATGGAAATATGGAAAGTGCAAATTTAGCAGAACCAACATTGAATTTCCCAGGGAGTCATTTATCATCCTTAGAAAGTTTTGGTTCTTTGCAAATAAAAGAGAGAAAGGAGTGGTAATTGCCTTACTCAGCTAATTGACAGAACTGTGTCAGGAAAGGGAGGTATTTCAGCACCGCCTCCAATGATGACATTTGAAGGTTATTCCTGCTCTCCCTGCTCTGCCAAATTAGGTAATCATTATTTCCCCATGAATCTTTTTAATATAATGGTTGCTTTTCCCCCAAGCCCCTCTGTTAGACTCAAGATCCAGATGGAACTGTGAAAACGAAATGCTGAAGGTCAGAAGAGTTTGGTCTGTTGAGTTGGGCCCCCAAGTTTTGCTGTTCAGCTCAGAATTTGGAGAGGAGAAGAGGGAGTCAGTTTAAATTGCAGTCAGGGGAATTGGAGGTATCTCTTAAGAAAGACCTTTTCATTATTTGAAGGGAACCCAGAAGGTTTGAAATGCCTCTGTGGGTTATGAGAACAGGTTAGTCCGTGCTGTGCTGGGCAAGTGGGAGCCGAGAAGTTACAAAACACCAGACCAGAGGTTCTAAGTCATTTCTCTCTTCAGGTGGTGTCTGGGGGACAGGAGGCTCTGTTGGCACTCAGGGTTAACGACAAGTCCCCAAGTCTGCTCTTCAGATGGCGGCCTTAAGCCATGGCTTCCAGTGAGCTATTAATGACAACGGCTAGCTTAAGACAATTGATCCTTGGTTGCCAGTAGACTTTATAGCCCAAACGCCAATTTATGATGGAAGCAATGTAGACAGGCTCTTGACAAAAACAGCACTTCCTCAGCAGGACAAATCCACAGCAGCTCTCAATGGCACTTGGAAAATAGTAGGCTGCCCTGTGATGACAGGGCAGAATATGAAGGATATTTGAGGGCAGCACCCGTCTTGGTCTGTGTGTGCTGTGCTAATAGAATACCACAGATGAAATGATTGACAGCAAACAGAATGTACTGGTCCAAGCTTGAGGGGCTGGCACCTGTTTGTGGGTAAGAGAGGGAAGGAGGGATGGATGGAGAGGCAGAGAGAGGTAGGGGAATAGGGGCTCGATTCATTCTTAAAAATTTTATTAGCATACATTATACATCATGACATTTTCATACATGTACAGATTAGCTCCAGGTTCAGTGTGAGAAGCCTTATCTCAAGGGAATAAGTCAAAACATGACAGAGCAGGGGACCCAACATCCTCCATTGGCCTCTGAATGTTCACAGGTGCATGTACACAGAACACAGACACACACACATACACACAGACAGACAGACAGACACACACACACACACACACACACACACACACACACACCTCTAAGTTATCTGAGCTGGGCATGGTGGCTCATGCCTTTAATCTTAATAACTGGGCTCTTGAGACAGGAAGATCATGAGTTCAAGGCTAGCTTGGCCTACATAGTGAGACCCTGTCTCAAAACAAGTTTAGTGATTGGATTGACCTTTTAGATGTTCTCAGTGTTTCTGGGCTAGGAGCTTTGGAAATTAAATATTTCTTTTAATTATCATTTAAGTAAGTTTAGTTAATATCACTTAATATTTATTGTTTTTATTTTTTATGTGTTTGAGTCTATTGCTTGCGGGTATGTAAGTGCATCCATGTCATGCAATGTCCACAGAGGTCAGAAGACAGTGTTGGATTTCCCTGGAACTGGAGTTATGGACAGTTATTAGCTATCATGTAGATGCTGAGATTTGAACTCAGGTGCTATGCAAGAACAGCTAGTGCTCTTAACCTCTTAACCAATCCCCACTTATATTTTAAATGAAAGATAAGTCTAGCCTTCTCCCTATCTGAACCTAGAAAGATAAAAATGTCCTGTTTTTCTCTTTTAGAACTTGAATCAATGAGCACATTTCAAAGCCTCCATTTCCATTTTCAGGAGAGTGAGCTATGACACGGTCTTGCTCAGAAACAAGACAAAGCCTTCATATATACATACACACACACACACACACACACACACACACACACACACACACACATATATATGGAACAACTATCAAATTGCAGGAACTCTTTCTTCATTTTGTTTTGTGAGGGAATTAAGTCACTTTTCTCCTCTTCATGAGACAGTTTACAACTTCAGCCATCACAATAAAGCTCAATAAATGATAAAAATATCCACGATTTGACAGGATGTGGCTCAGTTGGCAGAGTGCTTGCTGGCATTTATGGAGGCCCCACTCATTGTGGGCAGTGCCACCCCTAGGCAGGTGAGCTTGGACTGAATAAGAAAAGTAACTGAGCAAGCCAGGTGGGTAAGCCAGTAAGCAGCATTCTTCTGAGGTCTCTGCTTCAGTTCCTGCCTTGAGTTCCTGCCTTGGCTTCCCTGCATGATGGACTATAACCTGTAAACCAAATAAACCCTTTCCTCCCCAAGTTCCTTTTGGTCATGGTGTTTATCACAGCAGCAGAAACCAACTCAGGACAGTACCATTTAATAATTTTTCATTAGTTTATTTTTCCAAGAAGATACAGTGAACTATATATCTTCTTTCTCTTTCTTTTTCCTCCTTCTCCTTTGTGTCCCTTGGCTCCCATGGTTTGGTAATAGCCCATCACCTTCTAACGTTATCATGACATCAGACCAGAAGGATATGTGAGGCCGAATAGTTAAGTGATGGCACTGGCTATGTTGTCCTTGGTTGAGTTTCTTGGTGTTACCTCTCCCTGTAGTGGGGAGTCTCACCAAGGATGTTTGGTGCAAGATGGAGGTTTTTTGCTCTCTACCGTCATCCCTCTGGCCCCCTGGTTTCCTTTGAACATCACTTTGGCATCTAGGGGTTATATCCACGTGGGACCTTCGACACATTAATCACAGATGAGTCTCCTTTGGGTGTGTTGGAATGTGTCTTTGCCAGAAAAAGAACAACCCAAATTGTATCTCTGTATCTAGTTTTTGTAATCTTATGACTCATTTTTGTAGCCCTACAACTAAAATGTGGTAGTTAAAACAGTAAAGTGCTATTTATAGGGTAGTTTTGATCAAGACTGTCATAACTTCCTTTCTTGCATAAGTCTGTATGTCCTTTATTACAGCTCTAATTACCCTGACAGCTTTTCATAGGGCATGATAGGCTAGAGGATATTTGAATCTGAAACCAAAGGTTTGACATCAGCCAGGAGTGAATGACTTTTATTTCCTAATGTATATTTTAATGTAACATAAACTTGCTTGTTTATTTTCTTCCCTGAAGACTATCAGTATTTTAATTTTATTTTAGCTTTTATTTTTATCATGTGGGAAGAAAGAAAATTGTGCTAATCTCTCTCTAATCCAGGAAAAAACCTCTGTAACTAGCAACAGCATCCTCCCTTCCCCAAACCCTGGCCTGTTGTGTGCCCACAGATGCACAAACATCCTTAAACAGGGTGCCTCAGTTAAATATGGTACAATGGGACTGTTGTTGTAAATCGGTAGCCACATCTTTGCTGTTTTGGAATGCTGTCCTCAAATACAACAGCCACAAATCTCTCAATCAGAGCTGTTACTACCTACAAAGGATCCTTAAGATTGGGCCTATTGATGGCCCTCATAGAAGTAGGGATTGGGGAGAGTCATTAGACCCTTAACCCAAGATTCGGCCGCCCCATCCTGCATCTCCCTCTCAGTCCTCCTTTAGCTGCATGTGGTCACAGGAGACACAAAGCATATATGGGGTAGAGTTAGCTGAAGGGGACTCCATCTGTGCAGCGAGGGGGAAGTCATCATCTATGCTGAAGTAAGACTTTTTGGGTGATACAATTGTTTTGGGGTCATCCATGATCCTGTAAGTAAAGCCAATAAATTCATTAGTTTACCAAGCTAGCCTTGGGTGGAATTATTACTTTGACCTGGGGTTGGCTGGTGCCCTGTCTGGGGGAAGTAAGTCTTTATTCTTGTCTCCCTAGGAAAAATTCATGCAATATTTGATTAGCAGATGCAAGGCCCTTAGTTCTATTCCCAGCAATGCTGGGGCTACAGTCTCTCTCTCTCTCTCTCTCTCTCTCTCTCTCTCTCTCTCTCTCTCATCAATAACTAAAGCAAAGGTTTACTATTCGTACTGTTCATCTACCCCTGGATGGGTGCCTTACACCTGCAGGCTCTCTCAGGGTAGGAATTCAGCATAGCTCCTTCAGTGACTTGGCTCTTTCCACATCACTCCAGGGATCTCTAATAACTCAACATACTAAAAATAACACGGCAGGACTACTGATTGGGCCAAGGAGACCATGGGCCCAGGGAAGGCTAAATATTGCTCACATTGATCAGAACCATGGGCCTTGCTCCCGAACTGCCTGCTGTTTGACCCTGAAGCTCATTAAGAATGTTTGTGTATCTGTGTGCTGGAAAGGCAGGGGAGCCCAGCAGGCCTAGGGGCCTGGGGAAGAGAGGATGATGTTGCTGGTTACAGAGTCTTTCCCTACCAACCCAGAGTTATATTTTCTTCTGAATTAATGCGGCTCTTATATGAGCTTGGACTGAACCTGCCTTTCCCTGCAAGGAATATTCTTTGCTGAGAATAAAGCCAACTCTGACCTTCACTCTAACCCATTGCCATTATACACGTTTGTTCTTGACGGAATGTACAGTATCTTCAAATTGAGTCCTGGCCCTGCCCATGCTAGTTGTGCTGTATTGCGCTAGTTATTGAATCTTCTTCAACTTCATTTTCCTATTTTTAAAATTAATTAGTTAATTTATTGATTTTTTTTAAGCGATAAGGTCTCATGTAACCCAAGTCAGTCTCAAACTTATTAAGTATTGGAGGATGACCTTGAATTGTGATCTTCCTGATTCTACCTACTAAGTGCTAGGATTATAGGCATGCACTGTCACATCTGGCTTATGCACTACCAGGAATTGAACCCAGGTCTTCTTACATGGTAGGGAAGCACTCTGTTACCTGAGCTACATGCCCAGCCCCATCTTCCTCATTTATAAATTAATATTCATTGAAATTGATACTTCTCTACAGGGCGGTTATGGATTCAGGTTGGATAGATTTGAAAGCATTTAGGGAAATGGAAATGCTTTAGTTAGCTTTCTCTCTATATGTGCAATAGTATGTTGAGCCAAATGAACATGACAACACTCAACTAATTTTGTGCTATAACATGGCAATTTCAGAGTTTAACCTAGCATATTAGCATGAGGTTGTAGGGAATCTTTCTTGCTTCACCTCTCTGAATTATTCCTGTGAGACAGAAAGATTATAAACAACCCGATTTTAGCATTTGGAGAAATCTAGGTTTCAAAGGTGACTTGTACCGACTTGTGCAAACCCCATGAGTGAGGCCACTTTCCCGTTCCTCAGCCTGCGTGTTCTTGCCCTTGACCACAAGGATCTAAGGTGCAGATGAGAAGCTGGAGAAAGACTGGCGGAGTCATCTTCTCCTGTAGCTGAGCCAGGTGCAACACAGAATGCCTCAGCCTCTACCGCAACGGCCATCCTGCGGGGCTCTTTGTGTGTCGACCGTGCTTTCTTGAGCAGGCACTGACTCTCCTAAAATGACGCTTTTGGTGGCACTGTGAACCTCAGCTGGACTGCTGCATGCTGGTTGTGCGTGCTTCTTGTTTCTCAGAATCCCCAGCATGCACAGCTCCAGGAGACTGGAGATAGGAGGGTCCAACTCCCAGTGAGGGCCTTAGCTGATCTGTGCCAGCGTTCCCAGTCTGCATTTGCCTTTACCCAGCAGGCTTGCTCAATATCAGCAGGCCAGTAATTCTGCCCTTTGGGCAGCTGTCCTGTGCACCGTGGGGTGTTTAGTAGCGTCCCTTGCCTCTACATAATGAATGCCAATTGCAACAGCCCTGACTGTCTCTAGACATGTTCAAGTGGCTGTGGGAGGGACAGAACTCATTGCTGTTTAAGAAGGATTTGGCCAAGGGGACCTCAGAGTATAGAATGATGGGTTGGGCTGGGCTGATAGAAAATATTTTAGAATATTAACTTGTCTGATGAGCTTCAACACACCTGGAAGAATTGCTTTCCTCCCAGTTGCTTATGAAAAGTGATGATTACAGAAAAGAGGAGGGGTTTTTGTTTGTTTTGACACAGGTCTGGTTATTTAGCTTACACTGGCCTGAGGCTCCTCCTGCCTCAGCTTCCTCAATGCTGGGAGTCTAAGTGTACACCATCACTTTAGACAGAGATGAATCCAGTTTGGGGATTTTGGGGATTTTGTCTGCTAATTGCATTTAAGTACAGAGGTAGCTTAGCTCTGAGGTAGGAGGAAAAACTGTCTATCCAGAGACCAGGTTCTCACAATTTCCTGGCAAAACATCTGTCTTCTTGTTTTTCTAGTTAATTATGGATTTTCATATGCTCACTCAGCTAATCAAATTTAATGATACTAGACCCAAATCACATTATTGTTATTTTTCAAGGCTGTGTTGGAACTATGCTGCACGAACCCACTGGCAGCCTGGAGACAAGCACAGTCACTCAAATGCTGGGGCAGCAATGCTTTTATTAGCAGTGCAAACAGCCCTTTCATAACATGTCACTGCGGAGATTAGGAAGATGAAATAAAAGCAACAGAAAAAGGAAATTTTCCATAAAGAACATTTTAGGAGCTTTATTACAAAGCAGAAACTTTATTGCAGGGTTGGTGATGAGACATGTGTCCTATATCCTATACCATTTCCAATAACACTTGGGGCCAGGCGAGACATGAAAGAGTCACTAAAGCTGGCGCAGCGTCTTGATTGCTGCCTCCCAACAGCGGCTTGATCCAGGGTTCCCCAGCAGTCTGGCTGTGATCTTCATGCTGCTTGTGGCTCTGTCCCTGCCCTCTTCTCTTGTCTGCAGCGATCCCTGGTGGGGGCTAGACGTAGATGCATCTTGCCACTGTCTTACGACCATATTCTTGCCTCAGATCCATAAAAAATATTGCATGTTCAGTTAAAAAAAAAAAAAGAATTCTTTGCCTTAAGACTTTACACTGCCTGGGGAAAAATTTGTAACGTTTTATTTTTTATTTAGCATTTGACTAGGTTTGAGCCAACAGCTGTTTCTTTTT
>NW_008338883.1:962218-965819 GCF_000622305.1 Nannospalax galili | reverse complement strand
TTTTATTTTATGTGTATGAGTGTATTGCCTGCATGTATGTGAGTGCACCTGTATCATGCAATGCCGTAGAGGTCAGAAGAGGGCTTCGGATTCCCCTGGAACTGGAGTTAAGGATGGTTCGTAGCCGCCGTGTGAGTGCTGGGAATTGAACCTGGGTCCGCTGGAAGAACAGTCAGTGCTCTTAACCGCTGAGCCATCTCTCCAGCCCCTTTATTATTTTTATGTGTATGAGTGTTATGCTTTTATGTTTCTAAGTGCACCCATGTTGTGCAAGTCCCGAAGAGCTCAGAAGAAAGTGTCAGATTCCCCTGGAACTGGAGTTTGGACTGTTAGCCTCCATGTGGGTACTGGGAATTGAGCCTGGGTCTTCTACAAGAATAGCAAGTGCTCTTAACTGCTGAACCATTTCTCCAGTCCCATAAATCTCTATTTTAGTATTTGATTAAAATTTAATCACAAACCAACTAGTGATTTATTTATTTATTTATTTATTTATTTATTTATTTATTACTTATTTTGTGGGTGCATGTGTGCCTTGGCACGTGTGGGGAGGTCAGAGGACAACTTTCAGAAACTGGTTCTCTTTCCACTGTGGGCTCTGGGGATCAAATTCAGGTCATCAGTAGCAAGTACTTTTACACCTGCTGAGCCATGTTGTCAGCCTCCAACAGGTGTATCTTTTGTGTGTGTGTGTGTGTGTGTGTGTTTGTAGTGTATATACATGTTTGTGTGGGTGTGCACATGCATGTGAAGGCCAGAGATCAACACTGTGCGTTCTCCCTAGTTACTCTCCACCTTGTTTTTTTTAATTTTTATTTATTATTTTATGTGTACGAGTGTATTGCCTGCTTGTACATAAGTGCACCACATGAGTGCTATGCCCTCAGAGGCCAGAGGAGGGTATCGGATACCCTGGAACTGGAGTTACAGACTGTTGTTAGCTGCCATCTGGGTGCTGGGAATCAAACCCAGGTCCTCAGTAAATATTCTTAACTGCTAAGCCATCTCTCTAGCCCCATTCACCTTATTTTGAAATTTGAGACAGGGCCCCATTAATTTGGGTAGGGTCACTGGCAATGAGCTCTAGGGATCCTCTTGTCTCTCCTCCTCAGTACTGGGCCATAGATGCACACCATTTTGGTAAGTTTTTTACGTGGTTACTGGGAATCTGAACTCAGGTCCTTAAGCTTGTGCGGCAAGCACTCTACCAACTGAGCCATCTTCCCATCTCTTCTTTTTTTCCCATTATGTGGTGTGTGTGTGTGTGTGTGTGTGTGTGTGTGTGTGTGTGTGTGTGTGTAAGGAGAGGAATGGAAAAGAAATTCTTGATTCTGTTGCTAAAATATCCTTGTAGTTTCCCCCCTCTAACATTTCTTTTGTTGTTTTGAGACAGAGTCTAATGTAGTGCAGGTGGCTTTGAGCTGACTGAGGCTGAGATTGGAGTCCTAATCCTTTATCTCGCATCTCTGGAGGGCCTAGGATTGTGTCCCAATTTTAGGTGGTGCTGGGAATTGAATCCAAAGCCTTTGGTATGCTAGGCTGGCCCTTACCCACTGAACTAAATCTCCAGCTACCACCAGATTTTTGGGTTGCTTTTAATAGGTCAAATGCAGTGAGCACATCTTTTCCCTTTAAATTTTATTTTTATTATTTAAAAATTTTAGTTTATGTGTATGTGTATCTTTTGTGTGAGATTTAAGAATTGGGACCTTTAAGAGGTGATTGGGTGGTGTGGGTTCTACCCTCAAGAGTGAACTAATTTATTAGGATAATGGATTAATGGGTTAATAATGGGTTCCCTTGAGAGTGGGTCTATTGCAAAAGACAATTTGATTTTTTTGTTAACCCCTTTCACCATGTGGCATCCTTTACTACTTCATGACTCCAGAGTTCCTGTAAGAAGACCCTCAGCCAATCTAATACCTCCACTGGGGACCTCCCAGCCTCCAGAACTCTGAACTGAATAAACCTCTATCCTTTACAAATCACCTAGTCTCTGGCATTCAGCTATAGCAATAGAAAAGAGACCAAGACAGCTCTCAAAATGTTTTTTAAACTCTTGTAACTAACAAACTAGTAAGAAATTATCTTGAGAGTATCAAATGAACTGCTCATACAATGTTATGTAGATTTTCATGAGATTCCTGAATATCATCATGTAAAGATCAAGTTGTTTGGGGTTGATGAGATGGCTTGGAGGGTAAAGGCGCTTGCTGTCAAGCCTGAGTTTGATCCCCAGGACCCACATGGTGGAGGGAAAGAACTGACTCCATAAAGTTGTCCTCTGACCTCTGCATGTGGTCAAGTTGTTTGGACACACAGAATAGCAATAGGCTAAATGGGCTAGGTAGCTTGGCTTTTGGAGTTCGATTGATCTAGGGTTTTTTGTTTTGTTTTGTTTTTGTCTTTTTGAGACAGGGTCTCCTTGTAGCTCGATCTGGCCTGGAACTCACAGTGTAGACTAGGCTGGCCTTGCACAGAGATTCACCTGTCTCTGCCTCTCGAGTGCTGGGATTAAAGGCATGTGCCACCATACCAGGCCTGATCTAGGCTTGAATCCCAAGCTTGCCACTTTACTAGTCATATGACACAGGACCAATTGCTTTCACTTACAAAGCTTCAGTTTTGTTGTCAATAAAATTGCACTACTATGACTACACTACTACTACTACTACTACTGCTACTACTACTACTACTACTACTACTACTACTACTAGTCAAATTGTAATGGTTTTGAGAGGCTGGAACAAAGCAGCACATGTAAAATGTGAAACATATAGTGAGTGCAGAAATAGGGGATGGGAGACAATCATTACCAGGTTGGGATTGTGCTGTGTGGATCCTTAGGGGATATTTGCTTTACCCAGTAAGTTAAGCTGTCCTCCTCAATTGGTTCCTCCTATAGCCATCATGATCTGGCCTCCAAATCATAGTTCTCAGGCCCCTGACATATTTTATTTTATTGCTATTGAATTTTTGCGATTTTTATACAATATAGTGTGATGGTAGTTAGATCCCCTCCCTTATCTGTACTTCCCTCTACTGCCCCCTGCCTAATTTAATGTACTCACATGTAACATATATATATATTACAGCCTATAGATAGATTATAACTTGTGACCAAAATATGTCCTTCACTGATGGCCCGTAGAGTCTGATATTTTATGACCAGGAGACTTTTCACAGTAACTCAGATGCTTACCTCTTAGGAAAGCCTAAGTAAATTATAAATAACAAGCAATAAAGACAGCAAATTTATGTGGCAGAAGTGAGGGGGAAAAAATCAGTCCTAGGGGAAGTCATCTGAACTTTACTGCCAAAGATAGAAGAGTCAATTGGAAATGCAGGAATAACCACAGATCTTATAGAGCCTCAGTGCCATGAAAGAACTATTGGACTTTGCAGTAAAAATGCATTTCTGTTGTCTTTGTTTGAAGATAGTGACCAGCACCAAGAGGAAAACCAAAATATTTAAAACATTAATTGACTTAAAATATATTTTATTTTGGTGGCACATGCCTTTAGTCTCAGCACTTGGGAGACAGAGGCAGGCAGATTTCTGTGAGATCGAGGCCAGCCTGGTCTACATAGCAAGTGCCAG
>NW_008338883.1:955974-962163 GCF_000622305.1 Nannospalax galili | reverse complement strand
ATATATATATATGTATTTGTATTTTATTCTTTGGAAATGTCATACGTTTATTCAGTGTATTTTGATCATGTCTATCCACTGCTACTTCCCTCCAACTCCCTCTAGTGCCCCCATCTCCCGCCCAACTTCATGTCATCATCTTTATTTTGAATCAATACATAATCGTTATACATACTTATGTGGTAGGGTCAGATATTTCAAGATGTGTGTTGCTTTCAGTTGCTTTGACAAAGCACTATGACCAATACCAACTTGGGGAGAAAAGGGTTTATTTGTCTTATATCTCCCAGGTCACAGTTCATCAGGGAGCCCAAGGTAGGAACTCAGGGCAGGAACCTGGAGGCAGGAGCTGAAGCACAGGCCATTGAGGAACAATGTTTACTGGCTTGCTCTCCTGGCCCCTGCTCAACCTGCTTTCTTAAACAATACAGGCCCACCTTCCCAGGGATGGCACCACCCACAGTAGGCTGGGCTCTCCCACATCACTCAATAATCAAGAAATGTCTCACAGACATTGGCCACAGGCCAGTCCAATGGAGGAAATCCCCCAGTTGTGGCGCCCTCTACCCAAGTGTGTCAAGTTGACAACTAAAGCTATTCAGCACAGTGTGTGAAGAGTGTAACGACCAGGTCAGAGTAACTGGCATACCCATCACTTCTCACATTCATCATTTCTTTGTGTTTGAAAATTCTTGCTTCTAGCCATTTTGAAATAAACAACAAATTGCTACCTACCAACGTTTCCTTACTGGGCTGTTGAACATTAGAAGTTATTTCTCCTATCCTATTGTACCCCTGCATACATTAAGCATCCTCTCTCCACCTTTCACTCCCTTGAACTTCCCAGCCTTTAGTAACCACTCTTCTGTTCTCTCCTTTAAGATCAACTTTTTAAAGATCCCATACAGAAGTGAGAATGTTCAGTTTGTCTGGCATTTCACTGACTAGACTATCTTCCATGTTGCCACAAAGAAGTTCATTTTTTTGTGACTGAATAGTGTTCCATTGCGTAGATGTACCATGTTTCTTTTTAAAAAATATTTTATTTATTATTTTTGTTTTATGTGTGTATGCATGTATTGCCTACATGTAAGTAAGTGCATCTGTGTCATGCAATGCCCGCAGATGACAGAAAAGGCTGATGGATCCCCTGGAACTGGAGGTACAGACAGCTGTTAGGTGCCATGTGGGTGCTGGGATTTGAACCCAGGTCTTCTACAACCAGTGTTCTTAACTTCTGAACCATCCCTTCAGCCCTGTACCACGTTTCTTTCTTTTTTTTTTTTTTTTAAAAAAATTATTTATTTATTTATTTTTTTATTTATTTATTTATTTACTTTTGGTCTTTTTTGAGACAGGGCCTCCCTGTTGCCCCAGCTGACCTGGAAGTCACTATGTAGACCAGGCTGGCCTTGAACTCACAGAGATCTGCCTGCTTCTGCCTCCCGAGTGCTGGGATTAAAGGCTTGTGCCACCACACCTGGCTCAATGTTTTTTTTAATTTTTTTATTTTATGTATATGCGTGTATTGCCTGCATGTATGTGAGTGCACCCATGTCGTGCATTTTCTTTATCTATTTTAACCATGGCTGGAGACCTTAGGTTGACTCCATGTGTTGGCTGTTGTGAATAGAGCTGCGATAGATGTAGGAAGTAAAGTGATCTCCACATCTCTCTTTTTGCATATGGACTCAGGAGTAGGGTTCCTAGATCATTTGATCTGGTTCTAATTAAAATTGTTTCTAGGGGCTGGAGAGATGGCTCAGCAGTTAAGACCACTGACTGCTCTTGCAGAGGACCTGGGTTTGGTTTCCAGCACCCACATGGTGGCTAAGAACTGTCCGTAACTCCAGTTCCAGGGGAATCCAATACTATCTTCTGACCTCTGTGAGTATTTCATGAATGGGTGCACTTACATATCCGCAGGCAATATACTCATACACATAAAAAATAAAAATAAAACACCAACAAAATTAACTTATAATTGTTTAAAAAATTTATTTATTTACTTAGTGTGTGTGTATGTGTGTGTGTGTGTGTGTGTGTGTGTGTGTGTGTGTGTCTTTACTTACTGAGCAATCTCACAGGTCCTATTTCTAGTTTTATTAAAAACTTGGCTGGGCGTGGTGGCGCACACCTTTAGTCCCAGCACTCAGGAGGCAGAGGCAGGTGAATCTCTGAGTTCAAGGCCAGCCTGGTCTACATAGTGAGTTCCAGGACAGCTGGGGCTAAAAAAAAATTAAGATTTAATGTGTATGTGTGTGGGCCTGAGTGTAGGTATGTGTACCATGTGAATGCAGGTGCCCATAGAGTCCAGAAGAGTGTGTTGGATTACCTGGAACTGGAATTATAGGCAGTTGTGAGCTGCCCATTGTGAGTGCTGGGAACGGATCCTTTGTCCTTTGCAAGAGCAACAACTGCTCTTGACTGATGAGCTATCTCTCTTGCTCCCTATTTGTAGGTTTTTTAGGAAACCCCCTACTGTTTTCCATGATGTTCATTCTAATTCACATTTGCATTAATAGCTCATGGGAGTTCCCCAGTCTCTACTTCTTGCTGGAGTCTGTCATTTTCTGTCCATAACAGCCTTTCTAACAGGGGCAGGATGGTATCTCACTGTGGTTTTGATTTACATCTCTGTGGTAATCAGTGTGTTGAGCATTTTCACATATACTTATTGGCCATATGTATATATTCTTCTGATAAATGCTATTCATATCATTGACTGATTTAGTCAATTAATTTTTTGTTACCAAGTTCCTCATGTTTTGGGTATTAATCCCTTGTCAAATGAGTGGTTTGAAAATATCTCCTCCCATTTTGTACATTGTTTCTTAACTCTGTTGACTCTTTCCTTTTCTGTCCAGAAGCTTTAAAAAATATTTTAATTATTTAATTAATAATTAATTAATATGTATCAGTGTCTGTGTATGTGAGTGCAGCTGTGTGCATGCCATAGTGCACATGCGGAGGTCAGAGGACAACTTTCAGAAGTTGGTTCTTTCCTGCCACTTTGTGGGATCCAGGATCTGAACTCAAGTTGTTAAGTCTGTAACACAAACCCTTCTACCTGCTGAGTCATCTCTCCACCCATCTCTGGCTCATCAAAAGTATTTTTGATAAAAAATATTTTCAATAAGAAATCAAGTCTGTTATGCAATTTGGGAGTCTTTTAGATTGACCCACTTAAGGGGTACCCCAATTGCTTCACCCTGCATCCCTAATCAGCATGGAAGAAACCAGAGCGGTCTTTGTCCCAATTCCCTATCCACAAGCTGGATAACCTCTTCAGAGGGTGGTGTGATAAGAATAGGAGGTGGGAATGGGATAGGTAGTTAGTGTAAAAAGACCCCAAAGAAGGGACTGAACAGAGAACAGAGGAAGAGTTGGGGAGCAGACCAGCCCTCCCCCACCCCAGCCTGTCTCCTGGCAGTGTCTCTACTGCTGCTACATTCACTCTTCCATCGTCCCCACATTCCATCGACGCTGCTATTGGCTGCTCCAGAACCCTGACATCGTCGTTGTGCACAACCTGAATGTCCCTGGAAGATTATGGAAAGGGCTGTAGCCCCATCTTTTGTTCCATCAAGGAAAAAAAAAAAAAAAAAAACCCAAAGAAAAGCAGCCAGTTTCTTAGCTAAAAATCTAAATGTCCTTGGGCCTCTTAGCAACATACTCTGTTTCAAAGGCCAAAAATGTCCAAAGTATTTGGGAGCTCTTATATAATCCTTAAAGGATTTTAGGGTTACTTCTTCAGAGGGGGGAATGTTAGAGTAGCAGAAAGCCCCATAAAAAAGAAGAGTACATGAAGTTATCAGAAAAAAAGTGATGGGGAGAGATGGGAGGAGTGGAAGGGGAGGGAGTGGGTATAGATTTGACCAAAATACCTTATATGCTTATACACCTATATGAAATTCTCAATAAATTATTTACAAAAAAATCAATTCTCTGAAAATTTTAGAAATAAAACAAAACAAGACTCAAACAAATAGGACTCATTTGAAGGACTGAAAAGAAACGAGAAGACAAACAAGGTCATCCCCCAGCACCCGACTTTAGGTTGCAGCCATGTTCTGCATCTGATCAGGTCACTGAGAAACTTTTGCTATTCAGGGAGTCTTGGGGTTTCATTGAGGTAGTGGCTAAACAGAAGTTATCTGGAAGTTGCTAGAAGGACTTTTTTGCTTCTTTAGAGTAAGGTTTTGGAAGTAAAGGAGCAGAAGTGGGAGGATAGGATTAGCAGGGATGGTAGGGGGAGTATGGAGTGCTTACTGTGTCCAAGAGCTTACACACACACCAGCTCATCACCCACCACAATCTTAAAGGGGTGATGGTATGTCTGTATTTTACAGGTGGGAATGATGTTTTGAGAGGGCCAGCACCTTTAAGAACTCACCTAGTGTATTAGCTACTTTTCTGGTTGCTGTGGCCAAATACCCAGCAAGAAGCAACTTAAGGGAGAAAGGGTTTATTTTGGTTCACAGTTTGATAGTACAATCCATCATGGTGGGAAGGCATGGTGTGGCAGTGTGATTAGGCAGTTGGTATTCGGGAAGCCAAGAATGCACAGAAAGTGAGACTGGGTTTTAAAACTTGAACAAGGAGTCTGATTCATTTTATCTGTGGGTCATTCCCGCTAGTGGGTCAGTCTTGGTAGTGTCAAATTAAACTTCGTCTCCTCATCTAAAAAAAAAAACAAACCAAAAACCTTAAGACCCAACTCTAGTAACCCACTTCCTCCAGTAAGGTTCCATCTCCTAAAGGTTCCACAACATTCCAAAACTGTGCCACAGTTGAGAATCAAGTTTGAAACGTGATTCTACTGGGGATGTGTCACATTTAACCCACACTTAGCTAGCAGGTGACAGACCTGAGATTTGAGCTCTGTCTGCCTAATTCCAAAGCCCATGAAAATAGGGTCCCAGTAAGTTGTTTTCTTCTTCTTCCTCAGGGGAAAATTGTTGAGAAACAATAATTAAAACAGGAACAAGTGTGTTGGAATGTCCAGCAACTGAACTTCAATCCTGTTTTACCACATGAGAGGAACAATTTATCAAATACTCCTTCCCCTCAGAGCAGAGAGAAAACAATACAACGAAATTATAACACAGAAACTAGCAAAACAGTGTCCTCAAAGTGTTGCCCATATGCCAAGAAGACCTACTGATACAGCTCATGAGCATCTTTTCTGGGTCTAGTTTCCTAACTCCTGCAGTTGTGCTGGGAGTGCTTATGAAAGAAAAAAGTCCTGGGAGATGGAACATGCACATATAATGACAGTTTTGAAAAATGGAAAGATACTGAAAACTGAAAACAAATATCTGTTGGAAGCGATTTTAATTTCCTTATAAAATAATGAAGCAAATACCAGGAGAAAAGAAATCTATAATGATACAGAGGTAATAGAATCAAGAGCAATGAGAAGTTCAGGTCTGTAAACAAAAAAACTGTGCCAAAAAATCAATAGCTTCTCACTGATGGAATTATAAAATTAGTGAATGAAGGAAAAATGAATTTAATGCATTTGGATTTTTGGTAACTCACAAGGGAGAGAGGTACAAAACCCAGATGGGTTGGACATTACATTTTAGAAAAATATTTGACATTAGTCTGGATGGGATTTTCTTTTTACTTTCTAAAAACCAGATTTTAAAATTTGTGTGTGTGTGTGTGTGTGTGTGTGTGTGTGTGTGTGTTTGCCTGCCTTTGTGCCTGTGTGCCTGTGTGTATGTATGTGTACCATGTATGTACAGGTGCTGGCAGAGCCAGAGAATATGTCAGATCCCCAGGTCCTCTGCAAGAGCAGCCCATGCAGAGAGTACAGAATCATCTCTCCAGTGCTGGAATTTTCCTTCTTAAGAGTTAGTTTTAGCTAAACTAGATTTTGCTAGAATTGCTGCGAGTGTGCCTGAAGGTGGATATTCTATTTTGGATATAGTAGAGAATCTCAGAAACCTACAAAAACAAACTCCCCCAACATCCCAAATCCACCACCGTGATAAGAAATGACTTTGGGATTATTGCAATTAAATTATTGCAATTATGAAATTATATTGGCCCCTTTAATCTTTGGTTATACTTTCCTTTTGGGTGTTTAAGGCCACACAGTTGGTCTAGATAAACCAATTTATTTTTACTCTTAAGGTCGTTTGAGGATCTGTTCCTCAGGGGTCACATGGGCTTGGGAGG
>NW_008338883.1:946975-955867 GCF_000622305.1 Nannospalax galili | reverse complement strand
CCCGACAGGAGATACCTTCCTTTGAGTTGTTGGCCAGGGTGACCCAAGGGACTCCCAAACAGTAACCCAGCATAGAATTGGGACAATGAACATCAGACCCTAATATTTTCTAAAGGAATACTGGCAACTGATTGCTGCTAGATGAGGAAGATCTGAGCTCCCTAAAACAAGGAACTCTAGATAGGCTGACAAGATTCAGTGGATGGACGAGCACTGGGAAATGGCTGGGGGCACCAACAACACAGTGGACAATAACAGGGATGACAAAGTATACGGGTCCATGGAGGGGGGAAAGTTTATGGGGGCTGTCATTTGGGATGTGGGTATGTAGATGAATAAGATTGTTTGTGATGTTCTGTATGAAAAACACAAAAAATCAACAAATAAAAAATTTGTTATATTTGAGGAAGAAGCATAAAAATTTGCTTCATGTTAATTAGTAGAGGTGAAAAATACTACCATTAAAATCTACCTGATGACCTTATATCCATGCTCAGGTGCCAAGGATCTCAGAAAGTAACCGACTCTGACTAGTAATACTCAGGTACATAGAGATTAGAGATGCATATGCAAACATCTAAGTGTTGGTAGCATTAAAAATGATATTGTTTTCTGTATGAAACAATATATTTTAAAATGAAATGCAGATGTTTCTTAAAGGTTAAAACCTCATTCAATTTTATGTCTTATGGGCTTTATACAGAGTTCAATATTGTATAACTGTATTAATTCAACTGTGAACCTAAAAATTTACAGTCAATTTTGAAAGAGATATATCTTAGCTCTGGAAATTTTTAGTGAATATGTCAATGCTGTTGTAATGAAATGCCTCTTCTAATTATATGGTTATTAAATAAATAATTAAAAAAGGGATAACCCCAAATGGATTATTTCCTGCTTAAAGGAACTCTTATGAAAGAGCCTTTGTCTGTGCATATATCTGTGTACATGTGTGTATGATGTGTATGCATAATGTGTGTGCATGTGCATGTATGGGTGTATGATGTCTGTGCATGCATGTACATGTACATGTACATGTGCACACATGTAGCTATGCGCACATGTGTATGTATGGTATATATGTGTGTGTGCACACATGTGTATATATGCATGTGTGTGCATATGTGTATGATATATATGCATGTGTACACATGAATATAAGTGTGCACATTTGTATGATGTGTGTATATGTGCATGCCTGTGCATATGTGTATGATGTGTATATATGGTGAGTGTGCATATGTGCGTGTGTATGCTTGCTTGTGTGTGCATGTGAAAGTGGAGGTCACAGGTCAACGCTGAGACATCTTCCTCTATTGCACTCCATCTTATTTTTGAAAGAAGGCCTCTCACTGAACCTGGAGTTCTCTGCTTCCCAGGGCTGGAGTTACATGGTGGGCTGCCACGCCCTGTTTTTGTGTTGGTGTTGGGGATACAAATTTTAGTCTTCATGCTTGTACAGCAAGTATGTTACCCATTGAGCCATTTCTCCAGATACCTTTATGTTTTGACTTTGATCCAGCGATGGTTTGGTAATGAATATGATGACCTCTTTGATGGTGAAATATTCAAGGTTGCTGCTGGTCAACCAGGAAATGCACAGAAAGATGCTCATAGGGACCTTGGATGGTGCATTTAGAGTCAGGCTGCAGTGCTGAAAGCAAATGATGACCTATAGTTTTCAAAAGTAGTTTTTAAAGAATATTATTGAATTTTGCTATGTAAATGAGGGTGGCAGCTATAAATCAGTAAAACAGAAAACAGTTGTATTAATTACTTTTCTGTGGCTGTGATAAGACATTGTGGCCAAGGCAACTTTGTCAACTCCTCAGATTCCTCTCAATTGATGTTCCCTGTACCCAGGTGTGTCAGGTTGACAACTGAAGCTATCTAAGACAGTTCTGTTTTCTTTTTATAAAACAGAATGGTGGGGGCTGGAGGGATGGCTTAGTGAGTAACAGCACTTGCTGTGCAAGCATGAAGAACTGAGTTCGGATCCAAGGGCTTGCACAAAAAGATAGGCATGACTGTGTGTCTGTGACCCCAGTACTGTTGAGTGCTGCAACAGGAGGATCACAGGGGCTCACTGGCTACCAGCCCAGCTTCAGGTTCAGTGAGAGATTCTGTCTCAAGGGAATAAGGTGGCGAGTGATCTTTCTTTCTCTCTCTCTTTCTTTCTTTCTTTCTTTCTTTCTTTTTTATTTTAGAATGATATTTTGAGAAGGACACCTGATGTCCCCCCCTCTGGCCTCCTCGTGTGTGTGTGTGTGTGTGTGTGTGTGTGTGTGTGTGTGTGTAGGTCAGAGGACAAACTCAGTGTGGTTCCTCATGTATGCTCTAACCTTCTACCTTTCATTTGTGTTAGGGTCTCCCATTGGCCTAGAACTTCAGCACCTAGGCTAGGTTAGTTGGCCAGGCTGGGCTCCCCCAGTCTCTGCCTCCCATCTCACTGCCACTGGGATTATAGGCACAATCCACCATGCCTTGCTTTTTATGTAGGTTCTGGGGATCTAAACTCAGGCCCTAGATCCTCATGCTTGCAAGGCAAATGCTTTGCCACCCCCCCACCAATTTTTTATTTGGTAAAATAGATACAACATAACATTTACTATTTTAATTGTATTTAGTGGGATTAAATACATTTCTATTGTTTTGCAACAACCACAACCATTGATTTCCAGACCCCCCCATCTCTTTTTTTGTCATTTCAGATTGAAACTAGGTAATCATTAAAGAACTCCTTTCTTCTTCTGTTCCCAGTTCTTGGCAACCACCATTCTAGTCTGTCTCTTATGAATCTGACTCTTCTATGTATTGTGTAAATGGAAACATGTAAGTAATGTGTGCATTTTTGTCTGACTTCAGTCAGCACCAGTGATGTAGCATCTGTTTTGTGTGGTACTGGGGATCAAATCCAGGACCTCACGCATGTGTGGAAAGTGCTCTGCCACTGGGCTACCTTCAACCTGAATTTCCTTCCTTTTAAAGGCTGCAAAGTAATATTTCATTGCATATATATGTAGCTATATATACTTTATGTATTCATCTGTAGGTGGGCATTTGGGTTCTTTCTACCTTTTATGTGGTGAATGATGGTACCATAAACATTGGTCTACAAATATCTGTTGAAATTTCTCCTCTTCATTCTTTTGAGTATTTATCAAGAAGTGGAACTCATGGATCATATAATAATCCTCTGTTTAATATTCTTTTTCTAGTCTTTAATTTCTATGATTAATGGGTAATTTTATTATCAATGTTATATAGTTATCCTGTTTTTCTATAGCCACTACAACATTTATATTCCCAGCAGTAATGCTCAAGGATTCAGATTTTTCTTTTTAAATTTTAAAAATTACATTCAATTAATTTAGTGTGTGTGTGTGTGTGTGTGTGTGTGTGTGCGTGTGTGTGTGTGCACATGTGGAGGTCAGAGGAAAGCTCAGAGGAGTCAGTTCTATTCCTCTACTATATGGGTCCCAGGGATTGAACTCAGGTTGTCAGGCTTGTGGGTAAGTGCCTTAACCCATTGAGCTGTCTCACAGGCCCAAAGATTTTGATTTTTCTACATCCTCGTCAACATTTGGTATTCTTTTCCAATGTCTCTGTCTGCTGTCTCTGTGCCAGTCAGTCAGTCTGTCTTCTTATGTAATATCCAGGTGACTCTGAAGTAGGATCTCATGAGGTTTTGGTTTGAATTTCCTTATGACTAATGATGTGCCCATTTTCTTCCCTTTTTGCCTATTTTCCATTTATTTATATATTCTTTACCGAGAAGTATCTTTTCAGGTCTCTGGTTCTTTAAAAACTGGGCTGTTAGGGCTGAGGAAATAGCCCAGATGGTATAGTGCTTGCCTAGCCTACACAAAACTGTGGGTTTGATCCCCAGCACTGCACAAACTGGATATGGTATTACATGCCTATAATATGAACACTTGGGAGGTAGAGGCAGTAGGAGGATAAGAAATTCAAGGTCATCATTGGCTACATAGGTAGTTTGAGGCCAGCCTGGGTTCATGAGATTCTGTGTTAAAAAAAGTTTGTCTATTTGTGGTTGAACAGTAAGAGTTCATTAAATAGTTTGGATATTAACTTCCTATCAATTTTATGAGTTGCAAATACTTTCTCCTGCTCTGTGAGTTGTTTTCCCTCAGTCGACAGTGTCCTTTGATGCAGAAAGATTTTAATTTTGATGAAGTACAAACTGTTTATTTTTTCCTTTCATTGTCTATGATTTTTGTATCCTATCCAGGAAACCATTGCCAAATCTAGTGTTGTATTTGTCCTTATGTCTTTAAAAATAAGAATGTTATAGTTTTGACTCTTGTGCTTAGAGTTTTTAATTTATTTTGAGTTAACTTCTTTTCGATTGATTGATTTTTATTTTATTATATGAGTATTATGCCTGCATGAATGTACATGCACCATGTGTATGCAATGGCTGTGGAGGCCAGAAGAGGGCATTGGATCACCCAGAACAGGAGTTTATAGACAGTTGTGAGCCACCGTGTATGTGCTAGGAACCGAACCTAGGTCCTTTGCAACAGTAGCCAGTGCTTTTAACCACTGAGCCATCTCTCCAGCCCCCTGAGTTAACATCATGTAGTACAAGAGACCAATTTTTTATTCTTTTGCCTTTGAATATCCAGTCTTCCCAGCAACATTGTTGTAAAGACTACTTTTACCTACATTGAATGGCTTTGGTAAATTTGTCAAAAACCATTTATCAATGACTGGAGATATGGCTTACATGTAGAGTGACTGCTTTGCACATACAAGGCACTGGGTTCAATTCCCAGCACTGCAAAAAACAATGATTTGATCATAATATGTAAGGGTTCTTTTCTAGACCCTCTTCTAACCCATTGGTATTTTTGTCTTCTTTATATTAAGCACTGTAGTTTTGATTACTGTAGACTTGGAATAAATTTTGAATACGTGTGAGATCTCTAATTTTCTTCCTTTCAAGATCGCTTCACCTGCTTAGGCTCTCTTGAGATTCTATATGCATTTTGGGTTGAGTTTATTATTTATTAATTTATTTAATTTTATGTGTATGAGTGTTTTGCCTGCATGCATGTAAGTGTATCCATGTCATGCAATGCCCACAGAGGCCAGAAGAGGGTGTTGTATATTGGATCTACTGGGCCTGGAGTTATGGATGATTGTTAGCCACCATGTGGGTGCTGGGAATTGAACCTGAGTCCTCTGCAAGAGCAGCCAGTGCTCTTAACTGCTGAGCCATCTCTCCAGCCCCTGAGTTTTTTTGTTTTTTTTTTTTTAATAGAAAATCTTTTCTTTATTCTTTGACACTTTCATCCATGTAAAAAATGTTTCTTGATCTTATGTTCCCCAACATTCCCCTTATATTCCTCCCCAGGCATCACTAGCTCTTCCCTTCTATTGCCCCCATGCAGCCTAACACCCTCCTCCCATCTTCTTTCTGTCCTCTCACAGGTGTGCTGGAGAGCTTTCGCACCAACTTGACACACCTGGGTTGAGGGAGCCTCAACTGGGGAATTGCCTTCATTGGACTGGCCTGTGGCCATATCCATGGGGCATCTTCTTGATTCTTGAGTGATGTGGGAGGGCCCAGCCCACTGTGGGTGGTGCCACCTCGAGAATGTGGGCCTGTGTTGCAAAATGAACAGCAGAACCCAATCTTATCTAAAGAAATATTGACAACAGATTACTGCTAGATGAGGAACAGCTGACCTCCTAAAACAAAGGCCTCTAGATAGGCTGACTAGATTCACCAGAAGGACAAGTAGTGGGGAATGGCTGGGGTGCTGACAACACAGTAGACAGTAGCAGGGATATCAGAGTACAAGGGCTCTAGTTGGGGGAGGGAGGCTATAGGAAGGTGCTATCTGGGAAGTGGGTGTAAAAATAAATTAATTAATTAAAAAAAAAAAGATAGGCTGAGCAGGGGCCAGGGGAGCAAGCCAGTAAGCAGCGTTCCCCCGTGGCCTGTGCTTCAGCTCCTGCCTCCAGGTTCCTGACCTGAGTTCCTACCTTGGACTACCAGATGAAATGTGACCCAGAAGATGTAAGGTAAATAAACCCTTTCCTCCCCAAGTTGGTATTGGTCAGAGTGTTTTGTCACAGCAATGGAGAAACAAACTAGGACACTGAATCTGAGTCCATTTACTGCTGTTGGTTGGTCCGTTGACTCTCTTGTTGGCTTGATCTTGTGCAGGTAACCACTGCTTTCTTTCCACCCTTCTAAGATGTTCCTGGAGCCTAGGGTGGAAGGTTGATATAGATATCCCATTTAGGGCTGAGCGAGCACTCAAAAGACATTTATTCTCAGCACTTTGACCAGTTATGAGTCTCTGTTAACTGGTGACCACTGCAGAGAGCAGCTTCTCTGGCCAAGGTTGAGAGCAGTGCAGAGAGGGGGATTTTATAGTTTGGATCTTTTAAAAAATGGCTTATTTTAAAAAGACTTTTTGCCTACATGCATGTATGTGCACCACATCTGTGCCTGGCACTGATGCCCACAAAGGCAAGAAGAGGGTTTTGGCTCTCCTGGAACTGGAGTTATAGATAGTTGTGTTATAGTCTGATAACTTTAAGAATTCAACCACGAGGTAGGAAGGATTTTATTAACGGCCGGGCTGTCCCTGCACTCCAGGAGTGAACACAGAGAGCAGCCCCAAAGGGAGTCTGTAAGGACTTTTTATACATACTCAGATGTTTCTCAAAAGCGGGAACACAAGGGAGTCAATCATCATGGTTAAAACTCAAGCACATATTTGCATAGGTCAGTAAAAGTTTAAAATTATTATCGACCCCCCCCCCCGCCGAGCAAGCAAGCAAGAATGGACAGAAGCAGATACAGCATTAGGCAGCAGCTTATCTCATCTTGGCCGGACATGTGGCAGCTTCTAAGAATCCCTGGTCCCCATAGGGTATAGGCAATTTCGGGGAAACTGGAATAACTAGGCCCAGTCACATAGGATGGTAAGATGGATATTTTTTAGTCAGGGGCCTGCTACAGTTGTAAGTCACCATGTAGATGCTGAGAACAGAATGGAATGTGGGTCTTCTCCAAGAGCAGCAAGTACTTTTAACTCCTGAGCCATCTCTCTAGCCCCTATGGTTTGGGTCTTAAATGTCCACCTAAAACTCATGTGTTGAACGTTTCATTCCCTGCTGGGTGGTGATAAAGACAGCAGGATGTGGTACTTGGTGGAAGGAAGTTAGGTCACTTGGGGTGTGTCCTGGAAGGGGATACTGGGATACCGGCCTGGCAAGTCTTCTGTTTTCTGCCTGAAGGCCAACATGAGGTGACCACTGTTGCTGTTCTATGCATGCTTGCCACAGGCCCAGAGTGATGAGACCAAGTGACCATGAACTGAGCCCTCCAAAGCCATGAGCCAAAGTAAAGCTTTGCTTCTCTTAAATTGTTTTTCTCAGGTATTTTTCACAGTAACAGAAGTTTAGGATCTCTTCCGAATTTAAGGGTCTTTAGCGTCTCACATAGTTTTGGATAAAAAAAAACCTGGAATGGGAGGGATAGATCTCGGTAAGTAACCTTTATGACACATTCAAAATATGGGGTCGCTAAACTGTTGCCTCAGTAATGATTGATGAGTGGCCACCATGAACCAAACATTGCAAAGCATACAAGTGACACATGATTGGATGACACATAGCCACTTTAAGAAAAAAATTAAAATTACATTTATTTATTTATTTTTGTGTGCATATGGGTGTGGGTGTGTATGTATGTACCACAGTGTGTGTGTGTGTGTGTGTGTGTGTGTGTGTGTGTGTAGATCAGAGGTTGATGTGGGGTGTTGTATTCCTCCCTCCCTCTCCACCTTATATACTGAGGCAGGGCCTCTCACTTGAACCCAGAGCTTTCTGATTTGACTAGTCTAGTCTAGATAGCCAGTTTGCTCTATGGAAGAGGGTTCTCTGTCATTGTCTCCACATTGTCTCCGACTCTTTAGGATTACAGGTGGACTGCCACATCCATTCTGCATTTATTTGAGTCCTGGGGATGTGACTCTGGTCCTCATGTTTGTGTGGCAAGGACTTTTTCCACTGAGCCATTCCCGCCCGCTGCCCCTGTACTCCCTTAGAGCTTGCTTGCTCTATCTGGTGAAGGCTGATCTTGTGCATCATTTTTGTTTCTTACACCACATTGGTAGCTTGCAATTGGCCAAAGTGGAAGTACCTATGATATAAAGTCAGCAAGCAAACACTGTCCATTAAAGCCCCTCCCTGGGCTTTCCACTGCTACAGAAGGAGAGAGTTGCTCTGTGTACTAAATGACACCGAGCCTCCTCCATAGCTGACAACTGGCCTATTGGTGCAGGGGACTTGTAATTCTTGGTTCTGAAGGTCAGTTCCATGGCCTAGGGCTTCAAAGACCTCTCATCTTCCCAGATTGCTCTGTAGCTATTGTTTTTATTTTTCAGGGACATTTTTTCATTGACTGTATGACTCCATTTATATAAAATTTTGATAATTTCTAGTCACCTTGTGGTCAAGGACTTGAAGCCTTAACCTTACCCACATTTCCACAAGCCTTTGACTCTCGATGTGTTTTCTCATATGTGTATGAGAGCTGCCATAAAGGTAACATGGGATTCATGTAGAGCTGTTTCAAATACGGAGAATGAGCTATGCAATGTGATTTTTTAGTAGACAAGATCAGCTCTTTTTTTGGGAAGGAGATTCACTTCTAAGTTTCTTGTTAGCATATATTAATTATTAATAATATTAGGTTTTATTATGACATATTCATAACATGTAAAATGTGTTTTGGTCATACTCAGTCCAGCCTGTTTGTTCCTTGCAGCTCCTGCTGATCTTCCTCTTCCCAACTAGGCTCCATTCTACTTTTTTTTCCCAGTGACCCAATAAGTTTACACTTAC
>NW_008338883.1:935864-946922 GCF_000622305.1 Nannospalax galili | reverse complement strand
GTGTGTGTGTGTGTGTGTGTGTGTGTGTGTGTGTGTGTGTGTAGGGGGCATGTGGAGGTCAGAGAACAACTTGCAGGAGTTGGTTCTCTTCTTCCTCCATAGGTATCCTGGGGATCAAACTCAGATCCATCAGGCTTTGCAACAAGCACCTTTACCCACTGAGCAATTCATTCAGCTTCCAATGAGTTTAATTAGGTTTGTTTATAGGACCCTGGGTGAGGGGTTATTTACAGGAGCATGGGCAACTTACTGAAGAAGTTACAGACTGAAGAAAATGTAAGTATAGTCCTTTTGCAGGAGGAATTGGGTGGACAAAGATGTGAACAGCAGCACCCGAGGAGTGACAATTACCATACTATTTAATGAGCTAAAATGCCCTTCTTGGCTGTTAACTGCATGGTTTGGATAATGTGAGATTTTCTCAGGAGGACTGTTAGCCTTAGGCAACAGTCTGGTTAGGTAACTGCTTCTATGGCCTCTTTCACACCCCCCCCCATTCCCCACCCCCACATGCAGTGTGGGTGGTAGTGGGGACGATGTAGTGGGTCCCAGAGGCAACATTACCTTAGTAATTTTCTGGAAACAGTCAGCTCACAGACACGGAACTGCAGTTTACAGGAAGCCATCCATCTTTCTCAAAACAGTTCAGGAAAGGAATCTATTTTCTTTAATATAAATTCTCTGTCTTGTGATGTATAAATCACCCCTTCGAAAGAAACCCTCTGAGGTATCAATTCAAGGCATTCTCTCAAAACACCATCTCTCAGCATGGCCCTTCAATGGAGGATAATCCTTAGTGGCTGCCAAAAGGGCAAAATTTATCCCACTTTTCACCAAACTTTTCATCTAAAGCTCCTGTTGTCATTTTAGCAATTAGGATGACTCATCAGGATCAGCACCACCTTGCTGGTCAGAGTCATTTGGGTATGAAGAATGGCAGAAGAGACAGAGATTACAGTGACTTTAAAGGAAGCCACTCTGAATAACAAATGTATTTTAAGCATCTCTTTACAGGAGAGTGAAGCTGTTGCCCACACGATTGTCAGCCTGTAACCTGGTCATTTCCATAGCCCTATGTCTCCGGAGGTGAAAGATTGGCATCAAGGCCATCTCTGTGTGCAATCTGGTTTGGGGGAGGTGCCAAACAGTGATGATGTCCTTTTTAGAGTCCCTAAGCTCTATTAACCAGTGAGATTTGCATTTCTAGCCATTATATGGCATGGTGGGTGGGTCATGGGAGATCCTTTCTCCTGAGTGTTACAGATGGATGACCAGAGCCCCCTGGGAATCACAACTCCATCCCTTGTGCTGGAGCAGCAGATAGCAACATCTGAGTGTCTGGTGCTGGATGAGAGGGGATTTATAAAACCCTGATCCTGTTCCTTAAAGCAGGACAGACTCAAGGTGCTATTTATGCTCCAGAGTTACCTGTAAGATTGGGTGGAGGCTAGAGTTCACTGGAAAGTTTCCTGTTGCATGATTTCGGCTCCATATCGGTCTTGCTGTCATACTTGCCTCCAGATTTCTCCTGAGAACACTCCCTCCATAAATCACTTAGACATAAATCCCCAACTCAGTGCTGGCTTTGAGGAAACGCAACTTAACCAGGTCCAAGTCAAGCTGACCCATATACTTTGCAGGGAGTTATTTGGACTAGGCAGGTATGCTGTGGTCTTGAGGTTCAGTTTAAACGCACCCTTAAGGAAACTGCTGCATCTTTGGTCTTAATGACTTTGCTCTGTGCATAATATTCTTGTTGAAACTTTGGCCCCAAACCTCTTGTTGCCTGCAGTAGATGTGACAAGGGTGTTTCTGAGGAGTTAAACCTCCCTTGGACACTCATTCCATGCTGCTCCGGTTCCCTGGATGGCTTTCTTGGGCCCAAGAAGTCAGCTTGCTCTCAAGGTTTACGGTGTCAATAAGCACCGGGAAAAACACACCAGAATGAGGTAGGATGCAGATATCGCCTATGAAAGTGTCACAGTGTACACACGAGGTAGCTTAGAAACTGGAGAAGTCGTTTGGGGTTGGGTATAGCAAGGTTGCTTTGATGAGCGGGTTTGAACTAAGCCTAGGAGAATTGTTTAAAGATCATTTGGCTTAAGGCTGGAAAAGACTTTGAACAGTTCTGCTGGTGGCTTTTATGACCACACGTGGCAACAATGTGCTATAATTCAATATCTCCTTTTTCACAGAGGATCCTCAAAAGGTGCACATGGTAGAAATGAAATTCTGGGCCATTGAGATGGTTCAGTGAGTAAGTTTGATTGCAGCCAAGCCTAACAACTCGAGTTCAGTCCTGGGCCTCACATGGTAGAAGAGAGAACCAACTCCTATGAGTTGACCTCTGACTGCCATGTATGTGCCCCTTGCCCCCCTAAATAAATAAATGTAAAGTAAAAAAAAGAAACCTCTACTCCTATTGAAGTTGACTGGCTTGTTCTGGCCAGCAAACACATACTTTCAGGGCCATTTTTCTTTCTCTTACTGAAAATGCCTGTGTTCAGGCCTTTCTTTCTAGAAAAATCTTTGCCAGCACATATATTATGTCCCTGGATAGAGAATTTGCCCTGCTAGTGCAAGTCTATAATCCCAGTTATTTGGGAGATTGAGACAGAAGGATCTCAAGTTCACTCTTGATTCTAGAATGAGCTCAAGGTCAGTTTGGCCTATAAAGTAGGACCCTGACTCAAAAACTAAACCAAACCAACCAACCAAAGCAAAGCAGGAAACAATGGCCATAACTCTCAGATTCTTTCCATCTTATTTGACTCTTTGACGAAAGACTGTTAGTTTTTCCAAAATTGTGACAAAATACCCTAGAATAGGCTAGAGAGGTGACTCAGCAGTTAAGAGCACTTGCTGCTCCTGCAGAGGACTCAGGTTCCATTTCCAGCACACACAAGATGGTTAACTGTTTGCAACTCCAGTTCCAGGGGACCTGACACCCTCTTCTGGCCTCTGTGGGCATTACCCACATGAGGTTCACTTATATACATGCAGGCAAAATGCTCATACACATAAATAAAATTAAATTTTAAAACTACCCAAGAAAATCAACTAAGGGACAAAAGATTTATGTGTTAGTTACATTCCCTGTTTTTGTGATAAAATACCCTGACTAAAACAACTTAACAGAGAAAGGAGATTTAGATTTTTTTTGGCTTATAGTTTGAATGTACAGTTCATCATTGGTGGGGGAGTCCAGCTGGTCACATCACATCCACAGTCAGGAAGCAGAGAGAGATGAGTGCTGGTGCTCAGCTTATTTCTCCTTTTTATGCAGTCTGAGACCTCAAACCATAGAATGGTTCCAGCCAAATTCAGGGAGGGTCTTCTCACTGCAGTTAACCCAATCTAGATAATATCTCTCAGGCATGCCCAGAGGCAAGTATCCTAGGTTGTTCTAGATCCTGTCAATTTGACAGTATCAACCATCACATTTATTTTGGCTCATGATCTCTGTCCATGAGTGGCTAGCCCCACTGCTATGGGTCTGTGGTAAGGCATAGTATCATGGCAGATGTGGTAGCTGGTATAGTGGAGTGGAGCTGCTCCACTCATGGTGGCCAGGAAGCAGAGAGACAGGGAGAGTGAGGACAAGATACCCTTCAAAGACATGTTCCCTAGGGACCTACCAATTAGGCCCTGTCTCCTAGCTTCCATCACCTTCCAATAAAGCCATCAAATTATAAATCTACCAATGGATTAACCCATTGATTAGGTCAGAGTCCTCAAGATTCCATCAGCCCCTCAAATTGGTACCAACTGGGGACTTGAGCCTTTCTTCAGAGATACTTCTTATTCAAACTACAAGAGTCTCACAATCTAATTTAATAAGGCACTTTACTTCTCTTGAAACCCAAAGAAATGGACAGAAATGTTTTCTTACTGAAGACAAATAATAGCTCCTTCAACCATTAATGGACCAAAAAAACCAAAATCTATCAGAAATTGGAAAAACAGAATTATTCTTTGTACTTGTGCAAAACTCTCAAACGTAGACCCTGACCACATAGAAATTTGTCTTCTTAGAGAACCCAGAACCCAAGTGCTCCTCAGGACCCATGAATAGTATCTATTAATGACTGTGTTTGCAGCCCAGATGAATATTCCAGGAAAGTCTAGGGTCTTGTTTATCCCAATGGGTGCAGTTGCGTGTTAAAGATCCAATAATGTTCCATCTCTTTCTTTATTTTACAGGAATAACATCTGTTGTTCAGACTCATGTCTTTAGGGCTATTGTGAACATACTTCTTTAAGCCCATTTTGCTTCCTGCCACCCCGAATTCAGCCATAAATCCCCTTCTATCCTGTTTTGGCATCATCAGAAGCGCTCACTGCGTCGTAAGCTGAGCTGTTGTTTATGTGCTGTGTCTGTTGCCTCCTTCTCAGCCCAGCAGGAAATCATCCTCAGCCTAAATGAGCCCTTTCCCTTCCTTACCCTACCAGCATTTTAGTATAATGTTCTCCTTCCTGATGATCTGATGGAGTCCTTATGTCAACTGTGTGGTGGGGGTTCAGGTCCTCCCAGAAGCAGTGTTTTCTTCTTAGATTAAAGAAAGGCATCTGAAGCCTTCTGAATTAAATTATTTATTTTTATTTTATGTGTATGAGTGTTTCGACTGCATGCATGTAAGTGCACCCGTGTTGTGCAATGCCCTGGAGGCCATAAAAGGCCATTGGATCCTCTGGAACTGGAGTTTTGGACAGTTGTTAGTTACCATATAGATTCTGGGAACTGAACCTGGGTCTTCTGCAACAGCAGCCAGAGCTCTTAATCACTGAGCCATTTCTTCAGCCCCAGTCTCAGGCTTTCTGAAGTCCTATGCTGATTAGTTATAGAAGACAGCTTTCTGAGTATACCCAGGGTTTGTAGAACGTGCACTTCTGTTAGCAATGCAATCATGTGTCCTGTGTGGGAATTCACAATAGCATCTTAAAACACTGACTTTCAGGGCTGGAGAGATGGCTCAGCGGTTAGGAGCACTGACTGCTCTTGTAGAGGATCTGGCTTCAATTCCCAGCACCCACATGGTGACTAACAACTATCTGTAACTCCAGTTCCAGGGGATCTGACGCCCTCTTCTGACCTCCATAGGCATTGCACGACATGGGTGCACTTACACACATGCAAGCAATATACTCATACACATAAAATAAAAGTAATAAATAAAATATTTTTTTTAAAAGCTGGGCACAACAGTTTGCATCTGAAATCCAGACACTAGGGAAGCAGAGAGAAATGGAGCCTTGGAACTCACAGGCCGGCCAGCCTCTCCAAGGCAGTAAGCCCTAGGTTTAGTGAGAGACCCTATTTCAAAAAATAAAGTGTAGAGCAATTGAAGAAGGAATCCTAGTCAGTCTCTGGCCTACACACACACACACACACACACACACACACACACACACACACTCACACACACGTGCATATGTGCCTGCATACACACTTGCACACGTCTGCAGAAGCACATACATACACCATTCGGGATGGGCAAGCTCAAGACCAGCCTTGTGAGACGCTATCTCAAATAGACAAACGAAAATCCCCTTTAGGATGCTTTTGTGAATTTCAAGGAAATTCCCCCATAGGACACTTGATTCCATACACACATACCACAACACACACACACACACACACACACACACAATCCACAGTTATCCTCAGTTACATAGTGAGTTCATGGCCAGCCTGGGATACATGAAGTCCAGGCTCCAAAAAAATAAAAATAAAAAGATAGATGGATAGATAGATGATAGATAGATAGATGAAAGATAGATGATAGATAGATAGATAGATGAAAGATAGATGATAGATGACAGACACAAAGAGAGAGGCAGAGAGTAACTGTACCCTACCCCTTTGGTTCCCTTTAAAACCATTTAATGTTAAGATGGTCCCCTATAGTGAGAAGGAGAGGTGCCACAGGCCTATAATCCCAGCACCCAAGAGGCCGAGGCAGGAGAATGAGCAGGCTCAAGGCCAGCCTGATTACATAGTGAGATCCTGTCAAGGTGTTAAAACAGAACTCTTCTTTGTTTCAATGGAGACTGCAAAAGTACAATAGTAAAATAATAGATGTTTTCCCTTATTTTCCAAAATGAGGCACTAGACTACCTAAGCAGGGGTGCATAGGAGGCAGGGAAAAAGTCTGATGATCCTTTGGTCAGTCCCCAGCTTGGGTTTTAAAAATCTGCTTTCTTCAAAGAAAGATGCTCTGGGGCTTCCTCATGGCATCCTAAGGGCTGAAAGACCACTTAATGAGACCACTTGGAATTTTCAAAAGTGTTCCCTGAGCACAGCTGACTTATGTCTGATAATTGCCACAGAAGAAAGGCGGGCAGAGCAGCCTACCAGTGTGGTTGTGACAAAAGATGTTGGTGTTGGGAAAATGCAATCTTTCCATCAGTGTCATTGGTAATCAACGTTAATGGTTTTCTGGGCGTGAGTTATGAACGGACTTGAAAGCTAGCCTAGAGGTGTTTTGGAGTTCACTTTAGAGGAAGAATGGACTCGTGGGTCGACTGTGGAAACCTAGATAGACCATACACAGATGCCAGATGCCCAGGGCTGAAGATGCCATCAGCAGCACCAGGGGCAGAAGAGACTGCCTGCAGCAAGGCAGGTGGGGGCCAAGTAGCCTGCGAGGGAGTTTTCTTGATGTTGCCAACAGCATCCTAAAGTAGATTTTTTTTTTTTTTTCAGGCAGTGTCTCACTATGTAGCCAGGCTAGCCTGGACTCATCCATCCTCCTGCCTCAGCCTGTTGAGTGCTAGGATTAATAGGCATGCAGTACCATGCCTGGCCTGAGAAGAGCTGTTTTATTGACCACAAGTCACCTACTTGGTACTCCTTCCCCTCTACAAGGGACCATCTTAACACTAAGTGCCTTTGAAGGGAGATATGTGGGGGAAAGTTACTCTCTGCTTGTACCTTGAGTCTGATTACATATGGTATATTGAGGGTTCTCCTGGATATCGATTTATTATCCTCCATTATTTGGTAGATTTTTAAAATCATTTAGGGTATTTATTTTTCTTAGAATGTTATTGCTCAATTAACAATTTCTGAGTATCAGCTCTGCGCTAAGAATTGAATTATGTATTGGAAAACAAACATGAAAAGACAATGCTTGTATCTCAAGGTTTTTATATTGTAGTGGGGAAATGTCTTAGTTTAAATTCCATTGTGATAAAATACCCCAACAAAAGTACTTTTGAGAAAGGATTTATTCAGCTTACTTCCAGGTTACAGTTACAGTCCACCATTGCCTGGAAGCAGCTAGTCACATCACATCTCCTAGTCAAGAGTAGAGGGAGAAATGAAAGCCTGCATGCTTCCTGCTCAGCTCACTTTCGGTGCTCATATAGTTCAGAATCCAAGTCCAGGGAATGATGCTGCCCATAGTGGGCTGGGTCCTCCCATATCAATGCACATAGTCAAGACGATCCCCCACAGACATGCCCACAGGCCAGCCTGATCTGGGAACTCCCTCATTGAGACTCTTCCGAGGTGATTCTATAATGGGTCAAGTTGATAATTAAAACTAACCATCACAGAAAGGCACATAATAATCAGAAATTTTTCATGTAATGTGTAAGGCCTCTCTAATGGGTAACAGAATTACATATAAGTATAATGAAATTGTGAGTGAAGCCACTTGCCTGTAGGTAATTCACAGCTAGAAATTTATCTCTATCACTTTAATTGTAAACCACTAATATGGGTATGCAATATTTCTATCATTCACATCTAAATATCTTATAATTTCTGTAATGAATTCTTTTATCATGGTGTTATTTACTAGTGTTTTCCTATTACAGAAGCATTTTTTCTGTCCTCGATTCATGCTTCCTAATTTTATTTATTACATTATTACAAAAATCATTTGTAAGACAATGATTCTTTGGTACTTGTTAAGCCTTGCTTTATAACAAAGTGATTATATTTGCATAAAAATAGACAAGCATAAAGTTTATCATTGTGGTTAATTTTCATAAATATTTCAAATAGATATCTAGCCCTTAATTATTTGGTGTAAGGATAGAGACAACATCAAGTATTTCAACTGTGTCATTTAAAACTTATTTATCTTTGCTAATTTTTAGTTTCCTTCATCTATAATTTGCTGAGCGAGGCTGTGAAGAGGTTCTACTTGACTGGTTTTATCCAATTCTCCTTGTAATTGTTTTGATTTGATACATTTTGAGGCTATGTTGCTAGATAATAATTGTTTTGAGATTTTCTTTTCTTGAGGATTGTTCTTTTTGACATGTAGCATGTCCCTATTTACCTGTTATAATTAAGGTGACTGTATAATTTACCAACCAAACAAAGACACTTTTGGAGTGAACAGAGAGCCTAAAGATGAGTGGGCTTTAACTGCCCAAGACCATTCTGGGCAAACTGGGAAGTTTAACAACCATATTTATAATACTTGTGTATATGGTGGTTTTCACACGTGTTTTATATTTTTTTATTTGAACATATCTGCCCTAAGGTTGCTTATTACTGGGAGAATTCTAAGGGTTTGGGCTGTTCCCCTAGGCTGGTTTTACTTTGTCTTTGAAGATACCTAAGGGGACATGCACAGTTTTAAAAAAGATTAAGACAGGGCTGGGTAGATGGCTCAGTTGATAAAGTGCTTGCCAGGTAGACAGTCTGAGTTTGGATCCCCAGCACCCATATAAAGAAGCTGTACACAGTGGCTTGTGCCCATAATCCCAGGGCTGGGAAAGGAGACAGAAGTGGATCCCTGGGGCTCGCTGGCCAGCCAGCCTAGACAAATCAGTGAACTTCAAGCCAGTGAGAGACCCTGTCTCATAAAATAAGGCAGAGAACCTTTGAGAAAGATAGTTGGCCTCTGGCCTCCACAAGCACACACACATGTGCGCATACACATATACACACATTCATATACATAAACATGTACACACACAAAGATTTAAGTAACTTTATAGCCTTTGTCAGGTACATAGTATGAAATTGAACCCTGGAATTTGGTTCCAGATACCTTAAGCCACATTATACTTTCTGAAGAGAGAAAGGACTATTTACTGGGCTATAATAAATTAGACCCCATTGTAGTCAGTTTGTAAGATAGGCCTGCAAATGTTTCTCCTTTTGATAATGAAGCTAATAATGGAAATTTTTTCTAGATGCATTGTGTTAGACTCATTTAGACATGTCATGAATGATTTTTCTCATGTGTATGTCTGGAGGCTGGAACTCTTCCTCAAAGAAGCAATCATTTGCTCGCCACCTTATTCATCAAGGCACGGTCTCTCAATTGAAGCTGGAACTCACCAATACAGCTTGTTTAGTCTGGTCCAGCAGGCTTTGGGGATCCCTTGTCTCTGGCTTCTGAGTGCTGGAATTACAGGTGGGTAGCGAGGCGCACCAGGCATTTACTGGGGTTCTGGGGATCTGAACCCGTCTTCATGCTTGTGCAGCAAGTGTTTTAACCACTGAACCATCTCCCCCATTCCCTCACGAAGGTTTTTAAAAGATTTAATTTTATTTTATGTATGCGAGTGTTTTTCTTGCATGTGTACATGTGCGCCATCTGTGTGGTTGGTACCTGTGGAGACCAGAAGAGGTTATTGGATTTCCTGGAACTGGAGTTACAGATGGTTGTGAACTGCCATGTGGTGTTGGGAACTGAACCCAGGTCCTCAGTAAGTATGGTAAGTGCTCTTAACCACTGAGCCATCTCTCCAGCCCCTCATTCACAAGTATGAAGCAAAAGTTTGAGGTAAAGCATAAGTTTGAAGTCTCTGTTGGGAATTCTCACTGACACATGTAGTGAAAAATCTATCCCTCTTGAACCATGGAAATCACCAGCTCTGCAGAATGGATGCCTGGCAGAACTCTTTCACTCTGAGTCTGAGAAGAAATGACCTTCCTTGCTGGCCCGTGTACTAGTGGCTTTATTTTTATTTTTTCCTCACTTTACCTATAACCTAGAGGGTCTTGACCCTAAAGGACCTGTGTTCTAGATCTATATCCCTCACAGGCCTTGTCTGCCATCTTTAAAAAAATTTTTTAAATGAAATTTTGTGATTTTTTCATACAATATAATTTGATGGTATTTAGAGCCCTCCCCTATGCATACCTCCCCTTACTGCCCCTCACCCAATTTAACGCACTTTATTATATATTATATATAACAAGGCCTGTAGAGTCTTGTCAGTTATCTTAAGTTGAGCAGTTAAAAAAACCAATCTTTTTATATTTTTCAAGAACACAATAAATTACAAGTAACTGAAACCACCTTGCAGTATGTGAAGTAATGGATTTGTTAACTACTTAGATTGAACCATTTCCCAATGTATGCATACTTTAAAATACCATATGGTACACAATAAATCCATACAAAGCTATCTGACAAATAACAATTTAACAATAGGCACACAACATACACACAATGTGTGGGTTAATATTGGGTCTAATCCCCCTTTTACCCAGAGTCACTACAGACTCAGTTCCTCCCCTCAGGAAGAGACTGTTGTAGATACTTAACACTGAGCTCAGTCAAATGGGCCCAATGCTTTGAGCTTCACCTTTCAGAAGGACAGAAAGATGTTGGAAAGGCCTTTAGAACTCTAGTCATTCCATTTTCTTTCCAACCTTAGAGTTTGAAGAGGAAAGCAAACAGAAGAAGCATATAATTTCTGTTTGTTTGTGGTTGTTGCGTTTATGTGCTCTTGTGGAGACCAGTGGGCAGCCTTGGATGCAGTTCTTCAGGCTCTGTTCACTTTTTTTTTTTTTTGGAGACAGTTTCTCACTAGTCTGGAACTTGCTAAATAGGCTTGGTTGGCTGGCCAATGCCTCAGGGATCCACCTGTCTCCACCTCCTCAGGGCTGGGATTACAAGTGCATGCCACTATGCCGGGTTTTTATTTTTATGTGAGTTCTAGTGATCAAATTCAGTTCTTATGCTTGTAAGGAAAAACCCTACTGTCTTCGCAGCCCCTACTTCTTATTTTACAAGTACTACAGCCCCCTTCTCACTGGAATGACCCTGTTCTAGTTTGCTTCTCTATTGCTGTGATAAA
>NW_008338883.1:933805-935713 GCF_000622305.1 Nannospalax galili | reverse complement strand
TTGATAAAACAAACAAACAAACAAACCAAAAAAAAAAAAAAAACCAACTTGGGGAGAAAAGGGTTTATTGCATCTTATACATCCACATCACATTCAGTCTTTAAGGGACGTCAGGCAGGAACCTGGAGGCAAGAACCGAACCATAGACCAAAAGGAAATGCTGCTTACTGGCTTGTTCCTCTGACCCATGTTCTGCTTGCTTTCTTATATGACCCAGGACCACCTGTCCAGGGGTGGCACCACCCAGGGTGGGCTGGGCCCACTGCCAACCAAGAAAATACCCCATAGACATGGATAAGAACAATCCAATGGAAACAGTTCCTCAACTGGGGTTCCCTCCCCAGGTGTGTTAAGCTGACAACCGAAGCTACCCATAACAAATCCTTAAGTCTGCTAGATGCCCTGTGAAAAGCAAGGATTTGCCAGGTCAGCAGGGCCAGATCACGAGGGCCATGTTTCCCTCTGCATAATTTATGACACCCTCCAATTTTACCTTTAAAATTTAAATTTACCTTTATTTTTATTACATTAATTAATAAATTATGTGTGTACGAATATGTGTATGAGTGTGTGAATGTGTGGAGGTCAGAGAACAACTTGCTGGAGTTGGTTCTCTCCTTCTACTGTGTAAGTAGGTCCTGGGACTACAGGCCACCAGGCTTGGGAGCAGGTGCTGTTACCCTCTGAACCAGCTGGCTGGCCCCCAACTTTACCTTTTAGTGAACGATTTTCAGTTTCTCGGTGTTGACTTCAATAATTTCTTTGTAATTTTTATCAATTTTTTTAAATTTATTTTTATTTTGTATGTGAATGTTTTGTGTGCATGTAGGTGTGCCACATGCATGCAATGCCTGTGGAGGTCAGAAGAGGTTGTTGGATCCCCTAGAAATGGAGCTATGGATGGTTGTTACTTGCCATGTGTGTGCTGGGAATTGAGCCCAGGTCCTTTGCAAGAGCAGCCAGTGTCCTTAACTGCTGAGCCATCTCTCCACCCCAACTTCTTTGTCATTTTTTTAAATAAATGTAAGTATAAACTTAGTTTTACAAATGTCTTGAGTTGCAATGTTAATTCATTTACTTGTCATCTTTCCGATTTTTAGATGTAGGCACTTAGAGCTATAAACTTTCCTCTAAGGACAGCTTTCAGCGTGTCCCAGAGGTTTTGTTGTGTTGTATTGTCCTTTTCATTTAGTTCCAGGAATACTTTTATTTCTTTCTTAATTTCTCTTTTGACCCATTCGTCATTCAGGAGTGTGTTGTTTAATCTCCATGTGTTCATGTGGTGGCCAGGGCTTCTTCCAGTGTTGATTGTAAGCTTTATTGCATTGTGGTCTGATAAAATGCATGGAATTATTTCAGTCTTTTTGTATTTGTTGAGGTTTGTTTTGTGCCCCAGTATATGGTCGATTTTGGAGAAGGTTCCATGGGGTGCTGAGTAGAAAGTATGTCCTTGGGTGGAATACTTAGTAGATGTCTTTTAGGTCCATTTGATATATGGTATTGTTTAATTCAGATGTCTCTTGTTAACTCTCTGCCCTGTTCACCTATCTAATGGAGACAGTGGGGTATTGAAGTCCCCTACTATTAATGAGTTGGGATTAATCTGGGACTTAAAGTACTGTAGTATTGTTTTTATGAAGTTGGGCTCATCAGAGTTTGGTGAATATATGTTCATGATTGTAATACCTTCTTGATTTATTGTTCCTTTGATCAGAATGAAGTGGCCCTCTTTATCTCTTCTGATTAGTTTTAGTTTAAAGTCTATTTTGTCACCTATGAGAATTGCAATGCCTGCTTTTTTCTTAGAACTGTTCACTTGGTGTATTTTTTCCATCCTTTCACCTTAAGGTAGTGACTGTCCTTGAGAGTGAGATGAGTTTCTTGCAGAAAACAAAAAAGATGGGTTTT
>NW_008338883.1:900687-933609 GCF_000622305.1 Nannospalax galili | reverse complement strand
CTTTCTTCAGCTCTTTGTATTGCTCCCAGAACTCTCTGAAGGGCTGGTTTTGTGGACAAGAATTCCTTCAGCCTATTTATGTCATGGAAGATTTTCTGTTCCCCTTCAACTATAATAGACATTTTGGCTGGGCACTGTAATCTGGGTTGGCATCTGTGGTCATTTTGAAATGGGAATTCTTTGGTCCAGCCTCTTCTGGTTTTCATAGTTTGCACTGAAAAGTCAGCTGTGATCCTAATGGGTTTTCTTTTATATGTGACTTCTTGTTTCTCTTTTGCAGCTTCCAGTATTGTCTCTTTGTTTTGTACGCTTAGTGTTTTTACTGTGATGTGCCGTGGAGAGTTTCTTTTCTGGTCCTCTCTGTTTGGTGTTCTATATGCTTCTTGTATTTGTATGGGCATGTCTTTCTTTAATTTTGGGAAATTTTCTTCCACGATTCTGTTGAAGATCTGGTCCATGCCATTATCTTGGGATTCTTCTCCTTCCTGTATGCCTATGATTCGTAAGTTTGGTCTTTTTATGGTGTCACACAATTCCTGCATATTCCATTCTTGTGATTTCTTAAATATTTCATAATCTTTGCTTGAGTGGTCTAGTTTGTCCACTTTATCTACCAGTCTTGATATTCTGTTTTCCATTTCATTCATCCTATTGGTGAGGCTTTCTCCTGTCATTTCTAATTGGCTTACTGAGTGTTTCACTTCCTTCTTAATTTCAGCCTGAGTAGTCTTCAATATTTCTAGCTCTTTTCTGAATTTATTCAGAAGTTTATCCCTATCTTCCTCCAGTTCTTTGATGTCTTTGTGTTTCTTTAAATTCACTGAATTCTTTTATCATGTTTATAATTGTTCTTTTGAGTTCCATGTCCTGCATTATCTCTAGGGGGTTCTCATTGTACTCCTCTAGAGGACTGTTGGTATTTGGAGGGGATATGTTATTTTGGTTTTTCATGTCATTATTTTTTTCTCTGTGATTTTGACATGTGAATTTCTTTTGTAGTGTGACAGCTGCTGCTGATGACAGGACAAAGTTGCTGATGACATTGCTGCTATGGGGCACAGGCTTGACTCCCTAGTACTGTATGTCAGAGATGACTCAACCATCCAATTTTTCCAAACACAGTGACACCTTAGTTTGAGCAGTGACATGCAGAAGCTCAACCTTCACTCAGCTCTGAGGCATCACTTGTGCAATGTTTGTCTCTGGACTCTGCCTTGTTGGCATCCAGAAATTAAAAATACCTCAGCCTGGAGCTAAGCTAGTTACTAGCAAATGACATGTGGACACGGAGCTGCTACTTACTTTTAGAGTGGAAAGTTAGGTGGTTTGAAATGTGATGGCATTTTAAAAATATTACTTATTATTTTTATTTTATGTGCATGTGTGTATTGCCTGCATGTAGGTAAGTGCACCCGTGTCGTGCAATGCCTGAGGAGGTCAGAAGAGGCTGTCAGATCCCCTGGGACTGGAGTTATGGACAGTGGTTAGCTGCCATGTGGATGCTGGGATATGAACCCAGGTCTTCTGTAAGAACAGCCAGTGTTCTTAACCACTGAGCCATCTGTCCAGCCCCTATAATGGCATTTTAAAATGTGAATATTAATGAAATGGAGAGAGAAAGATCTTTTTTATTTCCTTACTAATTTTTAAATTTTATTTATTTTATGTTTATGAATATATTGCCTACATGTATGTAAGTGCACAAGTGTTGTACAATGTTTGAGGAAGTCATAAAAGGGTATTGAATCGTTGAATCCGTGAAACTGGAGTTATAGACTGTTGTTAGCTGCCATGTGAATGCTGGGAATTGAACCTGGTTCCTTTGCAAGAACAGCTGGTGCTTTTTTTTTTTTTTTTTTTTTTTGAGACAGGGTCTCCCTGTAGCCCCAGCTGGCTTGGAACTTGTTATATAGACTAGGCTTGCCTCAAACTCACAGAGATCTGCCTGTCTTTGCCTCCTGAGTGCTGGGACTAAAGGCATGCACCACCACACCCAGCTGCAGCCAGTACTTACTAATTTTTTAAAAAATATTTTTTGGAGATAGGGCCTCATGTAACCTAGACTGGCCCATAATTGTCTATGTAGCCAAGGATGATCTTGAGCTCCTGATCCTCCTGCCTCCACCTCCTAAGTAGCTGGGATCACGTGCCTGCCTTGTCATATCTAGTTGGGGAGGAAAATTATAGGGATTTTTTATGTCTTTCCACAGTTTCCAGCTGGAAACTCAAATGCTATTATGCTGGTAATTTAGGAATTCAAGACATAAGTGACCGGGCCAGAAGGCCACCATGGACCTGGATGCACTGAAGGCAGAGAAGAGTGAGGAGTCCAGTGACCAACAGTGACAGTGCTGGGCTGGGCAGGACATGTGGCAGGACACACTGGTGCCACACAACACTGAGGTCTTCTTTTGAGGTTGATGCAGCTGTAAGAATAATTCTTTTGAGGTTGATGCAGCTGTAAGAATACCTCATGCTTGTGGCTCACAGCTCTGTCTTTCCCAGGTCTTCTCTCATGGACAGAGACTACTTTGCCCCAAATCACATTCCTTCCCATACATGTATGTGTGGTAGACGACTCGCTGGTGTGGAGATACAAAGACTCAACTCCCAGCAGTACTGAGCTTCAGAGCCTTTATAGACCAGCTGAAGTGTGGGTTGCAATTGTGCTGTGGGTTAGCTTGCCTTTACCAACCTGCTGTTCTAACTCCCTGTCCCACAGGCACACCTCCCAAGAATGATTCCTGTAAAACTCCTGCACACAATTCCTCATCTCAGAATCTGAGAACCCAATCTAAGACAGACATCAGTGAGGGCTAACCATGGAATAGATGGAACTTTCTACTACTGTTGCACCCCAAGCTCCCAGCACAATGCCTGATGCATAAGAAGTGATCAGTAAACATTTGTTGAGTGAAGAGATGATGGATTTGAAGAAGTCAAGAATGACTGCTATAATTCTACCTTTGGATATGAATTTGGTAACAGGATCATGGTGGTGTGATGAATTTAGCTATTATAGTTTCTCTGGTTTACATTTATCGCTTAATCCAGTGCTTTCTCTGTCTCCTTGAGCCCATGTCCTGTCCCACACTCTGTTGTCTCCCCTGAGTGCATATCGTGTAGTCTTTTTGAGTTTCTTTTTAAGAGTTTCAAAGGAGTTCGGAGATGGTGCCAGTATGAAATTAGGCCTGCTGACTCCTCCCTGAGGTACCTATCTAATAACCTCAGTTGAAATTCCAGGTCTTCTGTTTCCCTACCTGTGTCTGGAGTGTGGTACAAACTCAGAAGTGGAGTCCAACATTAGAGAGCCTCCTTATGCATCAATGCATAAAATGATAATAATTAGATTGAGTGAGGAAGGAAACACTTGGCTTTCTTATTGCTCTAAATTTCATTTCCGGAGGTGTCCAGGGAGCACAGCCTCAGTGGAGAGGGGAACATTACCATTTTAACGAGCCTGGTCTCCCTGTAGTTTATGTTTCCTCTCACCCACGGCAAATCTGATGGGCAATTGCTTTCCCTCTTAAGGTAGCCTTTCTGGGATCTGAGATTGGGTCAGACACTCCTCCCTACCATCAGGCAGCCTCATAAAGCTGGTTATGGCTCTTTCCTTTAATTGGAATTCCAGGCCATTAAGTAGTGGCCTAATTCGCCTGCCATGGACTGGTTCTCATACTGACTTTGTCAAAAGAAGAAGCAAAACAGATTTGGGTGCAGGTCTCCTCTGATGTGTTTCTTTCTGTTTTCTTCTCATCCTCTCTGTCTCTTCTTTTCCCTTTTTATTTTCTTCTCTCTTTTTTTCCTTTTGACTTTTGGAGACAAGGTCTTGCAATGTAGCCCAGGCTGGCCTAGAACTTTCTATGTAGCCCAAGATAGCATCATGCTCACAGTAATCCTCCTGCCTCAGCCTCCCCATTGCTAGGATGGCAGGTGTGCTCTACCATGTCTGCCTTTGTTGTATGTGCATGTGGTTTTATTTGTGTGTATATGTTTGTGTGAGTATGAGTGCACGTGTGTATGTAGGTCACATGTATGTGCATGTGCACATATATGTGTGTGTGCATGTACTTGTGGTGGCCAGAGTCAGTGTCAGGTGTCTTCCTTCATCACTCTCCATGCTGTTCTTTGAGACAGGGTCTCTCAGTGAGCCTGGAGCACATTGATTCAGCTAAGCTGGCCAGCCAATGAACTCCAGGGATCTGCCTGTTTCTGCACCCTCAGCACTGGTGTTACAGAGACTCCTGTCTTGGCACCTAGCTTTTATGTGGGTGCTGGGGATCCCAACTCAGTTCCTCATGCTTGCATGGGAGGCATCTTATCAGCTGAGCCATCTCCTTGGCTCCTTTGTTGTGTTTCTTAAAGGATCAGCTTCCCATTCTAGGAGAGGGGTCAGTTGAACACGGTTCAGAGAAGAACTTAGGGAGGGCGAGGTAGAGAAATACCACTAAAACAGAGTTACGGAATGCAGAGAGCTGGGCCCTGGAAGGGAATTGTGTCTCCTCTGCTGTATTTTACATATAATGATCTAGTCAGGGGCAGGAGAACAGAAGTTGGGACAATTGGGGCCACAAGGAGGAAGGCTTTGGAGGAACTGTTTCAGGAAGACTAGTTTCTATTAGCAGTTGGGCCACGGACTGAATGAGAGTTGAATTTTGGGTGCAAGTTCCCTATTTCTGATGTGTGGCTCTCTGGTTGAGCACTGTCATCTTTCCCATATTAAGAGGACTTGGAGGATTACACCTGCCAGGACAGTGTTAATCAGGAAATACACGTCCTAGATTATAAGAACTAAGTCAAGAAGTGTCTTGGGCAGAGGGAGGGGAGTTTCTGATTAAAGTCTAGGTGAATGTTCAGCCTTCCAAATGAGAGAACTGCTGGAGGACCAGGCCTAGTGGAGTCGACGACTGTGGTCCTTACTGATGCTCTGAGTCCAGCTGCAAGTTGCTCCCATAGTCCATTGTTGACACAGCGAGAGTTCTAGCTGGCATTTGGCACTACTGTCCACTGACTGTCACTCTGTAAATCCCTTAGTCCTGCTGGATCCCTCGAACAAAGCTAATCTGCCATCTGACACCTGGGCTTGTCACCTTTAATTCTCAGCTTCTGAGCTGCTGTCTCCAGGGAAATAAAGGAAAGGATTTCTCTTTTGCCCTCACATCCTCTTGACATCTATTATTCCATCGCTGGGTGTCTGCCTTAGGGGGCACAGAGCTATACTGCTCTGCTCTTCTGTTCTGTAGTGTAAAATCATTTCTGAGGTGCTGACCTGTCCATTTTTCAGTTTTAATTTTAGGGAGTAAAGAATCCCCATCATAACAAAATGAGAGCTTTTGGGGAACTGTTCCTTCCCTTCCCCTTCTCCTTCTCTTCCTCCTCCTCCTCCTCCTGCTCCTCCTCCTCCTCCTTCCCCTTTCCCTTCCCCCTCTCCCCCTCCCTCCTCGTCTTCCTCCTCCTCCTGCTCCTCTTCCTCTTCCTCTTCTCTCTCTCTCTTTCTTTCTTTCTTTCTTTCTTTCTTTCTTTCTTTCTTTCTTTCTTTCTTTCTTTCTTTCTTTTTCTTCTTTCTTTCTCTGAGACAAGGTCTCACGTAGCCCAGGCTGCCCTTGAGCTCATTATGTAGCCAAGGATTACCTTAAACTCTGGATTCTGATTTTCCTGCCTCCACCCCACCACCCCAGTGCTGGGATTATAGGTTTGTGCCACCACCATGCTTGGTGTATACAGTTCTAGGGCTCAAACCCAGGGCTTCATGCCTACTAGGCAAGCACTCTACCAACTGGAAAGACTTTTGAGTGAAGATGTTGAAACAAGGAGCTGCACCTCACAGTGGAATTTTAAGTTATAAAGGCTGCAGAGAGAGGTATTGGGGGGTGGGTAACCTGTTCCTAGGTGCTCTCAACCCCTGCCTTCAGTCTTGCCTACAGAGGATGATAAGCTCATTTTATCATTCTCTTTCACGAGTGAGTAGATGGGTTGATAGAGTGAGCTGCTGAGGAAATAGCAATTGTTGCTATGTGTTGGGAGCAAGGCAGAGTGTAACTGCATCTAGTCAGACTGCAAAGAGAAAAGAAGGGAAAGTAGCAGTTGAGGATATAGCTCAGTTACTCAAATGCTTGCCTAGCACGCATGAAGCCCTGAGTTCTATCCTCAGTACCACACAAACCAGGTGTGGTGGTGCATGCTTGTAGTCCCAGCACTGGTAAGGTGAAGGCCAGGGAATCAGAAGTTTAAGGCCATCCTCAGCTATGTAAGGAATTCAAAGCTAGCCTTGGCTATGTGAGACCCTACCTTAAAAGAAAAGAAAAATGTGTGAATATTGTACTACTTGGTTTCTGTTGCTATGATAAAAGACTACGCAAAACAAACTTAGGGAAGAAAGAGTTTATTTCACCTTACAGATTATGACTCATCATCAAAGGAAGTCAAGGTAGGAGCTCAAGGCAGGAACCTGGAGGTAAGAACTGAAGCAGAGACCATGGAGGAATGCTGTTTACTGGCTTGCTTCCCTTGACTTTTCCCCCCCCCCCCCCCCCGCTTGTTCAGCTATTTTACTAACACAGTTCAGGCCAGGCTGATGGGGAAATTCTTCAATTGGGGTCCCTCTTTCAGGGTGACTTTAGTTCTCTAGTTTGTCAAGTTGACAAAAAGTAACAAGCACAAACATGAAAAATTCATATCTGCTCTCTAGATTTTTTTCCTTTGTATGTATATATACATTCCGTTATATATATATATAATCCATCTCTGGCCAGGCCTACCCAGTGCTCAGAAGGCTGAGGCAGGAGAATTTCAAGTTTGAGGCTAATGTAGGTTATAAAGAAAGACTCAGTTTAGAAAAGAAACAAATCCGTTTCTGGTCTCATGATCAGTTGTGAAAGCCAGGATTATGGCAGCCTCCTATGTTTTCTTGTTATGTGTGTGAAATAGTCTATTTTTAAACCTTTTTCTTTCACGTATTTTTTCTTTCCTCCACGTTTTAAGATGTCTTGTTGGTGGTTAACTAAACAATACAGAGGGTTTTTGAGGTAGGAAATATGGCAGAAGCAAACGATGAATGAAAAATCACTCAGTGGCTCACAGAACGCTGGCTATTCCCTTTTGAGGAGAGGGGACACGCTCCTTCATAGGAGAGGCAGTTGCACTAGATTCAGTGTGGCTGCTCTTGGTTGCCTCTTAGACATTTATGTGAAGGTCAAGCCAGGATGGTGAGTGCTAAAGGGATGAGCTGGGGAAGGTAGGGCTAGTTGGTTCTCTCAGCTGCCGCTGTCACTGTACCTCCCTTCCTGGAGGTTGCAAAGTGAACACACCATCATCTTGTGTTCACTTTCAGTTCATCACCTTTCAGTCAGTGTTATGAGAAATTGGGTTCTTTCAGTTAGATGCACTCAAGGGAAGTTGAGTAGAAGGTGGTAGAGAGTCTCAATTCATCTCCTGGTGCTGCTGCTCATGGTCAGGAAGACCATGGACGTGTGCTTGGGAGAGTCTGTGGCAGCTGGAATTCATTGGCTTCACAAATATCCCAAGGTGGATGAGGTAGGAGTAGGGGGAAGCCAGCAACAGCTTCCTGACCCCTGGGCTGCAGCTCAATGTGGTGTCATTGAACTCATTGGTCTTAGGTTTGCTCCATGTTGATTGCTTCCATGTTTGGTAATCCCCTAGTATTTAATATTAAACATCTCTTAGTTTGAATAGCTGGTATGTTTTCTATAGCTGTTACACACTGCTTGGTGAGTCCTTTCTATGGATAGATGGAGAATTGAGATAATTACCTCTTTGTCTTTGTGAGCTGGCCTCAAGGAGCCTACTTCTTTTCCATAACTTGCTTTAGAAATCTCTGGGATTAATGGCTTTCTTCAGTTCTCAGTAAATGAATGTGTTTGTTCTCATAGGGTGCCATTCAGAGAGCCCTGGGCTGTAAAGCAGAGAACTCAAGCCAGAGCATCCTAGGTCTCTAATTAATATGGCCTTGGGGCAGAGTGGACAACTTCCTTGTGCTTCAGCTTCATCTTCTGTAAAGACTGGAATCCTTCTTGGTATATAAAGGGGTTGCGATAAGAAACCAGCATCAGAGGCTGGAGAGATGGCTCAGCAGTTAAGAGCACTGGCTGCTCTTGCAGAGGAGCCGGATTCAGTTACAAATGGCGATAACCATCTGTAACTCCAGTTCCAGGGACTGTGATGCCCTCTTCTGACCTCTGTGGGTGTTGCATGACATAGGTGCACATACACCCATGCAGGCAATACACTCATACACATATAAAAAAGAAACCAGCATCAGTAGCATCAATAGTCATTCATTTAATGGATGTTTACTGAGAATTGTGTATGTTGCAGGCTCCACGTGAAACATGACGAACACACTAGAGGTGGGTAAGTCAGCTCCCACTACCCCTACCCTCCACAGGCCTCTCCTACTCCATTTCCATCTTAGCAGGTGCAGAAAATGCAGGAAAGCCTTGTAAGAGCTCTAAGAGCTCGCCAAACTTTTCCACATCCTCGGATACATCTACGAAGTTGGTGAGGGGAGGAGGCAATCTATTTTTATACATAAATAATTTAGGTCAGAATATTCCAGGTAGCATTGCATTATAGCTGAAAGCAAACTTCAATTTGGATGTTATAAAGTGATTTCAATAAACATCATTGCTAAAAACACAGCATTTTAATTAGCTCATCTGTAACTCTGCAGGGCCTGCTGAGATATGAATATACATATATATTCCTGATATAGATCATTTTGAGTATATTTCTCACTGGTTGCATCTCTCCTCTTTTCTTATTATAATTTTTGGCATAAAATATTCTCTGTCTTTTGAGTGGGTGAAGATCTCTATTTACTTGTATTCTCTGATCACAGAAAATGGGTTCATGAATTTTCTCTGGAACAGGGAGAGGGACCAGGGTAGTTTTACCATCACAGTCTTCATAAGAACTTTCTGTGTCACTTCATGTAGAGTCGTTGCATCCTTGTTCCTGAGTTCTAATGAAGTGCAGAGCAGCTGACCTAGGTCTTGCTGTAGAGAGACTAGAATACACAGAAAACATACTACAGATGAGCTGTGTGTTAGTAAGGGCTCTCTAGAGGAACAGAACTGATAGAAGAATATATGTTAAGGGAGGGGAATTATTAGATTGATTTACATGATACAGTTTAGGTAGTCCAACAATGGCTTCCCACACACTGGAGAGGCTGAGAACCTGGTAGCTGCTCAGCTCATGAGGCTGGATGCCTCAACAGTCCCAGCCTGGCACTGAAAGTCCAGAGGATTTATGAAGAGTCGTTGGTCTTCAGTCTATGTCAGAAGGCCAAAGAAGCTGAGTTCTAATGTCAGGGAAGAATGGTGGTGGCAGCAGCAGCAGCAGCAGCATGCTAACAGGGGAGATGAACTTGCCATCATAAGTGAAGGCAAGCAGGCGAAAAACAAAAGCTATTCTTTCTCGGAGTTCCTTTTAGCTGGGCTGCCAGTGGAAGATGCTGTCCTCATTTAGGATGGATCATCCCAGTTCAGTTAAAGTGATCAAGACAATCCCTCATAGGCTTGTCTCTTAGTTGACTCCAGATCCAGCCAACTTGGCTACCAAGATTTGCTATCACAAGCAGTTAAACATGGAGAAAGTGAGCAAGGGAGAGACTTACTTCCCAGGAAGCCTAGGCTCAGCTCTGGGTGGCCTTTGATCCTTCTGACTGGGTTCTCTCAGGAGCACCGAGAGACTGATTTCTACTCTGGAGAAAGGGGATACTAAGGCTCAAAAAGTGACTTTTTCAGGGCTGTGTGGCTGTTTCCTGAGCCCAGAACTCCAGCCTGGGAAAGAAGATAGGCTGTGTCAAGGTTCAGCAGTATCTGTTGCCTTTAGTGACTCTTCTGAAGGCATACTAGGCAGATGAGAGTTTTAGCAAGAAATATGGAAGGGCAAAGATAAACACAAGGCAAAAAGAGATTAGAGGCAGAAAGAGAAAACCAAGGCATGACTTTGATGTCTGGACCTCTGCAGAACCTGTGCCAGAATCACTTGGAGTCTGCAACATTCCCTCCTGTGCGCTGACCCTCAGGATTTGGAAGGCAGTGGTAGGAAGGATTCAGACTAGTTAATAGACCCATTCTAGCTTGTGGCTCCTTTGTAGTTGCAGTTGAGAAAGTTGCATGGCCTGTGGTACGCTCCTGCACCAGATATGGAATTGAGCTTTTATGAACAATGACAATTTATGATCTCCTATGGTTTTGTGGGCTGACCTAATAGGTCTCTTGCTCTCCGGTGTCAACTGGAGTACTGGGGCGGCAAGTGGGTCCAAAATGACACTACTCATTAGGCTGAGAACTGGTGCTTCCTGTTGAACATCCTTAAAACACGACAGCTGAGGGAGGAGAAATGGCCCAGTAGGTAAAGTGCTTGTCTTGCAATCACAAGGACCCAAGTTTGATTCCCAGAAACCATGTAGAAAAAAAGTCAAGCATAGTAGTGTGTGCTCATAATCTCAACAGTGGGAAGGTAGAGACAGGATGATCCCTGGGACTCACTGGCTAGTTAACCCTGCCTACTCAGTATAATCCATACACACACACACACACACACACACACACACACACACACACACACACACACACACCTGCACATACACATATTAACCTACACACATATTAATGTACACACATATGCATACAAATAACACTTGCAAATACAAAAAAAAAAAAAACAAAGCAAAAAAAAGCACGGTAGGTGAATTCTGATGAGTATCTTAGAGGGCTAAGCCTCAAAGTGAAAAACTGCAAATGAAGTCCTTGCTTATATTGTGTAGTCACATGACCAAGTTCAAAGCCAGTGTGGTAAGAGACCAAGATATGACTACCAGGCAATGTGGTTTACTGAGGGCCACTGAAGGGTCAGTACCAGTCCACTCCCATCTCCAAGAAACACTGTGGCTTAGCCTCCACTTCAAACTTCCTGTCTACCAGCTGCTTCCCAGCCAAACCCTGTTAGAATGTTCCTCTAAACATTTGATTGGCCAGCCAGTTTTGTCCACTGATCTTGGTTCACTTTATGTAGGACACAGAGCCAGGTATGTGAGCAGCATGGAAGAAACAGTATTAACTTTTGTCCCCATGTTGTGTGACGATATTCCTTAGGAGATGTGGACAAGTATCTACTCATTCCAGATAGAGAACCAAAGTACGGATACCACCAAAGTCCAACTTGGTGAACCAATGAGCTTTGTTGGGGTTACTTACATGAAGAAGGTGAGGCAGAAATGACTCAAAGACAACTATATCACCAAAGCCCACCCTAGCATTAGTGACAGCTCATGAAAGCAGAAAACCTAGAGGGCACTGAACCTGCAGGTGGCTCAATAGGTTGGAGAGTGTCCTTTCCAGATAGCTTAGTTGGTCTGAGCCTCTTCCAGATATCTCAGCTTGTCGGAGAATATTTCTCAGAAATCCTTAGGGCTTGCATATGTTTTGGGATGGAGGCACTTAGTGAGCCTGATCAGTTTCATGGACTTCCTGAAGATATTGAGTTATTTACTTCCTGAGCTTAGCTTCCCTACAGTATGGAATATTTCACTTGTCTCAGAACATCCTGTCTTAAGGAACTGTCCTCCAAGATGGATGGTTTTATCCTGGAGCAAATTACTACTCAACACCCCGTCTTAAGAAGACAGCTATCCAAATGATAAGTCAGCAACTATGAGAATAAGACTGTGCTGGTAAAGGATGGAAGAAATTCAGAGAGGGGCAAGAAATGAAGGCCAGAGTGGGGAAAAAGGGACAGCTTCCTGTTCGTTTGCTGTCCTTTTCATTCTTCCTTCTGCCCCTCTTCTTTTCTGTTCTCGCATTCTGGAAGGAAACTATGCCCACCACTATACCACCAACACCGCTCTCCCGTTCTGTTACTCAACCTCTTCTAGTCTTCTCACCTTAGATATAGTTATCCTCTTCAGTCGAGAAAGAACCAGGCTCATCTTTTAAAAACATTTGTTATTTATCACTTTTATGTGTATGAGTGCATTGCCTGCATGTATATAAGTGCACCTGTGTCATGCAATGCCCGCGGAGGTCAGAAGAAGGCATCGGATTCCCCTGGAACTGGAGTTAAGGATGGTTCTTAGCTGCCATATGGGTGCTGGAAATCCAACCCAGGTCCTCTGCAAGAGCAGTCAGTGCTCTTAACCACTGAGCCATCTCTCCAGCCCCCAGCCTCAGCTTTTTAACTATTGTCTTGGTACAAACTATGTAAGTTCTATGTCCTAAAATAACAAACATTTGCCATCTTCTATGATTCTTGTGGTTCAGGAGCTGAGAAGGGGCCATGCTGGGCGCCTCTGAGGTTATGGAAGGCTAGAGTAGGAGTGAAGATTACTTTATGGGGCTGATGATTTGGCGATGCTGGCTGTTGGAGGGAGGCCATCTCCTCTCTATGAGGGCCACAGACAACATGAGCTGCTTGAGTTGAATGTTGCCATGATATGGCAGCTGCCTTCCCCTAGGGCCAGCAATCTCAGACATCAAGAACTGCCCAGCATGGTCACTCTCTTCTTAGCTCCTGAACCAACCCTTGGAAGTCCCATGGCATTGCTTCTGCTCCATTCCTTTTCCTTGAAGTGGAACCCCAAGTGTGGCCTGCTTCTAACTGAAGGTGAATTCTCCTCTACTCAAGGGAGAAATACCATTTTAAAAGGTATCACTTTTGAGCCGGGCGTGGTGGCACACACCTTTAATCCCAGCACTTGGGAGGCAGAGGGAGGCGGATCTCTGTGAGTTCAAGGCCAGCCTGGTCTACATAGTGAGTTCCAGGACAGCTGGGGCTTCAGGGAGACCCTGTCTCAAAAAGACCAAAAAAAAAAAAAAAAAAAAAGGTATCACTTGTGGATTTCCGACAGGGTCCTCCTGGTCCTTGGGTACTCCTCCTCTTCTCTAGCTTCTGATGAGGGGACAGTCCCTATCATGGGTGATACACAACTCCAACGGTGCAACAGACAGTGTCTCAGTAACCACGCCTCATTCCCCTTCCCATACAGGCTAATGCTGACTGTGGCAAGGCTGAAGAGCAACTCTCAAAAGCCAAAGGACATTTGAAAAGAAGAAGATATGAGTTCAGAGATGGCCAGGAGCAACTGCTGTCAGTCAGACAAGCCATGGAAGTCAGTCCTCCCCTTTGTCCAGTTGGACCCACACCCTTTCAAAGATAAGCTTTTTTTCCCCTCTCCTGTAATGAAGTATATTTAGACTGTGTGTTTATTTTTTCCTTCCCATCTATGAGCTCTCTATGGAATTCATTAGCTCTGATTTAGTAAAGTGCATCACACACCCTAGGAGTCAGTTTAACTAATTCCAGCTCATCAGCTAATATCACTCTCTTTTCCAACCACTTCCCTTGGAGGAATCTGCAAAGATTAAATCTGAGCTGCTGCTGTGAAAAATACCCCGAAGTGGGAAGGTGCAAACTGGAGCAAGGGGTCTTCTGTTCTTGGAAGGAGTTATCTGGAATGTAAAGGATAGGCTCTGTCTGCTGGTTCTTTCTGGTACTTTCTCTGTTCAGATTTTCTGCTCTGACTTCTTTCAGCCTGGGCTTGTTTAGTCGGGGGGGTCCTGCCTGGCCAAGGTGGTTGTCTGAAGTGAATGGCTTTAGCTCAGTGGGTGAGTCTGAGTTTGTGTTAGAGCACAAGGCATAGTACTGTTCCTTAATGATTTTGGAATGAACACATGGAAGAGGGCCTGGGGAGCAGAATAAGGCTTGAGTGAACTGAGTTTCAGTTCTTGATCTGGTACAAAAACCTTATCACTTGAGTCTCTTAGCATTGGGTTTCTTTCCTGAGAGACGGGAGGGGAAAGATAGGTTGGAGAGGCCAGGTATTCCCTGTCTTGGGATATGCTGGGTTTGGGAGGAATTAGAGCTGTGGAGGCCAAGATGTGGCAACACCTAGAGAAATGTTTTAGCTCAAGCTCTGTGCTGAGATGTCGTAGATGGCATCCTAGTTAGCTTTAATTGTCAACTTGTCATGACTTTGAGTCATCTGAGAAGGGAGTTTCAGTTGAGGGACTGTCTAGATCAGATTGGTCCATGGATATGTCTGTGGGAGTTTGTCACTGTGAGGGGCACCATTCCATAGGCAGGTTGTCCTGGGCTATATAAGAAAGCTAGATAATCATGAATTCATGAGCAAGCAAACAAGCAGTGATCCTTCATGGTTTATGTTTCAAGTTCTTGCCCTGACTTCTCTCAGTGATGCACTGTGAAGCCAAATCAACCCTCTTTTCTTCTAAGTTGCTTTTGGTCAGAATGCTTTACCACAGCAACAGAAAGGAAGCTGGACAGACGGGAACAGGATGCCTTACCTCATGCAGGTCAGAGACCTTCTGTAGACTCCACTTGACTCTGTGGAACAGAGAGGAGGTGGCTGCCTTTCCAATCCTGGATTCTCTTTCCCCAAATGTGTCATTCATCAGAGAACCCTTTGGGATTACTTTGGTAATGCCAAACATTGGTGACAGAAAATACTTAGCATGTACTAGAGATGTGGAGGATTCTTATTTCCAGAGTAAGGTAAAAGGTAGGACAAAGTTCTTCCTTTGTGGCCTTGAATTCTGCTGTGAAACTTTTCTGCAATTTGAGGGTGGGCTGATGCTAGGTGTCCAAGGGCTGTTGATTCTGAGTTATTTTTGAAGTGGAGGTAATTTTATAGACAATTGAATATAACTCCTTTTTCCTTTTCACAAGAAACCCATGCCTCCGGGAAGTGAAATTCACAACTTAGCACATGTGATAGTTAATCTTGTCCAGTTGATGGGATTTAGAATCATCATGGAGACAAATCTCTAGGCATATCTGTGAGGGAGGTTCTAGATTAACTTGAGATGGGTAGACCTGCCCTGACTATAGGTGGCATCACCTCATGGGCTGAGGTCCTGAACTGAATGAAAACAGGAAAGCAGCTGAGCACAAGCTTTCATCATTCTCTGCTTCCTGACTGCAGTTGCAATGTGACCAGCTGCCTCCTTCTCTGGCCACCATGCCTCACCTGCCTTTATGGACTGTATCCCCTGGAACTGTGAGCCAAAAGAAACCTTCCTTCTTTAAGTTGCATTTGTCAGGTATTTTATCATAGCAATGAGAAAAATGACTAATAGAGCACATGAGTCAAGGTTCCATTCTGCTCACTTCTAACAGTTTCTTCCTGTATTGGGCCTACTCTTGCCTTCAACAAGTTCAATAGATTTCCAGTGTTAGTGGTTGGAGGATGACTGAGGTCCAGCACAATGCCGGCCATATAGTAAGTACTCAGTAAACTAATCAGAGAAACAAATTGCAAAGTTTTGTGAGTTAGTGGTGACAGACTCTCATATTGAGAACTTAAGACTTACTGTTAATGTATCAAGTTAGGAGTCTTTTTTCCATACCAAATTGTCTCCTATGAAATGGAGTCCTTCTTTAACAACCCAGAACTACCTTCTTTTTATTTATTTTATAGACCATATTCTTAGCTCAGTCCCCTTGTAATGACAAGACCTAGCTCCATGGATATAATAGCTCATGTGCAAAAACTGGGTCACTTTCAAACTGATTTATGGGACTTGTCCAAGGGCAGATATATGTAAAAATCTTGATTCAAAGTTTAAAATTATTGATTCAAGATACAATAATGGGGGCTGGAGAGATGACTCAGCAGTTAAGAGCACTGGCTGCTCTTGCTGAGGACCTGGGTTTGGTTCCCAGCACCCACAAGGCAGCTAACAACCATCCATAATTCCAGTTCCAGGGGATCTGACACCCTCTTCTGACCTCTGCAGGCATTGTATGACACAGGTACACTTATTTGCATGCAGGCAATACACTCATGCACATAAAATAAAAATAAATAAAATATTCATTATAAAAAGATATTATAGCCAGGTGTGGTGGCACATGCCTTTAATTCCAGCACTTGGGAGGCAGAGGCAGGCAGATCTCTGTGAGTTCAAGGCCAGCCTGGTCTACATAGTGAGTTCCAGGACAGCTGGGGCTACAGGGAGACCCTGTCTCAAAAAGAAAAAAAAAAGATATTGTAATATCAAGTGTTTTTTCAAAAGTCTTACTTCTTTTGTGTATTCCTAAAAACTTATTTTTTACTGTTATTAATTTACTGCTCATGTCCTCAATGAGGGTAATTCACATTTAATTGATTTTGAACCCACTGATTTTGAACTTAATGAAATTGTTTATTTCAGTGACTTCACTTTCCTTTCTTCGCCATTAAACTTGGTGATATAAATCCCAAAGTGATTTGCCTAATAGCTGAAGAGGCAAAAAATAAGAGATCTTAGTTGTCTGGGAAGTTTTCCAATTTCATATCTTGGATGATACACGAGTTTAAGGATTCACTTGGCTCCTTCTCTTGAAAGATGTTTTTTTTTTAATGTTCCACATTTGTTTTATTATTAAGAAGAAATTGCATCCTTAACTTTGCTTGAATAACATCTGATGACTTCACATTGACCCCATGAAAAGTCTCAAATATTCAGACTGGCCTTCTCAGTTCCTGCTGACATGGTTGTCAACGAACCTTTTCTATGTCCCTTCTTATCACTTCTGCCATGCAGGTTTGTTCCTTGTCACTTGTAATGGTTATCTTTTAGAAATATATAATTTATCATTTTTTAATGTGTATGAGTGTACTGCTTGCATGTATGTAAATGCACCCATGTCGTGCAGTGCTGGCAGAAGTCACAAGAAGGTTTTAAATACCCTGGATGGTTGTTAGCCACCATGTGGGTGCTGGGAATCAAACTTGGGTCCTCTGCAAGAGCAGCCAGTACTCTTAACCGCTGAGCCACGTCTCCAGCTCCAGTTTATGTTTTTTAAAGTGTGAGCCTGAGCCTTTAGTGGCTGAGCTACTTCTTCAGTCCTGACGGTTTATCCTGATTGTCTCCTAGGTGGGAGCTGGAACCAGTAAAGAGACATACCTATAGGTATGTCTGTAAGGGTGTATCTAGAAAGGATAAACTGAGGTGAGAAGACCCTTCCTTAGAGTGGACAGCACCCTCCATAGGTGACCCAGGTATAAAAAGGTCGAGAAAAAAAATCAGTGGTACCTGCTTGCCTGTCTTTGCTTCTTACTGGTGAGTGATCTATCCCTAGGTCTGTCATTCTCCACTGACATCAGACTCTAGCTTCTCAGCCTTCTAATGTGGGCTGAAGAGGAGTGAATGACTCTCCAGGACTCTTCCGGGTCTTCAACACTGGATTGGGACTGCTGAAGTATCTTCTTCCTAGTTTGAGTCATTGCGGGGGTTCTCAGCCTCTTCAGCATGCAAACAGCCATTGTCGGACTACCTAGCACTTATTGTATAAGCCAATCTAGTGAGTCCCTTTTTATAATGTGTGTGTGTGTGTGTGTGTGTGTGTGTGTATGTGTGCTTCTGTTGGTTCTGTTCCTCTATAGAACCATGCCTAATACACCCCCCAAATGTATGCCAAAATTCAATAACAATAGTGTATTGGTATTCTCTTTCTACATAACAAATTACCCCCGAATTATGTTATTTCCTGATTTCTGCAGGCCAGGAATCTGGGTATGGCTTAGCAGGTCTTCTATTTCAGGGTCTTGCTTACGTGGTTGCTATTAGGGTGTCAGCTAGGACTGCAGTCATCTCTGGGGTCAACCAGAGCAGGATCTGTTTCTAAACTCACTCATAGGATTAGGTTTCTCTTGAGCTATTGAGCTGAAAGCTTCTGTTGCTTGTTGGTTGTTGGCCAGAGGTCACCTTTAAGTTTTTGTAAAATAGCATACAAGAAGAACAAAAATGTGAAAATGAGAGTGAGAGAGAGGGAGTGAGGGAGGAGGTATCTCTATGTTGGAAGTCAGTCTTCTGTAACCTAGTCATGGAGGTGACAGCTGTTTCTGTCAGTTAGAAGTAATTCACCAGGACCAGCACACACCAGAAGGAGAGAGCCACAAGAGGCCAGGAGCATCAGGAGGTGAGGACCATCTGGAATCGTGTCACAGGCTGCCAACCACAAACACCATGTGTAGTTGAGCTTTACTTCATAGGGGCTGATCACAGGTGCTCTGCTAAGGCCTTTCTTTCCATGGAGCATTTCATTTAATCCTTAAAAAATTCTTCTGAGTAAATACTCTTACTATCTCTATTTTAGAGATGATGAACTGGAGATACAGAAATGTTCAATAACTAGTAAGTGTCAGAGGTAGGTCTGTGTCTCAGTTGTTAGGCACCAAAGCCTTGGGTGTCAGAGACAGTGCTCTTGATTTCTCTATAGAGACTGAGCTTAGAATAGACATTGTAACACAGGAATCTGGTAGGTACTGAACAAGAACCTGGTGGGCACTAAACAATTGCTGAGTAAATTAATGAAGGAAGGAGGGAAGGAAGGAAGGGAGGGAGGGAGTAGAGAGAGAGGGGGAAGGGGGAGGGAGGGCGGAGGGAGGAAGGAAGGAAGGAGGAGAAGGAAGGAAGCCATATTCTAGCTGCTTTTGCCTGAACTCTGGTCCTGGGCCTTGACTCATATTACATACTAAATGGATTACCATGTGATCAAATAAGGCTGAATTATATATAATTCGTCCAGAGGGCTCCAAATTTCAGGTGTAGGACTTAAGTGCAATAGTGTGCTTTTGAAAATTGTCCTTATGTGTTACAAAGTGGACCTCATTACTGAGAACTTCAGAAGGATGTGTATCAAATTAGAATACCAGGACAAGTTGTAAGACAGACTGCCATCTAGCCACAAGAATGCCACAGGAACATTTAGAAGGTGGGCTCAGTACTGACTGTTTGTGGGGCTTTTGAAGACAAATGGGATTATTTAGGTGTACCTAGGTTGCTGTAAGAAAAAACTATAAACAAAGTAGCTTATAAACAACACAGACATTGATTTCTCACATATATGGAGCTGGGATACCCAAGGTCAAGAAGATTGATCTTGTGAGGCTGGTGGTGGCCCGGCAGGTAAATACACTTCCTGCATAAGCCTGATGACCCAAGTTTGATCTCTGGAATCCAGAGTAGAAGGAGAGAACTAATTCCCAAAATTGTCCCATGACTTTCACATGCATGTTGTGGCATGTGTGCTTGCACACACACACACACACACACTTAAAGGATTATTGTTGTGTTTGAAAGGCCTAAATTTCAGCTCATAGATGGTGTTTTCTGGTTCTGTTGCTGTATGATGATTGGTGAGGTCTCTCTAGGGCTCTTTCACAAAGGCACTAATCCCAATAGTGAGGGCTTTGCATATTGATCCAGTTGCTTTCCATAGGCCTCACATCTTAATATAACTTGGGAATAAACATCTCAATGTACACATTTTGGGGGGCATATAGGAATTTGAATTATGGTAGGGATTAAAACCAGGAGACAATGACTTACTGAACTGGATTTAAACGGATGTGTGCCCATGGCAGAATTTGTTAAGAAAGAATGGGCAGTGGGTCTAGGGACACAATGAGGCTCTTTTTGCATCCAGCCAACCTTAATTCAGGGATCCCTTCTTGTATCTCTCCACAATCAAGGTTCACTCCACTGATTGGGCTCCTATGGGAGAGGATAGGTGGACCCAGAGATCATGGCGGATGGACAAGCTGTCCTTATTGCAGCCCATGAAACTCAGTGCTTGAAGCTACTGTAGTGCACAGCACTGGCTGATTTAAAGAGTGCTTTCTTGTGGGTGGTCTTTGTGTTTTCTGCTGATCCTCTGAAGTGATACTGTGAAGAAAGCTGGACTGTCACCTACCTTGATCACCTCTTTGCTTATTATGAAGAAATCATGGATCTCCAACACTATCAGAGGTTCTGTTGAGCATTGGACAAACTTCCAGTGTTTAATGGCAGGCAGCATACCGGCTGAGGACTCCCAGGGCCAGGCTTTCCCCATTTTGGGGTGTGTGTGTGCTGTCAAGTGTTGACTATTTTTATTTGTTGTTGTTGTTATTATTGTGTGGTGTATGTATGTCTACATTTGAGTGTGTACACATGTTCATGTGGGTACGTGTACATGTGTGTGGATGTGCATATGGAGGCTAGAGATTGATGTTGGGAGTCTTCCTCACTTGTTCTCCATCTTACTTTTTGAGACAGGATCTCTCATTGAGCCTGGAGCCCACCAGTTCAGCTAACTGGTCAGCAAACTCTAGCGACCTTTCTGTCTCTACCTCCACAGTGCTGAGATTACAGATGTATGCTGCCACATCCAGTTTTTTTAAATGGGTGCTGGGGATCTGAACTCACGCTTGCACAACAGGCACTTTTCCATGTGAGCTATCTCCCAATGCCCAACTGTTGCCCTTGAGTCTCATTTTATGGGGTCTAAGTAGAGCTTCCTTCTGTTTCTTATGCCTCTTCTTTTTCTGTTAATATTGTGGTTTTGATTAATATCATGGATGCAGATAAAACCAGTTCACTGCTCTCTTTGCAGCTGGCACATACATTTGTCTCTGAGGTTCTGTTTGTACGAATGACCTCTTCCATTATTTATTGGTTTTATTCCAGTTCTTTAAATGCCCGAAGCTATCACCTGCTCATGGTCATCACCATCTCCAGTTCATAAATGAGGCTTAGAGAAGTTGCCACAGGGGACTTTCCAAGGTGCTGTATCCAGCAAGTGGGATACTTTATTATAAGTTTTCTGTGTCTAAACTCTGAGTTCTTTGCACCTCACACCTTCCACGGGTTGGGTCCCCAGAGAGTCACAGTGAGAAGTGCCTATTGTACTACCCCTGGAACTGGAGTTATAAATGGTTGTTAACCTACATGTGGGTGCTGGGAACCAAACCTGGGTCCCCTAGAAGAGCAGCCAGTACTCTTAACTGCCGAGTCATCTCTCCAGCCCCCCTTAAACTTTTATTGACAGAGCTCTGAACCCCAAATGCTTCTTCCTCTGTAGTGTTGTGACGGTTTATCTGGATTATAAACTAGTTTGAATTAAGAAATGTGTAGGGCATTAGTGAGGCATTTCCAGACAGGATTAACTGAGGTGGGGGGGTGCTCCCCCTAAAGGTGGGGGGCATCAGCCCAAGGTCTGGGCCCAGTCTCAATAAAAGGGGAAAAGGAAAAGGAAGGAGGCAGATGAGCACCAGCATCTACCTCTGCTTCCTATCTGCAGGTGCACACCTCCTGCCGTCCCTTCCCCACCGTAATGGACTCTATAGCCTCAAACCATGAGCCACAACAAACCCTTCCTCCCTTTAGTTTTTTCTTGTCAGACATTTGGTCACAGCAATGAGAAAAGTCATGATTACGAATGTTTATTTTACCCATCTTGGCCCTATCAAGGTTTCTTCCCATCTCATTAGCAGGAGAGCGAGTGAGTGGGTGACTCAGGCTGCATCTCATCTTCAAGGAGCAGAGACAGGATCATTTCATATTTGATCTGTGCCTGGTCGGTGTGTTCCTGCTGTGCAGCATGCTCAAGGTAACCACCAGAAACGGAGACATGGACTCTTCAGGGATAAGGTCTAGATTTAGAAGAGGCATTTGGAAGAACCCCCATTGGGCCTATACCATGGTCAGGCTCTTGGGCTGAGCAGGTGATATGAGGAATAAAGGTGCAAAATCTGGGGTTGGTGTTCTAATTTGCTTTTCAGTTGCTGACCAATACCAACTTTGGGAGGAAAGTGTTTATTTGACTTACATCTCCTGGGTCACAGTTCATCACCGAGGGAACCCAAGGTAGGAACTCAGGAAAGGAACCTGGAGGCAGGAGCTGAAGCTCAGGCCATGGAGGAATGCTGCTTACTGGCTTGCTCCCCTGACCCCTGCTCAGTCTGCTTTCTTATACAATACAGTACTATCTTGCCCATGGGTGGCACCACCCACAATGGGCTGGGCCTGCCTACATCACCCAAAAATCAAGAAAATGCCCCGCAGACATGGCCAGTTCAATGGAAGCAATCCCCCAACTGAGGTTCCCTCTTTCCAGGTATGTCAAGTTGACACTAAAGCTGTCCAGCCAGCTGGTGAGATGACTCAGTGTGTAAAGGCACTTTCTGCCTGGACTGAGTTCTGCCCATATGGTGGAGGGAGAGAACTCACTGCAAGTTGTCCTCTAACCTGGACACACACACACACACACACACACACACACACACACACGCTCACACACGCACGTAATTTAAAATTAAGTACAATGTTAAGCACTGAAGAATTGTATCTGAACTAAAGCTGGCTCCATATGAGGCCATCTTCTTAATCTCCTTCCCAGTTCTGAGGAAAACTTGGCCTAGTAGTGTGATATGATGTGGAAATTCAGCCCAGAGCAGAAGTGCTGGGTTACACTTCCTCTTGGGCCCAAGGATGCTCTTACAATGTAGGCATCCTCTTCTATCTTTATAGAGGTTGCAACTTGTGGCTTTCCCATGGGCCCCCAATCCTCAGCACCAGGTGGCTCCCTTGCCTACACTCCAGCATTGCTCCCAAGGGTCCTGTATAGCTATTCTGTGAGTTTTTCCAGAACAAGGAAGTTGTTTTAACCTTAACTTTCCAGTACCCACTGGTTGGGTGGTTGAGAGAGCTGATAGGTTTCTGACTTGCATTTGGATAACAAGGTAACAGAGGATTATCAGGTGCCTGGTTCAAGAAAGGATGACAGAGAATCCAGTGGGACAGTTTGAGCCAACATGTAACTCAATACGCTTACTCAAAGACTGAATGAGGCTTACTTAATCAGGCAAGTTAAAATCTTTCTAATGAGATTCTGAATAATATCTCTTTACAGATCATATTGCAGAGAAATATTCTTAGCGAAATGACTCATTATTTCTTATTAAATTTAAAGGATTTTGGGGGTTATAAATAAACTTGTCATCATTCACTTGAAGGTAATAAAGCTTGTGATTTTTCTGCTCCAAAGTACCATGCCTCAGCTTGTCTTTTCCTGCCATCCAGGTTATATCCAGTGTCACCTCACCTGTCATCAGTTGGTGGGTGTTTAAGGAATGAAAAATAATTTTTAATACTTGCCAAGGTGAAACATAATTAGTTTAGTAAATCTGCTACTTAAAAGGGCATGAGAAAAATACCCAGACCACATAGATATTATTTCTGAATTGTCTTTTGTTTCAATTATTTCTATTACTTGTCCCTTTTATTATCATGGTGATTATTGTTTAAAACCCAAGCCAAAACAGAGTTAACACTGAGGGACACAACTGAGGAACAAAATAGGAGGAAAAATTAACTGCATGTTTTTTTTTATCCCTATCCCCTGTCCATCCATCCCATCCATCCTATCTATTTCATCCATCTATTCATTCATTCTAGCTATCCAATCCATCCATCCATCCATCCATCCATCCATCCATCCAATACTTTTATCCACCCAGTATATCCCACCCATCTCATCCATTCAGCCTCTCTAATCACATCCATCCATCCATCCATCCATCCATCCAATCCATCCCATCTGTTGTGCCCATTTATCCACCCACCCATCTATCCATCCATCTACCTACCCATCTATCCTATCTATCCCACCCATCTCATCCATTTATCCCCTCTAATTCCATCCAGCCATCCTATCTATCCCATGTAGTCCAACCATCTGTCTATCCATCCATCCATCCATCTGTCCGTCCATCCGTCCATCCATTCATTCATCCATCCATCTATCCCATCCCATCCCATCTATCCTATGTATCATATTCATCCATCCATCCATCCTTTAGTATGTCTGCATATACAAGGCTTGATTCTTAGAACTGCATATTAGAGTGGAAATCCCACAGGACTTCACTTTGCTATGTCCTGGGCTATAATTTTGGCTTAAATTTATGTTAGTTGTGAGATCTACAAAACTTGTAATCACTGAGGCCTCAAGTTACACATTTCTGTAGTGGTTTTCCTTCGTCATAGGGCTGTAATATACTGTTACAATACATGGTAAAGTGAATCCACTTTTTCTTTACTTTACCTGGATTATCTAACAGACCTTTAAGGATAGACATTTTTCAAATGGGAATTCACATCTTGCCATCATGTTGAGAGAAGTAGTTAAAGAAAATACCAATAAGTATATCAAGTAGGAGGTCCCAATCATCCTGAATGTTAATGTTTTCCAAAGATTTATCAGTATCCTTGAAGACAGCCTTCAAGCACCAGAGCTTGAGCATCTTAGGAAGTTGGTCAAGTCAAACATTCAAGAGGTACATAGTGCACATTCTATTATACTGAGCTCTGGTCTTGGAGAGTCATTGTCATGCATCTTCATGGTGTTGGATGGAGCCCTGTTAGGTACGAGCCTTGTTGGGTATAAGGGCTCCACACTCTAGCAACAAGTGTGCACTCCTGCTTCCTCTCAGAGCCTAGCAGAACTCATCTCATCATGCTCCCCCACCCAGTTTTCCTCAGTAACTGCTAAGCAGCTGAGCCTTCTGGTTTCTTTTGTTCTCAACGGGACCTTTATCTCCTCTGCTTCTGTTCTTCCTCTGTTCCTCTGTTTTCAAGTCAGGGTTTCAGGTGTCATTGAACTGGGCTGGGTAACTTTGTTATGGATGACTCTTCTGTTCATGTTTATCGGCACACCTCTCTAGCTACCTCCTCAATTAGGACACAACTCTAGGTGTTTTCAAATATTCCTTAGGAACAAATTTCCCCTAGTTGAAAATTGCTGTTCTAATTGAACTTTGCACATTCCATTGTGCCCTCTGGAAATGTCAGCAGGAAACTTCTAGCTATCTTTTTTGGGTTTTCCTGTCTCCCATCTCTAATTGAAACTTGCTTGTCTCAAATAAAGGCTGTTTCTTCTCCCTCATCTTATCTACCTATGAACTGGGAGGTGGAGCAGGTGTCCCTCTTGCCCCTAGTGTAGACATTTTCCATTCTGCCAACAACGCCTGTTCCTTTGAGACTCCTGATGGCTAGGAATGCTGTTCTTTCCTCTTTTGTGTCTCAGCTGATGCTGCCTTACCTCCCTGCCTCATCCATGGGGGTCCTGAATGCTGTCCTTACCCTCAATGTCTTTTGCATCCATATCAGTGACTTATCCCAAACCATGATCTCTTGATTCTTGATCTCATCTTCAATGGATTTTTTAATTTATCAAACACACAGAGGGACACCTGGAAGCTTTCCAGACACTAATCTGGGCCCAAGCAGCTCTGCCCTCATGACATTGACATTCAAAAGGTAGGGAGGTACAAACAATAAACACATAAATAAGAAAATCTCATTTTGAGAGTTGTTATTAAAAGAAAAAGAACAAGAAATTAGGAGGAAAAACCGGTATGGGAAGGGGAGGAATTGGAGAGAAGGGAATGGGAAATTTGATTAGAATATGTTATATGCATATCTGAAATTCTCAAACAATAGAAGAGATTATAAAAAATGGAAAAAAGGGTAAATGGACTACTGTGGATAGGGAATGACAAAGCTGGAGAGATTAATTTGCATAGGAGGATGAAGAAAACCCTTCCAGTGATGATGAAGTGTTGAGCCAAGACTTAAAAGATGAAAAGGGGTTGACCATGCAGACAGCCAGGAAGAAGGAAGTGAACAGCTAAAGGCTTTGCAAATGGCAGCGAGCTTGGAATTTAGGAAGCAGGAATTACACGGTCATCTCTAGATGACTGTCCAAAGTGGGAATGTCAGTGGCTGGGGAGAAGGCTCAGCAGTTAACGTGCTTATTATACAAGAGTGAGGACCAGAGTTCAGATCTCCAGAGGTTCACATTAATGTTGGGTGGGTATGGTGGCCTGTCTGTAATTCCAGCCTCAGAAGGTAGAGATGGGCTTCCCAGAGCAAGCTGACTAGAGACTAGCCATCTTGGCAAACTCTGGGTTTGATTGAGAGACCTGACTCAATGAATACGATGGAAGAACAATTGAGGATGATTCCTAACATCAACTTTGGACTTTCAAGTGCATGTGCACACACATGCACCCACACACATGCAAAAACATGTATACATATACATGCACAACACACAAATGAAAAATTGAAAAAGAAAACAACAAAACATCCCACAGTGGGAATGTCAGGCCGTAGGATCTAAACATTCTCTACTCTGACTTAAACCTGCTTGATCTCCAGAACTCTATACCATGTATCATCTCAAGCAGTGCATTGTTCTCCACGTATTTATTAAAAATTCAGCGTAAACCTCTCCCATAGTTGTGTGGCTTTTATTCTCACATTATTCAATCACCATGCTGAGCCTGGTGGCCAGTGTTCTGCTGTGAAAGAAGTACCCTCTGGAACATTCTGACTTGCTCCAAACTGAGATGGCTGTTCTTGGCTTCATCTTGGAACTTTCCTTCACCATCACCCTGGAGATTTCATTCTGGATTTTTAAAAATTAACATTTATTTTTATTTATTTTAAAATTTCATACAAGGATATACTGTACATTGGGCACATCCCTCATGTCCTCTGTGTTCCCTTTTCTTACCCCTCCCCACTCATGTGAGTCCCTTTTAGTTCCCTTAGCAACTTTCTTTCTTGTGCATCTGTGTCTGTGTGTGGTGTGTGTATGTGTGCATGTGTATGTGAGCTCACACCAGTGTGTACCTGCAGGGTTGGGGGGAGGATATTGGGTGTCCTCTACCACGCTCCACTTTATTCCCTTGGGATGGGATCTCTCATTGAACTAAGAGCTCACTGGTTTTTGCCTACACTGGATGACCAGCAAGTTCCAGGGATTTTCCTATCTTCCCTTCTTCATCACTGGGATTACAGGTGTGTGTGTGTGTGTGGCATGCCAGGCTTTTAATGTGGATGCTGAATACCCAAATTTAAAGTTCCAGGGATTTTCCTATCTTCCCTTCTTCATCACTGGGATTACAGGTGTGTGTGTGTGTGTGGCATGCCAGGCTTTTAATGTGGATGCTGAATACCCAAATTTAGGCACTCCTGCTTGCAGCAAGTGCTCTTAGAACCCACTGAGCCATCGCTCCAGCCTGACTCACTTCCCACTTTCATGTCATATATACACATGTGACTTTATGTTCACCTCTGGATTTTTGCTCCTCTTCCTCTCTTCCTCCTCTTCCTCCTCTTCCTCCTCTTCCTCCTCCTCTTTCTTTGGAGATGGGGTCATACTCTGTAGCCCTGATTGGTCTAGAACTTACTATGTAGACCAGGGTGGCTACATAGATCCCTACATAGACCTGGCTACATAGATCTCACAGAGATCCACCTGCCTCTGCCTCCTGAGTGCTGAGATTAAAGGTGTGTATTACCACACTTGACTGCCGGTTCTAATTTCTTTCTCTATTGCTGTGACAAAATACTCTGACCAATACCAACTTGGGAAGGAAAGGGTTTATTCAGCTTACATCTCCCAGGTCACAGTTCATCACGGAGCCCAAGGTAGGAACTCGGGGCAGGAACCTGGAGGCGGGAGCTGGAGCACAGGCCAAGGAGGAACACTGCTTACTGGCTTGCTCCTCTGGCCCATGCTCAGCCTGCTTTCTTATATAATACAAAACAACCAGCCCAGGGGTGGCACTGCCCTCCCACATCACTCAAAAATCAAGAAAATATCCCATAAACATGGCCATAGGCCAGAGCAATCGAGGAAATTCCCCAGTTGAGGGTTGAGGCTCCTTCTACCCAGGTGTGTCAAGTTGACAACTAATGCTATCCAGCATGCTGCTTTTTTTTTTTTTTTTTTTAAACTTACTCTCGTATTTGTATGCAGCACACCCTTTAGTGACTTGCTGGGAAATGACTGATAATACTTCATGTCTGAAAATGTCTTTATTTTTTATCTTTGTATTTAATTATAAGTTTTAGTATCATTTCTTGATTGGGAATTGTTTTACCTTGAAATTCTGATGATATTACTAATTTCTAGCTTCTCAGACAGGGTCTCCCTGTAGCCCCAGCTGGCCTGGAACTTATTATGTAGACCAGGCTAGGCTCAACTTCACAGAGGTCTGCCTGCATCTGCCTCCTAAGGGCTGGGTTTAAAGGTATGTGCCACCATGCCCACCAATGTTACTTTTAAGAAACTGAGTTCAGTGTTAATTTTGATTCTTGATGTCTTACATGGGAAAACATTGTTTTCTACTCAGAAATTGATAATAACTTTCCATTATCTGGTATCCTAAAAATTTGAAATGATGAATTGTAGCATGGGTTTGTTTTTCTCTCTTTAGAACTGAGGGTGTTGTGAGTCTTTTTTTCTGGAAATTACAATCTTGTGGGCCATTTCCTTGCATTGCTTTTTTGGGGATTTCCTCCTGTCCATGTTCCCTGTTCTCTTTTCAAATTCTACTGTTTGCAGTTGAAGCTCTGATCTTTCCTATTTCTTTATCTACTACTTTACTTCCTGGGAGTTTTCTCAGTGCTATCTGCCAACATTTCTATTAGATTTTTTTTTCATTTATGTTGTCATAGTCTTAATTTTCAAAGGAATCTTTTAATGCTCTCTGGATATTTTATATTACATTTGATCTTGTTTGATAGATGTGGCGTCTCTTTTCATCTTTCCAGCCTTCTCTAATATTTTCCTTACCTATTCATTGTCTTAAAAACATTTCATGTGAGAAGCTTTCCTCAGGCATCTTCTCATCCTTATGTGCTTCCTGACAGGAAGAGCAGGAAGCTTGCTGAAACTGCATACCTTCATTCATAATTTTCACAACTTGGTGATGATTGTACCATTTCCTTGGGGGAACTCTCATTGCGGGTGTTTCTAGCTTTCTTCTAGGCTGGCTAGATTCCTGTGAGATGTGTTGAAGTGTCCAGGCTGGAGGGTTTAGCTTGGATGGCCTTGTCCTGTGATCTAAGATGGGCCGAGAAGTCTTCATAAATGGCTAGAGTTTCTGTATTCAGTATGTGAATCTTTTAGTTAATGCTTACCTTTTTGGTACAGCAAGCCATGTCCCTTAATTGTCTCAGTTGTTTATGGGACAGTCTATGGGTTGATGTCTCCCTATCCATAGATTCCCACTTTTTATCCCATTTAGAGCATTGATTCTCAAAATACGATCCAAGGTCATCTAGAAGTCACTGAGACACTTTGAGTCAGCAAGATCAAAACCACTTTAAAAGTAGCACCAAGGTTTTATGTGCTTTATCATTCTCATTAGTCTTCCATGAAGGTTCCAGAGGCTTCATGATATATGGCATCATAAGAGACAATGCAAAATCAGACAGTAGAAGACTCCCCATCTTCCATTATGCTTGAAATTAAAGAGGCTTGAAAACTATTAGACAAAGAAGACCCCTAGGTCTTCTTTGATTTGGGAAAGGTAGTTTAAATTTTTTTAAAATTTATTTATTTTTACGTGTATGAGCGTTTTGCCTCCATATATATAAGTGCACCACATTCATGCAATACCCATGAAGGCCAGAAGAGGGTGTCAGATACCCTAGAACTGGAGTTGCAGGCAGTTGGTAGCCACCATGTGGGTGCTGGGAACCAAACCCAGGTCCTTTGCAAGAGTAGCCAGTGCTCTTACTGACTGAGCCTGAGCCATTGCTCTAGCCTTGGGAAAGGTAGTTATTTTTCATAAAATAAATTATTTATATTAATACAAAGTGGCTTATAATATCTTATTTTTGGAGTAAAGTAATAAAGTGACATTTAATTTTTCACATGAAAAATAACAATGTATAAAATACATTACAGCACATATAAACAAAATCTCTTTAGATCTTGTTTTGAAGAGCTTAAGTTAACCCAGGACTACAAATCTGAGAATTGTTGGTCTAGACTCCAGGGTAGAGACTAACTTGAAGATGTTCTGTGACGATGGGTGATGCTCACCTGGTCAGGTGACGCTGAGGCGAGCTCTGACTTCTTTTCCAATATGAACCCTTTTCTCCTTTCTTTTCTCTTTCATTCCTTTCCTTCAGAGGTTCCTGACACTACCAACAGAAGAGCCGAGAGGGAGCTTGTGTCCCTCGGGATGTTGTTAAGCTGACAAATCAACCAGCCCTGAAGGCTGATCGCTTCCAGAGACGCTTCCTGTTGTATAAGATGATAAATCTTCGTGTTCGTTGAAGCAATTGCTAATTCAGCTGACACATGATGGAAGCCAGGAGGAGAGTATGGAGGGCAGCTGGGAGAGAAGGTTCGTTTGTGGATACTGGAGATCGAAGATTGTTCTAAGTTCTGTTACCTGGAGGCTAAAGGTGGCTTGTTGGCAGAGACCAGATTAAAGTAGCTTCTGGTCTACCCACTCTTCTCCTTGATTTCACCCATGCTCAGGGCATTTGTGTGTGCGTGTGTGTGTGTGTGTGTGTGTGTGTGTGTGTGTGTGTGTGTGCTGTTGTGTCTCTGAAGGTGTGTGGGTGGGTGTGTACACATGGGTGTGCAAGCCAGAGGACAACCTGATGTGTTTGTTGTAGCTCAGGAGCTATCCATCTAGTTTCTTTGAGACATCTCTCACTAGCCCTAAACTCACCAATTAGGCTAGGCTGGCTGTCCAGCAAGCCCTGTGCACACCAATTAGGCTAGGCTGGCTGTCCAGCAAGCCCTGTGTGTGTGTGTGTGTGTGTGTGTGTGTCTGTGTGTGTGTGTCTGTGTGTGTGTGTGTCTGTGTGTTCTGTGTGTGTGTGTGTGTATGTGTTGTGTGTTGTGGGGGGCGGGTTTCCCTGTCTCTATTTTCCTAGTACTGGGATTATGAGCACATGTCACCGTGTTTGGCTTTTTAATGTGGGTTTTGAGGCTCTAACTAGATCTTCATGCTTGTGTGGCAATTACTTTATCAACGGATCCATCTCCCCAGCCCTTAAGTATCATTTTTATGCTGATCCTGGCTCAGATTTATCTTCTTAGTCTAGCTCTCTCTTCCTCTCTGTATTCTAGATCACAGACCCAACTCCTCACATGACACCTTGGGTATTTCCTAGACATGACAAATTGAACCAACCTAAAGCAGATGTCTTGTTCAGCTCTTCACCTACCCTGCTCCATCCCTTTCCTGCCTCTCAGATCCTGGGTTCCATTTACCAGCTGCTCAGCTAACATGCCATCCTCAACTTGACTTCCCTCTCTCTCTCTTTCTCTTTGTACTCTATTAAGAAGTTTTACTGGGGGTTAGAGAGATGGCATAGCAGTTAAGAGCACTGGCTGCTCTTATAGAAGATCCAGGTTTGGTTTCTAGCACCCACATGGCAGCTAGCAACCATCTGTAACTCCAGTTCTAGGGGATTCAACACCCTCTTCTGGCCTTTTTGGGAATTATATGACACGAGTGCACTTATATGCATATAGGCAGTATATTCATACACATAAAAGAATAAAATACTAAATAATATATATATATATGTATATATTTGGTCTTTTTGAGACAAGGTCTTTCTGTAGCCCCAGCTGTCCTGGAACTCACTATGTAGACGAGGCTGGCCTTGAACTCATAGAGATCTGCCTGCTTCTGCCTCCCGAGTGCTGGGATTAAAGGCGTATGCCACCGTGCCTGGCCAATAAAATATTTTTTAAAAAGTTTTATTGATTCAATCTGTGAAACAAGCTGGAATCCACTCATCTTGTCTTGTTCAGTTAATCTTCTTGGCCCATATCATTAGCATCTCCTGCCTGCATTACTGAAACAGCCTCTTGGACAGACGGGCTTCCGTTTTACTGTATTTCTATTATTGCTCTTTACCTAGAGATTAAAACAAAAGCAAAAGACAAAAACCCAACAACAAACAATCCCTAAACCCAACCCAAATGAAAAATGGAACAAAAGCAAACAGAACCTTCTAAAAGCCTCACGTTACTCTTCCTACTTTAAACCCATCAGTTCTGGATCCTGTCATTTATACCAATGCAATCCTGTATGTCCCCTGCTGTTGTTTGCCTCAATCTGGGCTGGTCTCAGTTTCCTGAACAGATTGCTTAAAACTGATGTTCTTCCCTATCCCTCACTGCCCAGCTGGCTATTTCCATCCTTCTAAATTTGAACATACATATAATTTCTTCAGAAATTTCTACCTGTCTTACCTAAAGCCAGCTTCCCAAATGATATGTTCCTACTTAGCCTTTGTATTTTTTTATTTTAAAAAGTAGATTTTTTTTGTTTTATAACAATTATAAAAATTGGTGATATTATACAAAGCTGCATCTAGATAGTTTCTGTTTGTCTGCACAGCAGCAAGCGTGTTGTATTTTTTGTTGCTGTTGGGTGAAGAAATGGTTTCCATTATGGCACTGGTTGTCTTTTGGCTGGAGATTTGTTTCTTAGAAGAGTTTAGTAAGTGTTAGTAAATTGGGGAAAAATAGTGGAAAAACCACCACAGACTATACTGACTCTTGGAACTCCAGAATAATTATTTTTGAACTGTTCCAACTGAACCCATTAAAGACTTATTTAATAATGTTCTATCCCTTCAAAATTTACTGGGCAAGTTACTGAACTAAGTGTCTTGTGACTTCGCATTGTGGGCTTTGATAACAGAGAATCAATAACCTGTTCCCTTTCATTGATGTCTGTAGTTAAAATGTATCTGAAGGGTCTCCAAAGGGGGAAAACAGGGACCCAATTGTTTATACTGTCACTCTTTTAAATTTTTATCCATTTTGGAGTGTGAAGTGGTAACCTTATTGTGCTTTTAATTTACGTTTCCCTAATGTCTAATGAATTCAGGATTTCTGGCTCAAGTGGTGGCTTTGTCTGGAAAGTAGTGTGATCACAGGCTGGGAAGCTGAGCAGATCTGTTTTTTGACCCTGAGTGGCCATGCTGTCTTCTGACATTTTAGCAATCCAGTGTAATGTGCTTTGTCTCAAAGAAAATTTGGAAGCTATAGCTTGAGGGGCACCCCTGAGTGTTATAAAAACAAAGGGACTCCCAGATAGTAACTCAGCATAGAACTGGAAAAATGAACAGCAGACACCAATCTTATCTAAAGGAATATTGACAACTGATTGCTGCTAGATGAGGAACAGCTGACCCTCCTAAAACAAAGACCTCTATATAGGCTGACTAGATTCACCAGATGGACAAGTACTGGGGAATGGCTGGGGCGCTGACAACACAGCAGACA
>NW_008338883.1:854797-900370 GCF_000622305.1 Nannospalax galili | reverse complement strand
AAGGTTAAAAACTCATTCAATTTTATGTTTTACAGGGCTTATACTGAGTTCAATGTTATATGACTATTAATTCAACTGTGAACCTAGAAACTTGCAGCCACTTGTGAAATAGATGTACTCTTGCTCTGGAGTGTGTTACTGAATATGTTAAAGCTGTAATGAAATGCTTCTTCTAATCATGTAGTTATTAAAAATTAAAAAAAATTACTTCATGCTGAAAAAAAAAGCAAAACCACAAGCCAGTAGATGGTGATTCCTATACTCTCTTTCTAGTTGTAGTAAAATTTTGATAATCTTCCTAGGGAAGAAAAGGAAAAGGTGATAAGAAGATGCCAGGCATGTTTTATGATGATCTCTTGCTGGGTGTGCTTTGTGCTTTGCTTCAGCTTATCTTGTTGCTGATGCTCTTGAGGCAGAGTATGGTACTGCACCCACATTATATGTAGAGACCTGGAGGCTCAAGGAAGCTCTGAGGTTTGCCTAGACCTCACAGGTGCTGGATTTGAATCCTCCTGACTAATGTCAGAGCATGGACTCCTAACACACATTATTCTGGAAGAGGTCCCCCTTATGTAGAAAGCTGCAGAGCTGTGTGAAAGCCATAACTGCCATTTTCTCCCTATGAGACCTGGGGCCATTTAGCTTTTTGGAGCTCTAATTTCTGTAAGATGGAGGTAACATCTGTCTTTCAAGGCTAACATCAAGTTTAACTGAGATCTTTTATGTCAGGTGTCTGACATAACTTCACAGTGGCCTACAAATGAGCAATGAACACATGTTCAAGTTCATTCATCATCACAGCACATTGAAACTGGGATGAGGTATCACTTCATACCCAAAGAATGGATAACACTGAGAGCTGACAATGTCCAGGTTGGAGTAGAAGTGAAGTGACAGCCCTCTTGTGCTTCTGGGAGGGAGTGTAATTGAAACAAAGCCTGTGGAGAATTGTGTGGTGGGATCTACTAAGACTGGCAATATGCATATACCATGACCAGTGGTTCCCTCTTGAGCATGTACTTAAAGGAATGATTGTTTATCTTCACCAGAAGACTTGGAAGAATATTCATAGCTCCATCCATAATATTAAAAAACTAGAAATAGTCCAAAAGTTAATAAAAAAGAATAAATAAACATGTAGTGGGATACCGAAATAGGTACATTTCAGCAGCAAGAGGGACTGAGGTGTTTCTTGCCTTCAACTGAGTCATGGCTCATGAAAGTAGACAGATAAAAATTTATCAAGCTGTACATGCAAGACTCGTGACATTATTATAAGTCATATGGCATGTGCAAGATGTTAAGAGACAATATATCTGGTATGTAGTAGATTCTTAGTGAACACAAGAACCTTTCTTTGCCTTGTCTTCTAGAATAAGAATATAAAATGCAGAGCCTGGGAAGATGGCTGTGAAGTGCCTGCCAAACAAGCATGAGGACCTGGGTCTGGATCCCCAGAATCCATGTAAAAAGTTGGGGGTGGGGCCTGCAGAGACAGTTCAGCAGTGAAGAGCACTTACCGCTCTTGCAGAGGATCTGGGTTCAGTCCCCAGCACCCAAGAAGTGCCTAACAACTGTCCTTGCTCCAGTTCCAGGGGTTCTGATGCCCTCTTCTGGCCTCTGCAGGCATTGTACCCACAGGTGCATTTACATAGTGCAGACAAAACACTTGTGAAAAAAAGTTGAGGGTGATGGTGCATGCCTGTGACTGCAGTTTGGGGGGTTGGGGAGCAGTCGGGAGGAGCCCTCAAGCTAATTAACCAGCCTCACTGAATTGATGAGCTCCAGGTTCAGTGAGCGGCCTGCCTGTCTCAAAAAACAAGTTGGAGAGAAATCAGGGTAGGCACCCAACTTTCACCTCTAGCCTCCACATATGTGCATGGATGTGTACCTGTATGTTCAGGCGCTTAACCTATATGAATGCATACATTCATACAGAACTATAAAATGTGATTTGTCACAGTTCTGTTTATAGTGATTCTCCATCCAAGGGGCATGGAGCCTGTCTACAGCTCAAGAGGGAGACAGGGCCTCATAGAGAAAACAGGCTGAATGAAATGATCCCTTGAGGCCAGAAGCATTTTCTTGTCCATGTGGACATGGTAAGAAAGGCTCATTGCTACCATGTGGCCATGAGAAAACTTGTGGAAAGATGGGACATTCCAACTAGTCAGGCAGGAAAGCAAGGTGTAGAAGTGGAGAGGGTTCAGGCCATGTCTGGGGAGAGCTGACGAGCTCCATATAGCCGGGGTTTGCCAGGATGTGTATGTGTGGGAGAGCTGGGACACATGGGTCTAGCACTTGTGGAAGCACTTGAGTTCCAGAATGAACAGTTTGGCTATGATGTTCCTGGGAGAGCTTGGGAGACTTCTAAGTCATGGCATTAAACCTGCATTTGGCAATAGCTGGTCAGGAATTTCTGGGAGAAGAAACTGAAGGCAGGGTGACTGACCGGAACCAAATAGAATGTCTGGAGCAAAACGCCAGGATGGTTGCCATAACACAGCTGGGAGGGGCCAGGAAAACCCAGCTTCTCCTACAACCAGGAAGCTGGAACCAGGGAGCAAGGGTGTGTTGGGAATGCTGCCTGGGTTCAATCTCTGTCTCAAGTGTGATTTCTTGAGAAAGGGTTATTTGCCTACTTATTTGAGATACAAAGTGGGGCTGTTTCATGACAGGGGGTGAAAGGGAAGCATGATGGGATATGGAAGAACCTCACATGGACGGGGCAGCTGCAGCCTTCTTCACCCAGACCCCATGGCACTGAGTTGCAGCATAAAACTGACTTTGTCAAGGGGAAGGGAAAGCACCAAATCGTACGATTTTCTGCCATCGTGTTACCGACTATAGGCGGTTCCTGGTGTGGAGGTAAGGATTATAGTCTGTGGAGGAGGAAGGTCCTGTGTCTTGGCGCAGCTTTCTGGAGAAGGGTCAGTGTAGAGCCATTGGTAGCAGCACTTAGAGCTGCAGGGCGTGGGCACTTGTATTAGTCACTCTTTTATTGCTATGATAAAATACCATGACCAAGGCAGCTTATAGAAGAAAGAGTTTATGTTGGCTTGTGTTCTAGAGGGTTTAGATCCATCATGGTGGGGAGGTATGGCAGCAGGAGCAGGAAACCAAGAGCTCCATGTCTTCAACCACAAACCTGAAGCAGAGAGAGTGAACGGGAAGTACGATGAGTCTTTGTGCTCTCACAGCCTGTTGCCAGTTGTCGACTTCCTCCAGCAAGGCCACACCAAATAGTATCATCAGCTGAGTACCAAGTGTTCAAATACTTGAGCCTGTGGGGGACCTGTCTCACTGAAACCACCACAGTACCCTAATATGGAAAGCGGACCAGGGAGAGCATTAGCACATCTGTGACAGTCCTGTCTTGCAGGGTGGGGAGGTAGTTTCTCAAAACCAGTTCTGTCTGTCCTTGTATGAAGGCATCACTGGGCCATCCACCCTGAGCAGGCTGCCCATCCCTCCCTATCTCCTTGGTCCCTTGGCCATCCACTGAGGTCCCACTGTCATTGACTGCCCTTGTCTGCGCCTCCCCTCCCCCAGGGGAGAGCTTCTTGAGGAATAGAGTTGGCCTTACCACCCATCATCCTCTCAACTCCAGAGGTCATCCTTGGCACAGAGGAGACAAAGTGACATTGCTTGGTGTCAGGTATCACTGGTCCCTATGTCCTCACTACTGCCCTCTGCCTGTGCCCAGGCTCAAGCCAAAGTCATTGACTAAAGTCTGACCTTGGGAGGCATTGATGAGCCACATGTGAAAATCAGGCAGCAATCGGCTGTACTGAGCGCCTTCAGCCTTGTTTTTCAGTTACATATACCTTTAAAAAGTTTATTTAAAACAAATTATACGGTAAATTTCTTCTCCTTACCCTCCAAATGGCATCATGGAAGACAATTTTGCGGTGCCTCTCTTGGAGAGAGAAAAAAACCTAGGCGATCTTAAAGCCGAATAATTATTTGTATCAGCAGGAAATCAGAACTCCGTGTCTGCACTGAACAGGTACTGAGAAAGCCTGACTGTTTCATTTCCCTTAAATGCCATTTGCATGCGCTCACCATTTCTAGAGTTAGGGACCCAGGGAAAGTCAATGGAGGGAAAGGAAAGTTTTGATAGACTAGTGGGCTGCAAATAGTTCAGACTTAAATGCTGGATTTCAGTGTTTATTGGCAACTGCCTCGGAACCCAGGGACTCACACAACCTGGGCTTGCCTCCCTATTCCCCTTCTTCAATATGGAGATGCTGACAAGACCCTGGATATGTTAGCCATTTGGAGACGTGCTGTGATCACTTCCTGGAATGAGTTGAGGGTGTGTCTGTGGTTGAGTCACAGCTTGCTTAGCTGACATTGCTCTTGGCCTGTAAGGGATAGCAATTTAGGGAGCCACACAAACTATTCTTGGCTGCCTGTTAAGGCTCTACAGCTGCATTGCCAGTCAAACTAGGGTCTAGGGAACCTGAGGGGCCACATGTCATCCATCCAATCATGTGCCATTTTGGAGAAGCCCCCTCTTTGCCAATAGCCATTGGTGACTTCTATCTGCATGCAAGCCCTCTATCTTATAGACCATTTTAACAATAGCATTCAATTTAAAAATAAAATTCAAATGAGCTAGTTCCTTGGTCAATTACTAGAGTCTCAAAGACCACAGTTTAAGAGGGGAGAGAGACAGACATGTTAATAATAGATGTGGACACATGACTGTAACCCCAGGCAGGAAGCTGCTTTTTGCTGTGTTGAGGCTGAGGTAGAGCTGGAAGAGATTAGGATGTTTGAGACACAAACAAGGCTTTCTGAGAAGAGCAACCAGTCTGTGCACAGGATTGGAAATCTGCACAGCATCTTGGCTTTCAGGCAGTCCTAACACTGAGATTTGGTGAGAAGGAAGTTGGACCCGAGGACCGGGCTAGAGGTGAGGAGCATTGCTGAGGACCTCAGCAGAGACTTCATCATAACAGATGCTCAGAAGCTCATCCCTATCAAGGGGCAAAGGTCTAAGGAGGAGTGAATATGATGTTTTCCAATCATATCTGCTGGCTGTGGTGATGATCATCTCCCCATAGTGGGATTTCAGGAGTCTAAGCTCTCATGAGTGTGTTATTTTCTTGGGCAGGTTTTTGTTGATGTCCTGAAGTCACCGTCACAGGCAATTCTGCCCATTGGTGGAAATTCTTTCTGCCAGCTCACACCTGAGCTTAAACAGAGAGAAGGGATAAGCAAAACCAGGTAATCTAGAAAAGGGCAGCCCACGTTTTCCTAGAATAGTCTGATATCTGACTGGCATGACTTCTAGAAATTAAAGAAATTAGACTGGCCCTGAGCACCCATCAGGGATTAGGCTTGAAAAAACCTTGTCTACTCTGTTCTTTGCAGCCTCCTCCCTTTCCCCATTCTGCCTTGATCTTTATTCCTTCCCATCAGTTCTCTTCTATCTCAATTCCCAGTCCAGCCCTGAGGTGGGCTCACTATCTGCTGCTGCTGCTGTAGAAATGACATTCCCTGGTGGAGTTGTCATGAGGGAAGTAGGCTGTGGCAGTCAAAGCATGTGCCCAACCCCTGGTTCTAGCCTGAACTCTGTGCTTTCTGTTATTAGGAAACCACATGTGGGCATGACGGAATTGGACCACATCTCTAACAACTGCATTGTGCGTCTTAGTAATTTCTTATCTGAATAAATCTCTGATGCTCTGTTTGTCTTTAGATGAAGAATGCTTTATTGTCCTTGCACCCACTACAATCCCCAAATTACGGCTAATACATGTCATGTGTTTCTTCAGTAAAGAAAGGCAGAATGAATCAGGAGACCCTAGATCCTTAGATCTTCCCTTGGGTTAAAGTTGAAGTATTAGAACCTTGCTACATCCTGTCTTCCTTTAGGCAGCTTCTGAACCAGTTCTGGAATATACCAGCTGACTTGTCATAGTGTACTTATTGAGCACCAGCTCTGTGCTATGAACAGTTATGTGTGACTGAGAAATGCCAAAGTCCACAGGCCATGGGCTCTTGTGACAGGACTGACTGCCCACTGTGCCCTGCTTGTTATGAGCCTATGTACCTCTGAATTTCTAGAGCTCAAAAATTCACGACACATGCTCAATAAAAGTTTGATGATTGAGGGGCTGCAGAGATGGTTCAGTGGTTAAGAGCACTGGCTGTTCTTGCAGAGGACCTGGGTACAGTTCTCAGCACCCATATGGTGGCTAATAACCATCTGTAACTCCAGTTCTAGGGACTTTGATACCCTCTTCTGGTCTCCATGGGCTTTGCATGTATGTGGTACACCTACATACATGCAGGCTAAAAAAAATATGAATGACTAAATAAAAAAACTTTAAAAATTCAATGATTGAATGGGAAGTGCTCAAGAACTCATCTTCTAGGGGCTGGAGGGGTGGTTCAGTTGTTAAAGTGCTTGCTGCATAAGCATGAGGCTCTGAGTTTGGATCCCCAGTACCCACATAAAAAGTGAAAAGCTGGGTGAGGTGGTGCCAGGGGTAAAGAACTGAACAGTGAATACAGTCAGATCCCTGGAGCTCATTGGCCAGCCAGTTTAGCTGAACTGATGAGCCTCTAGATTCAGTGAGAGACCATGTCTCAAAATATAAGGTAGAGAGAAACTGAGGAAGAGACCTGGTGTCAATCCCCACATGAACACATTAACACACACTCACACACACACAAACTATTTGCAAGTAATGGTTGATGGGGTCGGCTGGGGCCCTTCTCTTCAGTCATATACATACTAAGTTACCTATGCTCCAGAAAATAACCCCCAAACATGCTCATGCAAGCAATCACACACACACACACACACACACACACACACACACACTCACTCCATCTTCTAAACATATCGTTTCTCATTTGTGGACCTAACAGCAATGACTGTCTCCCCGAATTTGCGGGTATAGGCGTGGTCATAGACTGGGCAAAACAGATCTGATTCCTCTTTTCCCCTCAACTGTTCTATGACCTTAGAAAGTCCTTGGCTGAAATAAGCTTCTTTTCAGTCTGTAAAATGAGAGATTTGCTCTGTGCTTCTCTAATGTCTCTTCCAGCTCAAATCCACTCATATTTTAAGGCTATTAATAGGAATCTTCAGAACTGTGAATTCAAAAATGTAAAAATGTGTGAGCCCTGGGGGCTGTGGCAGATGGAAAAGAAAGAATACCTGGAGCCTGGAACTTACTTCGGCCTGCTTGGGAAGGATGTATTTTCCTTCCTTAGAAAATATAGATTGGAAAGCATACTGTGTACTCTGGGGTCCTATGGCAATTAATTAGTTAATGTTTGTGAGATACAAAAGGAACAAAAAAATCACATGTAAAAAGTCGTACAGATGCTAAGTGTTATTGTTTTCCATCCAATTCTCCCATTATGCTTCAGTTTCATATCAGAGTCATCATAACAGCATCAGTTGGGGGCTTCTCTGGCTAATTATGCTACCAATAAAAGGGGAAAGAATTCCCTTTTAAATTTCCATTTTAACTTTTCTCTGCCCTTGGCCCCTCTTCACATGTCTCCAGTGCAAAATCCCACATTGCTAATGACTCAGGGTCAATCACTCCTGTTCTTGCTCCAAGCTTACTATGGTCTGGAGACACCAACAGTATCCCACAGGCTAGCAAGTATGTACCAGGGCTTCCTGGTAAAGCTACGAGTACACAAATAAACATTCAGGGCTCTCTGCCCTTTAGGGCTCCTTGGAATGTGTGTGGGGGCAGGGAGACTAGATCCTGTTTCTGACACAGAGTGGGCTACTACAGGTTTGGCAAGGTTAGCTGTTTTCTTTGGGTTGAATATGACCTTGAATTAGGACAACTGTGATAACCCACATGAGACTCCCATGAAATCGGGCCTGTGAACATTCTCTCATGGAGCAAGGGGCTCTTGAGGCTCTTGAGACCTTCGTGAGATCCCCCCAAGGTCCTCTCCAAGATTATATAAGATGTAAACAATCAACTGAAGTGGGATTCTTCAGTGGTGTAGCTCCTGAGTATCACCATACTTCTGTAAGTAACTGGAATAAACTCATTGGTTCACTGAGCTGGACGTGGACAGAGTCCTTTCTTTGGTCTGTCGGTGCCCTTCTTGTCTGGCATGAACTGACATAGATTTTTTTTTATGTTCCCCCAGGAAAGTCATACAACACACTTGAACCCAAACAGGGACCAGCATAATCAAAGATGAGTGGTAGGTAGAGAATCCATAGGAGGAATCTCAGTGTGACCATCGTCTTTCTGAGCTGGGATGGCAGGCCTCCTAGGTGCAGTGACAGTTGCATGGCTCCCGCTATGAGTGATGAGACATGTAACTGAGGTTTGTACAGAGGGAACTATCTCTGTCTCCACATCTATCCACCACTTTGTACGCTCAGCTCTGGTATCAAACCCAAGTGCTCATGCAAGGGGATCATGAGGAAGAGGGACAGAAGGATGTAGGAGGGGCTCTGGCAGACCTGGGTGACTTATATTGAAATGGAAAACAACCAAGAGGGCATTAGAAAAAGGAAATATGGACAAAGGGTACTGTTTGGATCACTCAAAGACAAATGTGGCAAGATTTGTATTGAGCTGGAACTTTTAGAGAAAAACCTTGACAAAAAGCCAAATGAGGTGCTTGTCAGCCTCTGGAAGGTTTTAAAGTCTGCACAACAGTTCCACTAGGGGCAGGAATCACAAAGAGGCATGGGCGGGTCATTCCCACCACACCCCTGCTGTGGAGGAAGGCGATTTCACCCTTGGAAGTAAAGGGCATGCAGGGTGACCAAGGCCCCAAATTAAGCTGTGGATTTGTGGGTCACTTGCTAGGGGGCAGAGCACTGGGAGGTTGTATGCTGGGGATGAATGTATCTTAATTCATAATAGCACCCAGAAGCCCTGGGGGCAAAGGGCAGCAGGGGTGTGACAGAGTAGTGCAGGTGATAAAGACTGTCTGAGGGGCAGGCAATTACCTTCTTCCCCAGGAGTATAATATGTACATTTCTTTCTTGAAAGAAAGTATACCAGAATTGAAGACTGCTTTCCAAGTCCAGAGTCCTTTCAACAGCCAAGTATGGCTGATGGAGATGTGGGATGGTCATGAAGAATGACTGAATTATAGAGAGCTAAGTAAGGAGGTGACTCCCCTACAAACCGCTGTCCGCTGTTCTTTTGACAAAAGAATTGATATAAGCTGGCTTCATTCTATGGTGGAACCCTCCTGATACTCGAGGCCTAGTTTAAGTCTGTGGTCCAAACAGTATTTTTACCCCACACATGACCTCCTTATCTCCTGCAGACACCCTTGCTGGTGTCAGGAGGTCTCCTGGCTTCTGGCCTAAGCTTATGGGGACTCAGCTTTCTGACCTGGCTCCCTTACTCAGTGGGGGAATGCCCTGAATGGCCATAACATGGGCTCAGACAGAGATGGAGGCTCAACATCTAGAATTACAGACTCATTGGAGCTCTCTAAGTTCTCAAGTCTCCTGGGCTAGTTCTGTGGCTTTTTACATAATGATCTCTCAGACAGCACCTATGTGGTGAATGGCACTCACTGTGAGCCAGGCTGGGGGCCTTCTTTCTGTTCAGGAAGGGAGATGCATGAGCCACTCCAGTCTGGCCGTCTTTGGCATTCTCAGGTGTGAGGAGAGTCTCTGGACACATGACTCACTGAGAGCATGCTTCATTGCACAGAATGCCCTTTCCCTGTGCTAAGCAGAGCAGGAAGCTCTAGCTGGATCATAGCATGTTTCCCCAGGAGGCAGCTAGAGGCAGCAGGTAGGTGATGTGGATGGGTTGCAGTGATTTATAGAAATCATAAAGAGACACAGCCTCATGATGAACTCTGAAGGGAAAATCCAGATTTCACTGAACTTGCTGGTGTTGGGGTGATAGAAAGCAGGGAGAGGCAGCAATGAGGTGAAAGCTTGGGGAGGAACAGGGAGGCCAAGATGTAATTACGAAAATCCAAACAATGTGTAATTTTGTGGCATTTTCTGTGTGTGCGTGTGGAGGTCAGAGGACAGCCTCTGGTGTCGTTCCTCAGGTATCTTCCACTTTTTGTTTCAGATGGTCTCTCACTGGCCTTGAGCTTTGTCAAGTAGACTAAGCAAGCTGGCCAGCAAGTCTCCAGAGATCTGCCCATCTTCACCTCTCATCTTGCCCTCACTGGAATTGCAGGTGTGGAACTGCAGCCACCCTGCCTGGCTTTCAATGTGGGTTCTGGGGATTGAACTCAGGTCCTCTTGGTTGCAAGGCAAGGACTTTACCAACTGAACTATCTCCCCAGACCTTCATGGCCTTTTATTAAAACTACATTTCTTTGGACACTCACAAACTTCTGATTGTAACTATTCCACTGGGTATATTTGTTCTTGCAACACACACCTATAGTTCTTGGTGGGCTGAGGCAGGAGGATTCCTGTGAGTTTGTAGCCAGCTTGGACAAACATAGTGAGTTTCAAGTAGCCTGGGTCTTGGGCAACACAGAGAGGTCCTGTAAAAAAAAAAAAGAAACAATAACAAAACTCCTCGCAAATGAGATTAAATTCTCCAGTAATGATATTTTGCCATTGCTGGGACCATAATTAATTTCACTTGGGATAAAGCATGGGCTGACTGATGGGCTTCTCAAACCTTAGGAAAGTTGAGAGTAGGAGTAAGCAACTTTAGTAAAACTTGATTGATGTGCAGATGGAGACAGGATTGTCTCCAAATCCAAGTTCCTTTCCCTCCTCCTTCCCCCACTTTCTTTCTCATTCCCTAATTCATTCATCAAACATTCATTGAGTATTTAATAGGCACCAGCTGGGATACAGAGATGAACAAGAGAAATACAGTTCCTAACTATCCAGTATAGCTATGATTTGATGAACATTTATAGAGTGAGCGCTTGGTATTTGATCATTCCTGTGATAGGCATTGGGGATTCAGGGATGAAGAGAGAGAATAAATTACCTTTGTTTTTGTAAAGACTATAATATGGTTAGGAAAGATGCTAAGCAAGAAATTCATGAAGTGAAAACATATTTCCACAGCTTGAACGATGCCTATGGTTCAGTTCATTCAGGCGTCTTTCCTCATTAGCTCCAGTTTCAGAATGTGTCTAACCTTGAGTCATGGAACTGCACAATGATGTACTAATATAACTGGGTATGTGTGTGAAACCAACAAATGTGATAGTTAATCTTGACTGTCAGGATGTAGAATCACTTAGGATTCAGACCTCTGGGCATGTCTGTGAAGGAGTTTCTAGGTTGGATTGAGGAAGGAAGACCCAGCCAACTGTGGCTGCGATCGTACACTGAACAACAAGGAGAAAGCGAACTGAGCACCAGCATTCATCACCCTCTGCTTCCTGACTGTGGATGCAATGTGATCGTCAGCTGCCACGGTTCCCCTGCCCCTGCCTCATGATGGACTGTACTCTCAAACTATGGGCTAAAATAGGCCCTTCCTTCCTTACATTGCTTTTGTCAGGCATTTTGTCACAGCAATGAGAAGAATAACTAGTACAAAGGAGAGTATGTATTTTCTTCCCACTTCATTTTTCAGAGGGACTGGATTTCTGGGGCAACACAAGATATGAAATGAGTGACTTAGTCCCCAGTTGGTCCCTCGTCCTTATCACTAAGAAACCCCAAGGGATCAATGAGGTCCCTTAAGATGGTGTTATGAGAAAGCCAAAGACCAGTTGTGGGACAGTGATCTGAAGTCACAGTTAGGACTCTTGGTCCTTTGATTTCAGTGACTTGGTTAGGTTTACAGTGGCTCCAGTCTTTACTTGGCTCCTGTCCTTACTTAGAACCCCAGCTCTGTACCTGTTGGGGAGAGTTCTGGCAATCAAGAGTAAGGTTGGCTGATAAACAATAGCCACAACACTACTGTTTTAGTCTATGTACAGTGACTTAAGCTGTAGACACAGGAGTCTGGCATACATAGCTCTTCTCTAACATCCCGTAGTAACCAAGAGAAGACCCCACTCTCCATTGCAGCAAAGACAGGGCAAGTGTGGGGACTGTAATAACCTACTCTTTTTTGCAGGTAGGTTTTTTTTTTTTATGTGTATGGGTATATTGCCTACATGTAGGTAAGTGCACCTGTGTAGTGCAATGCCAGTGGAGGACAGAACGGGGATCCCCTGGAACTGGAGTTATGGACAGTTGTCAGCTGCCATGTGGGTGCTGGGATTTGAACCCGGGCCCTCTCCAAGAACAGTTAGTGTTCTTAACCGCTGAGCCATCTCTCCAGCCATGCAGGTAGGTTTTAAGAAAAGCTCTGTCCCTTCCTCCATCAACAGTGCTGATCTTATAGGGTTTTATTAGCCTTTAGTGACACAGGCCTTGCAGTCAGCTATGTCTTTTGTTACTGGGTTCCAGTATTAAAGAAGTCCCTGACTCTCATGTTTGCAGCTATACAAGATGTAGGAGATTTGTGGCACATCATGTTTTCCAAAGATGGCTGTAGATGTACTTTCTACCTCAGGTGGATTTCACTGGGACTTTGCCATTCCCTTTCTAAGGGTGGTAACATGTGCTCTCATCTCCTGACTTTGACTTGACTCTATTCTTGCTTTGACTCACAGGATAGGCAAAGCCACACCAGCAGGCCTGGGATGCCACCTTTTGCTAGCTTGGCAACCTCTACATCTTTCCTCTTCGAGCTAGAAGACATAAGATGTGTGATTGCCCTGCAGCTACCAGATGATGTGCCCTGTGAAGGGGAAGAAAGGCCAAAGAGCAAAAACTGTGCCGGATTGTGTTCAAGAAACCATCTTAGAAGTGGATATTCTAGCCTTGGATTCCAAGCTGAATTCCTCAGCCCACAATCCACTGAATTGTAAAGGAGAGAACTGATTAAGACATGGAGTTTTGGAAGTGGTGGATTTCCCAGCAATAGAAAATCAGTCTTTTTCTTCTTCTTCTAGGTTTGTGTGGCTTTCCCCAAGGCCTTGCTGATCGTGTTGAACTGAGCAAAGCACAGACTTTTCCCACCCAGGCACCTGCCAATTCCAGGTTCATATAACACTTGGAACTTCAGCTTTCTTAGCTGTCATGGGCTGCGATGAGTTGATCCAATTGAGAATATGCTTGAACAAGTCTGTCCTTAGTACACCGTCAAGCCCAAGTTGGGAAGAAAGAATCCACAGGGACTCAGTGAGACACCTGCTGTTCAACCCCACTGCCCAGGAATACTTGAGTATTTCCCCCCTAATATTTGGAATTGAATTGCTCTACCATTGCGCTATATGCCTAGACCTTAAAAAAATATTTATTTTGAGATAAAGTCGCTAAGTTGTCCATACTGGCCTTAAACTTATGATCCTCTTGCCCCACCCTCCTGAATAGCTGGGATTATAGGCTGGATGAGTGAGCACTTGAGTTGGGGTTTAATGTAGTCTGGGGTGTGTTTGTAGGGTAGGAACAGGAGGACTTCATGGGGCTCTAAAGTGTGTGGTTCACAATTTGTTGAGTACTTATTACATGTGCCAGGCCCAACCTTTATATTACTTAAGAAAACATTTTATTTGAGAGGGAGAGTGTCTCCCTATGTAGCTCAGGCTGGTTTCAAACACGTGATTTTACTGCCTCTGCCTCCTCAGTGATGGAAATACAGGTCTGTACCAATGTACTTGGTTATATTTCCTCTTCCTCTTCATTGCCCCCGCCTCGTCCTCTCTTTCCCCTGTGTGTATGTACATGTGCATGTGTTTCTTAGATGTTGTCCACCTTTTCTGAGACAGGGTTCTCAGTTGCCTGGACTTCATCAAGTAAGCTAGACTGGTGAGTCCATGAGCCCCAGGAATCTGCCCATCTCCATGTGTCCAGCCCTGGGATGACAAGCACATGCTACTATGTTTGCTTTTTCTTTTAAAATGTCAGTTGGGGAAATCAAACTCATGTCCTTGTGCTTGCGAGGTAAACACTTTACCAACTAGGCCATTCCTCCAGTCATCCTTCCAATGTTACTCCTTTAATACTTTACCTTGCAGATGGAGAAACTGAGGCTCAGAGAGGCTAAGGTGGATTGCCTACAGACCTTGGCTGGTAATGACCCCATTGTACAGCTGGTCTCTGGTCACCAAGCCTAGCAGGATTGAAACAATCACTTAGAAATGTTCGGTCTAAGGAAGTATACAGGGCACATAGTTTTAATCTGAAGGCATGTCAAGGAGCTGACCCTTTACTGCTGTGCTAATTGCTGCGTGCTCCAGCTGCTTGCTCCGCTCAGCTCTGCTCCTTCCAACCCATTGTTTTTTGGCAAAGCAGCCCATGCAGCAGGTGGTTCCTTCTGTTTTCAGCATGCGTGTTCTGTTCTGGAGTTTTTCCTGACAGAGCAGAGAGTTTTTTGACAAACAACTTTAATATTCTTTGTGTCTGTTTGGCTGGCTCTAATAATCCTGCAAGCTTACAAGGTCACGGTGAAGATTAAATCGGAGGCATCTGAGGTAGATGTTGACACATCATTATTTAAATCCTTAGCTGCCTGTGAGCCGTGATTTGATGTCCAAACGAGCACCCCAAATTCCAGGCGGTTGCTGAGTAGGAACTCTGGAGTCCTGAGGGGATATGCCTGGCTTGCTTTGTGCGACAAGGCCCTCACTTTCTGTGGAAGAAGAGTTGTTGCCTGTGGCGAGAATGGTCTGGGCCCCTCTTTGTTCTCTCAGTATGGGCTTTCAGTTTTTACCCAATCTTCATAAATCCTCCCATGGTTTCTACATATATTTGTAACTTTTTATTTCTATTTTTTTTACTTTAGGTATGCTTTTAAAAGAAAATGTGTATAATATGTCTAGTTTGATGAAATTTTACAAATATATAGTCCAAGTGGTCATGACCAGACCAAGACAGGGGGACATGTCCACCATCCCAGAGGGTCCCTTGTGCCTCTTTTCAGTCAACAACTCCCCAACTACAATACTGGCTTTTAGCCCATGGAATTATGGGCTTTTACATAAAATGAATCAAATGGTATGTACTATAACTAAACCTTTGCCTCAGAAAAATGCCTGTGAGATTTATCAATTCTCTTTCTCTGTGAGATTTATCAATTCTCTCTCTCTCTCTCTCTCTCTCTCTCTCTCTCTCTCTGGCATAGTGCCTTGCTATTATAATTCATGCTGCTCTTGAACTTGGATGTGTAGCTCAGGTTAGCCTTGAACTTTTGATACTTCTGTCTCTGCCTCCCCTGTACTGTGATTAAAGACATATATCACCATACCTGCATTATCCACTCACCAGTTGATGGACAATCTAGGTTGTTTCCAATTTCTGGCTATTAGAAAAAGGCAGCAATGGTGATAGATGAACAGGTATTTCTGTAGTAGGGTATAGAGTCTTTTGGGTATATGCCCAAGAGTGGTATGGCTGGAGCATATGGTAGAGCAATTTCAAGCTTTGTGAGGAATCTCCACACTGATTTCCATAATGGCTGCACCAGTTTAAACTGGTGCATTTTCCTGATGAATGATGGCGTTAAATACTTTTACTTCTGCTTCCTGATCATCTATGAATCTTTTACTTTTCTGAAGTAGCTGTCTATATATTTTGAACATTCAAAGTATTTAATTTTATTGGCAGTACAGATTAATAGAAATATCAACAGGGGATGGGTTGCAGACTGTAGATAAATAAAACAAGAGCTTAGACAGAACCATCAGGGGAGTGATGAACACACTGGGTAAAGTTGTGCCTTCTACTCTGCTTCCAACCACAAGTAAGCGGAAGCCTTTAAGGACGGCAGTTTTCACTTGTTGTGACCCTTCTGCAACAGAAAGTAGGGCCTTGCCACAAAAACTGGCCCAGTGTTCTCCCACTCAGGACTCCAGGGTCTCTGTCTAGGAGCTGTGTGTAATTTGGGATGTTAATTTGGACATTGAGTCATAGCTTACAGGGTTGGGAGCCCTTCAGTTTCAAGGAGATGCAGGTGATAGAGAACGAGAGAGAGAGAGAGAGAGAGAGAGAGAGAGAGAGAGAGAGAGAGAGAGAGAGAATAGAAAATCTGTACCTAGTTCTGGGAGCTTGGGAACATCATATCAAGTGGGGGACTGCACACTAATACCTCCAGGTACAGAATTAAAGTAGGGCTCATGGAGGAATTCATAAACATGGAACAGGTGGTGATGCCCTATGGCCAAGTCTTCAGAAGGGAGGCACTCTGTGTCTAGGAGGCTATTTAACTTCATGGGTTTAGGGAAGAAGGATGCCTATGTAAGCTACCTGGCAGAGGGAGCTCCCTAACACGGTGAGGAAGGAAGAGACTACAGAGCCCAGGAAATCCACCTGATCTTCTGCCAAGATGACTCAGACTTGCTGACTTTGTTCTTTGCTAAATCCCCGCAAACTGGGGAGAAACTGAGACTCCAGAGCAATCTGGATTTGTCTCTTTTTCAAACTTACCTATTTTTATTTTACGTGTTAGAGTGTTTTGCCTGCATGTGTATAAGAACCATACATGTGCAATGCCCACAGAGACTAGAAGAGGAAGTCAGATCCCTGGAACTGGAGTTGCAGATGGTAACTGTTAGCTACCATGTGGGTGCTAGGAACTGAACCCTGGGTCCTCTGCAAGAGCAGCCAGTGATATTAACTGCTGAGCCATCTTTCTAGACCCTGAATTTGTCTCTTGATAAAAATAGATTTATTCTCTCTGAGTTTCTGTTCACCACCTGTAAGATGGGGATAATGAGGACAAGTAGGGGGTGAATATGATCAAAATATACTGTATGAACTTCCCAAAGAATTAATAAAAATATATTAAAAACAATGGGATGCCGGGTATCATGGCATATGCCTTTAATCCCAGCACTTGGTTGGCAGATACAGGTAGACCTCTGTGAGATGGAGGCCAGCCTGGTTTACGTAGTGAGTTCCAGGCCAGCCAGGGCTACAGGGAGACCCTGTCTCAAAAAACAACAACAAAAAACAGAACAAAACAAAAACCAATGGAATAATAATGTCTTAAAATAACTGTCATAAGATTAGAAGCACTCATATGTAACACCTAGGATCAAATAGGACTGCAAGGGCTTCTCTATTTTAGGAGGAGAAAATTAAAATGCTACCACTGTGGAGAACTAACACAAATGGGAAATTTGGTTGTTTAGCTGATGACAGCTACGTTTGTGTATTTTTGTTACTCTAACGAAATACACAAGGCTGAGTACTTATAAAGAAAAGAGGTTTATTTACAGTTTGCAGGGCTCAAAGACATGTTGTGTGTTCAACTCTGGTGAAGACCATCTTGGCTACATCCTGTGTAGGCAGGAGCTTATATCTCCAAAGAAGCCAGAAGGAAACTGGTACCCCACAGTCCCTTCCCAGTATACCCCACCCTGCAATTGACCTAAGGACATCTGTATAAGTCACTTTTCTTTTGCTTTGATAGAAACACTGACCAAAGCAACTTACAGAAGGAAGAGTTTATTGGAGCTTATGGTTCCAGGGGAATTACAGTCTGTCGTGGAGGGGAGGACTGGTGGTTGGGAAGCTAAATTGTTCTCACATTTAAAAGCTCTCACATTTTCAAGCAGGCACAGGAAGCAAGAGAGCAACTGGTGATCCAGTAAGACTTAAAAAGTCTCTAAGCCCATCCCCAGTGACGTGCTTCCTCCAGCATATCCACACCTTCTAAGACCTCCCAAAACAGCACCACCAACTGGGCACAAAATGTCCAAATTCTTGGAGCCTATGGGGGACATTTTCATTCAAACCACCACAACATCCACCTATGCTCCTCCTCTGTGTGTGTGTGGGGGGGGGGCACACACGTGCACATATGTGCATGTATATGTGCAGGCCAGAGGGTAACCTAGGCTGTTGTTCTTCAGATGCCATTCACCTTTCAAATTTTTTTTTATTTATTTTTATTTTTTTATTTTAGACAGGATCTCTCATTAGCCTAGAACTCATCAAGTAGATTGGGCTGTTGGACTGTCTAGTCAGGAAGACTCAAGAATCTGCCGTCTCCATATCCTCAGCCCTGAAATTGCAAGGCAACACCTCCATGTCTGGCCGGCCTTCCTTCCTTCCTTCCTTCCTTCCTTCCTTCCTTCCTTCCTTCCTTCCTTCCTTCCTTCCTCCTTTTTCACAAGTGCTGGGGATTGAACTCAGGTCACCACATGTTTAAAGAATGTACTTTATGAACTTTGATACCTCCTCAGTCCTTAGGCCCCATCTCCCCAGTATTGCCATCCCAAGGACCGAGCTCCCAGCACATTTGGTGATACATTTGAACCATATCCAAGCTATGACACAGTGAGAGGTATTTGCTCTCCTTTAACCTCATACCTTCTTATCTAAAACCTGGAAGGAGCTTATGATCATAGGCTCTGGGGACTGTAATGAACACACAGCAAGGACAAGATACATCTCTTGCTTCCCCTTACTTACTGTGCAGCATTTATATAAGTGAGACTTTTGATGGACAGCAGGTGGTGAAGAAGCAGTTGGCCTGAGGGTATACCAAAAATGGCCCTTAACAATGAACTGTTAGATGTTTCTAGAACTCATGTGGGTTAATTCATGGAAGAGCACATTATGAAATGCTAGATTTTCATAATGGGAAAAATATAGACATTGAAGAAAAGCATCAAAACTTTCTTTTTATGATTCCCTCAGTAAAAGTTGATTGTTTATCATGAGATGTAGACAATTTATTATACTATAGAGACACAGAGGAGCAGAATTTAAAGAGAATTGAGGCATCTATTTTAATATGGATAAATATAGCTTATCTATAAGCACTTTGGAGTGAGTAGTCATTTTTTAGAAACACTCAAAATGTTATGTAGACCGATGTTGTCAAAACTTTCTGAGTTTCTATGTCAGACTGGTCTGTTTTCAAGATTGCTGATTGAGTCCTCATCCTACATTATTTTGGAGTCAGAGCTGAGCTTATCTGTTCATTTATTCATATACCCATTCGTCAACAAATGACCTTGATAGCATGCATCTCCATGTTCTGAGGAATAATCAAAGAAGTACTTTCCTTTCAGCAGGAAAGGACTGAGTCCCAGTGATGGCTATAGGTCTAGACCAACCTTTCTGGGAGGCCTCTCAACGTGACTGCAGAAAAGCATCATCATCATTATCACCATCACCTTCTTCTTTTTCTTCCTCTTCCTCCTCCTCTATAGGCTGGTGTCATGGTTTGAGTTTCCATTGCTGTGACAAAACACTCTGACCAATACCAACTTGGGGAGGAGAGGATTTATTCAGCTTACATCTCCTGGGTCACAGTTCATCAGGGAGCCGGAACTCAGAGCAGGAACGTGGAGGCAGGAGCTGGAGCACAGGCCATAGAGGAACGCTGTTTACTGGTTTGATCCCTTGGCCCCTGCTCAGCCTGCTTTCTTATGCAACACAGGCCCACCTGCCCAGGGGTGGCACGACCCACAGTGGGCTGGGCCCTCCGACATCACACAACAATCAAGAAGATGCCCCACAGACCTGACCACAGGCCAGTCCTATGGAGGCAATTCACCAATTGAGGCTCCCTTAACCCAGGTGTGTTAAGTTGACACTAAAGCTATCCAGCACAGCTGGCAACCAAGTCTTAACAGATGGGCCCTTCCAAACCATAACGCAGGTTTGACCAGAGAGGTAATACATCAATAACTGGCCAATCACTCAGTTTTGTTTTATCTTGTAAAATCCTTGTGAAATATTGGACTTGCTCTCCCATCCCCCAAAGAGGCTTCATCGGCTGCAAAGTTGTTCAAAGGACTCCAGAGAGCAAATTCATCCCAGAGGTGAACTCCCAGGAGCCCACCTGGAAGGCAAGTCTAGGCTGGTGAGACCATTTTGTACTCAGTCATTCCCACTTGAAAGGTTTACAGACTTGGAGTCACAAAGACATAGGTGGGATCTCAATTCAGTCACTAGCAGCGTACTGTGAGGTATGATTTAATGCTGTTCCAGGCTTGGCCTCCAAAGTCACAGCTTTTCAGGCATATCATGGGCTCAGCCACCATTCCTCCAGGTAGAAGTCAGTGTACATATTTCCTGGAAAGAGTCAGCTGGGAAATATTTTAGTTTCAGCAGGCCATCTAGTCTCTGTGGGGACTGTCTACCTCTGTCTTCATAGCATGCACTGACAATGTACAAATGAATAAGCATGTTTTCTTCTAATCATGACATGATCATCCCATCGCCATCATGGAGCAGAGGTGACATTGTTTCTGCAGTCATAGTAATGAAATAAGTAGAACAACACAGTGACAGTGAGATCTATGGGAATGATAACTATGCTCACCTTGGGTTCCAGCCACTGTCCCTTCTTGCCTACCAGCTGCATGTGAAGTTCGTTGGAGCTAGAATACTCGGGAAGTGGAAGGTTACATGAAGACAGAATTCTTGGATGTAGTGTCTATGAGGTCATCATCTGTGATGAGGCGGGATTTTTGTGGTGAGGCAGTTGTTTGGGGCTCACTCCTGCTCCTGTATGTAACCTCTCACCCCAACACATCATTTGTTCGCCAAGCTAGTCTTGGTTACTTTGGTCTGACTTTGGAGCTCTGTCTGGGATGAATAGATGTTTGTTCACATCTCTTCTGGAAAAGTCATATCATATCCTGCTAGGGAGGCCCAAGTTGGCTTAGCTATCTCTAACTGTTTCCCTGGGGACACTGGTTCTTATGCTAGAATGGCTTCTTCTTTCTTAGAGGAAATTTTGTCTCAGGTCTCATTGATCTGCCTCAGAGTAGTTCTTAGTTATGTTCCCTGCAGACATCTTGATGAATGTCCTGTCTTTGAGTCTAGAGGATCTGGGGCTTGGGGGCTTGGGGGCTTGGGGGCTTGGGTGCTTTCTACCTATAATGTTCCAGATTTTTATTTATTTATTTTAAATTTTATTAATTTGTCACTATTATGTGTATCTGTGTGTATATAATGTGCGTGCATGCGTGTGTGTGTGTGTGTGTGTGTGTGTGTGTGTGCCATGGTGCGTATGTGGAGGTCAGAAGACAACTTTGTGAAGTCAGTTCTCTCCTTCCACTTTTACATGGGTTCTAGGGATCAAACTCAGGTCATCAGACTTGTGTGAGAAGTACTTTTACCTTCAGAACCATCTCTCCAGCCCCCAGCTTTTAATTTAAACTTGGTCTTCAGAGTCCAGCTCTATAATCCCACTAGTGTGGCATCTTTTGCTAGATGATTCAGAAGCAACATGTTAGATAGCCCAGTAGTGGTGCACTATGGGACACAGAAGGTCTAGCCCTCTGTTTAAGCAGGAACACTGGCAGTAACTAGCAAACCATACCTGGTTATACTGTTTTATTGTTGCTATAGCTACTGTAGGTAAAAATCTGCCACTCTGGGCAAGGGATCATCACTTATTGTCATCTATGAATTGTCACAGCTAGACATGGCAAGTTTTAAAATGCCGGTCAGTACATTTGGAAGGAAAGACAGCCAATAAAATGACACATGAAACATTGCTGAGTAGGAGAGGGTGAAGTTTCTCAGGCAGGCACCTGCCAACGTGTTCCGACGTTAGGCTGCTGTTTGAGCCTGGGGCTGCTCATACCCCCTCCCCACCAGCCCATATGACAAGGTGGCCATGCACCCTGACATTTTCTTGTGTCTTTTTTTTTTTTTAATTTAAATTTTGGGGCAGAAGAGTTGATGCTGAGATATTTATGCCCTTTTGATAACTGCTGCTTAAGCTGCTTCTTGACAAATTCTAATTAAGCAAGTATAATAAGTTGCAGAGACACAGTGGCTCTTGGTACCTTTCCTGTGGCATGTCACAGCTGAGAAAACCACATTGTCTAACTCACAGGAACACTTTCAGGAACTGTCTCTGGGAAGTCACCTTGGCTGTTTCCCCAGATGTGTCGGCTAGGCTAACACCTCCTCTTTTCTCCCCGCCTTAGTGTAAAACTATTTTTAGGTATCAAATTAATTGTAGGGAAGTTCAGGTTATAGAGATTCGAGTTACCTTGAAGCAGACTCTGCCGTTGGCTTAAGGCTACTACAACAGCCAATTCAGTGGCTGGGTGGGATTTGAACTCTGGTCTTTCTGACACTGCACATTCCAGGAAATAAAAGGAAAACAAAAAGCAACAGTAATAGTAATAAAAGAACAATTGGGACAAACCAGGTGGTCTGGTGATAGATTTTGGATTTTGGTCACTTGGTTGTGAAGACAGGTTTGTTATAATGGCAGTATTCAGGAAGCTTACTAGACTTGGGGTTTAGAATGTGGGTGATAGAGTAGAAATTTAATGGTGAGAATTTCCCACCTGGACCTTTATTCACCCTATACTCCTTTATGATGGTTAGCTTTAATCATCAACTTGACACACTGTGGAATCATCAAGGAAGAGAGTTTCAGTGATGGATTGTCTACGTTGGGTTGGCCTTTGGAAATGTCATTGGAGATTGTCTTAATTTAGTTGATGTGGAAAGACCCAGCCCACTTTGGGTGGCACCATTTCCTAGGACAAAGTTTGGAACTACATAAGTGTGGAAAAATCTAGCTGACACAAGCAAGCAGGCAAGCAGGAAAGCATGCATGTATTAATTTCTCTCTGCTCTTGACAATGGATGCAAGGCGACCAGCTGCTTTGAGTTCTTGCCTTGACTTCTCCACAATGATGGCCTGAAACATGGAATTAGAAGTATAAATAAACCCTTTCTCCTCTAATGCTTTTCGACAGGGTGCTTTATGACAGTGACAGAAATAAAACTAAGACGCCCTTGTACAACCTCATTAAATGACAACAGGTTGTGGTGAGGGAAGTGCTGAGGCAGAGACAAGTCTTGTTTCCTGTGTGGAGTTCTGCCTCACTTGCTGTGTGTCTTTGGTTATAGTCACTTAACCTCTCAGACTGTGGACAGAGTAAGAATTTAGTGAAAGTGATAGGCAACTAAGCTGGGCATGTTCACATAGTGGACACAGGAGTCCAAGACAGGTATAAACAATCTGGGTCTCTCAGGCCCCAATCCCAATGCCTCTTTAGTCGTAGGTCACTGATAGAAGCAAGAACAAGGTCAGCTGGGTGGGAGAAGCTGCAAAGTTCTATTGGGAATAGGTATGGAAAGAGAGAAGACTGTTGCAAATACTGTGTGCTGGGCTGGTTTGCCTTATGGAATCTTCAGGGAAGATAAAATGGTGATCACAGTGTAATATGACCAGTGATATTCCTGGGTGTGGCATTAGACAGAAGGAGAGGCTGGTTGAAAGAGCAGAGAGAACCCAGGTTGAGGGGCGGGAACTTGAGGCTGAGTGGAGTTGACTTTGGGCCGAACACCGCACCTGCTAGATGCTACATGCTCTGTCATGAGGCTCCTGAACCTTCCTTAGTCTTCTCCTAGAGACACAACCAAAGGTAGAAAGTGGAGTAATCCTTGTGTGTTTCTGTGGGTATCTGTGTCAGCGACTTGAGTAGGGAAGGATGCCAGTGACAATAGCTCATGACTGTAAGGGACATGATGTTTGCTACACACTAGTCCTTGCTTACTACCCCTGGCCAGTTCTGAGCTGGCTCCCACACCATGGTCCCAACGGAGGTTGCTGAGCATCAGCAATGAATGGCACCTCTTGCCCTTTGCAATGGGCATTTCCCCACAGGAAATCTCTCCTTCGCTCAACTTTTGAATTGCACGATCCCTTTGGGAGCTGGTAAACTCTTCAAGTACATCTATATTCAGCTTGCTTGTCCTGGTTGATTTTCAACTTTGTTTTCCAGCTGTGAAAAACATATGTATGGATGGTAGTAATTGGGAATTTAATAATTTTTTGATGTTTCTTGTGGTGCTTGGGAAATCCACTGAGAATGAGACATACTTTTTTCTTCAGTGTTTCCCTATTCTGTGCTAAAACTATACATGGATTTTATTGTCTTTCATTCTCTCTCTCTCTCTTTTTAAAGTGTAAGGCAGGCCAACTTTGAGGACAAGTTTCTTTTTTGTGGGGATGGGTACTGGTTCTTTATTGTCTCCTTTTGCTTTTATTGCTGGTAGTGTTTTTTATGATTTTTTCCAGGTCATTTTAAAACAACAAAACAAAATATGTGGGGAAGAAAACACCAGAGTCAGAGCTTCAAACATCTGAGTGTTGTCTCCCCATGAGAATAGCTTTTGTGGCTCTAGCAGATGCTTGCGTTTTTTACTTCATGTTATTTGATTACTGGGTCATCGAAATGACACTAGCTCTATTGTACTGACTCCCCAAAGCTTGAGAATAAGAGAAGAATTGTGAATCGTTCAGTTATCAAATCTTGGGAGCTCCCACTTCACCTCTGAGGAAAACATTTCAGCACAGGAGAAAGTTTTGGAAGGAATGGGTGAATTCTCTGACTTGCTTGCTGTAGACATATGGCACTGTGCCAGTCAGGGATACAATCCGTGGGCTTGGGGGTAGAATAACTCATCTCCATCCCTCAATTTACTTGCCTCCCCCATCTACAACATGAACAGCATGAAAGCAAATCTTCATTGTCACCTTGCTGGATTTAGAATCACCCAGGAGACACTCTTCTGGGTGTGTTGGTGACGGTGTTCCAGAGTGTTTAACTGAGATGCAATGATTTTGTTAGTTAGCTTTCTATTGCTTGATAAAACATGCTGACCAAAACGAGTTGGGAAGGAGAAGGTTTATTGCATCTTACTTCCAAGTGACGGTCCATCATTGAGGGAAGTCAGGACAAGAACTCAAGGTAACAACCTGGAGGCAGAAGCAGAAGCACAGACCACAGAGGAACATTGCTTATTGGCTTGTTCCTCTGCCCAGTGCTCAGTCTGCTCTCTTATACAATCCAGGTCATCCTGCCCGGAGTGGCATTCAACAATGAAGAAAATGCCTCACAGACATGCCCTCAGGCCAGTCCTATAGAAGGAATTCCTCAGTTGAGATTCTCTCTTCCCAGGTATGTCAAGTTGACAACCAGAGCCAACATGACAATGACCCACCTGGAATGCAGGCAACACCATCCCATGGATTGGGGTCCTAGACTGAATAAAGAGGAAAGAAGAAAGCATGAGCATCAGCATTCAATTCATCCTTCTCTGCTTCTTTACTGTGAATGCACTGGGACCAGGTGCCTCATGTTCTCACACCACTACTTCCCACCATGGTGGACTGTCTTCCCTCAAACAGAGAGCCAAAACAAACCCTTCTCAAGTCGCTCAAGGTATCTTGTCATAGCAATGAGAAAAGTAACTATATACCCAGAAAATAGAGTCTACAAGGGCTGGAGTGAGGCAATTAAGTAATGAGTTAAGGCTTATTTTTTGTTTATTCTTTCTTTCTTTCTTATTTATTTGTTATTTATTTCGAGACAGCGTCTCCCTGTAGCTCCAGCTGACCTGGAACTCACTATGTAGACCAGGCTGGCCTCGATCTCACAGAGATCTGCCTGCCTCTGTATCCCACATGCTAGAATTAAAGGCATATGTCACTGTACCTGGCATGGTTTTGTTTTTTAAGATCTATTTTTATTTTATATGTATGTTGTGTACCACATGTGTGTCTGGTATCTGCAGAAGATAGAAGAGGGTGCCAGATCTAGATCAGAGGAAGCTAGAGTTACAGGAGATTGTGAGCTACCTGATATGGGTGTTGGGGACCCAAGTGCTCTTAATCACTGAGCCATCTCTCCAGTCCCCGAGTTATGTGTTTTTTTTTGTTGTTGTTGTTTTTTTAATTGTCTCTGAGGAAAGACTAACACAAGTGTACTTCCTGAGATGATTCCAAAGGATTTATGAGGCAGGTCATGCTTTCTGTGATTGTACCCCACACCCTTTTCATGTGAATGATATGTAAGGTGTCTTGGCTCAACCATGTGCTCCTGTTAGGAAAGAAGGGTCAGCAATGAAAATTACAGGAGGGTAGAATGTCATACTCTTGCCCTGACTACTGCTATGACTGCCTATTACTCTTACCAGCATTTACTAGGCACTTAATAGATACTAGGCAAGTCATGTCTACATTAATCAATTTTCTTATGCTAAAAGCAAGTAATCATTGGCAGGTAGTCTTTCTGCTCCCATGTGGTCAGTACAGTGTAGAAATTGAGGCATTGGGATTCTTTTGCTCTTTGTACTCAGCTGATAAGAGATAACAATGTGATGGCCAGGTATGGTGGCCTCCCAGCATTTGGGAGGCAGAGGCAGGCAGATCTCTGTGAGTTCAAGGCCAGCCTGGTCTACATAGTGAGTTCCAGGACAGCTGGGGCTACAGGGAGACCCTGTTTCAAAAAGACCAAAAAAAGAAAAAAAGAAAAAGAGATAACGATGTGATCAGAAGGGAGTCATCTAGCCTCCAGAATCCCTCTCTTGAATACCACGCTGTGTTGTCTCCATAAATATCGAGGGCCATTGTGTCTGCCCAAGATCACAGGGTTAAAACACTTATGATTAGTCTGTCTTCCTGCTCTAAGACTAGGCCTGTTCAGATGACTTTGGTCAGAGCTTCAGGTGTGATGGTCATTATACCTTGGGAGCCTGGAGAGTAGAATTCTTGAAGGTTCTACTGAGAATTTGATATTATGATAATTCTTTCACATTGCCCATAGAACCCCCATGTTTTGCCACTGTCTGCTCTCCAGTCTAACACCTCCCACCTCTCTCTGATGTCTTGCTATGTAGCATGGGCTGGCCGAGAACTTATGATCTTCCTGCCTTGCTGTGATGGTTGTTTGGTTTTAGAATAACCATGGAAACACATCTCTGGGTGTGTCTGTGAGGATGTTTCCAGAAAGGGTTAACTGAAGAGAAAAGACCCACCCTGACTGTGGGCAGCACCATCCCATAGGCTGTGGTCCTGGACTAAATAAAACAGAGGAAGTGACCTGAGCACCACATTCTTTTCTCTTTGATTCCTGACTGTAGATTCACTGTGACCATGCCATGATGGACTATATCCCTTGGAACTGTAAGCCAAAATAAACCCTTCTATTGTTAAGTTGTTTCTTGCCAGGCATTTTTTAATTTAAAATTTTATTTATTATTATTTTGTATATGTGTGTGTGCACACGCACATGTGTGTAGACACAGATGCCACAGCACACATAGAGAACTCAGTGCTTTCTTCTACCTTTACATGTGTTCTGGTGATTGAACTCAAGTCGTCAGGTTTGCATGGCAATTGTATTCACCTGCGGAGCCATGTTGTTGGCTTTCGTCAGACATTTTGGTCACAATAATGAGAAAGGTAACTAATACACTTGGTTTCCCGAGTGCTGGCATTGCAGGTGTAACCACTTTTAGATTAATTTCTTAGTGATCTCCTCTTACTGTTTTTCATTTCAGCAGTGTTACAGACTTGAAGTTCCCTGAAGGCACCTTGCTATCCTGCTGTCCGAGTCCTGGCCTCCATTACCATCCTTTATGTGGTGGTGGTCTCTGTCCCTCTAGGCTGGACTGTGATTTTCCTGGTTTCTGCTACTGTGGCATTCTAAAGTGGCATATGCTGAGTCTTGACTGTGGTGAGTCAAAGTCATTTGTCTCGTGTCTGTTTCCTAAGCTTCTCTAGCACCAACACCAGTTACGCAGCGTCCCAGAATCCAGCATCGAGGTCTTTAATGGATGCTTGGCATGTTCCATAGGGAACAAATTTCGCTTATGAGTACCTGTCCTAGAACATGATGAGTTTTTGATGATTAGATTGAGCCATATGAAATGGCTGTTTTCAGGTCTTGAGAGATAGCTCAGGGATAAAGTGCTTGCTATGCAAATATGAGGCTCTGCGTTTGAGCCCTTTGTAAAAAGGCTAGATGTGGTGGTGTACACTTGTAATCCCGGTGCTGGGAAGGCAGAGACAGGAGGATCCCTGCGGTTTGCTGACTAGCCAGTCTAGCCTGAATGGTGAGTCCCAGGTTTCAGTGAAGTACTTGACACCTGAAGTTGGCTTCTGGCCTCTACATGCATGCACACACATGCATGTGCACATGTAAATACTCTCTCTTGCTCTGTTTTCGTAAGTAACAGCTGTTTGAGCATTGCAGTCTCAAGTGGACATACTTCTTGTTCCTAAAGAATTCTCATTCTGTTCCTCTTCTCAGGTTCCCCATTTCTGCTCCAGGCACCCTGAATCTTACCATACCTGTCGTAGGCACACCCTTCGAGTCCTAAGTGTCTAGAAACAACTGGCATTTCTTGATGCTTCTCATCTTCACAACACTCATCTGTACCATTGTCACCTGGCACTCCCCCCTCCCCGATCCACATGTTGATTTCAAGTGGCCTTGTGGCAATATCAGTGCAAAGCTCTTCTTCATCCTGTGACTTTCCCACATACATAAGAACTATAGCGTGTTGACCTCTGACTGACTCGAGAAAACCCCCGGCCCACTACCACTGCCTCTTCTCCCCACCCTGCCTCTGGATATTCATGGTTTTTAGGAACTGCCCTCTTTCCTCTCCTCTCTCATGGTATCCTCATTCACTGCCATGGATGCACCTGTTGTTCACATGTCTGCAGTCCTAGCTCTATCAGGCACCCCAGGCCTGGACTGACTCTCTATGACCCCAGCCCAGACTGCCATCCTCCGTAAGCCACTTTCTCCTCCTGAAGGGCTTGTTTCTACAATTTCTCCCTCAGAGCCCCCCCATCTCTGTATGTGTGCGCCAGTGTACAACCCTGTGTGTGTGTGTGTGTGTGTGTGTGTGTGTGTGTGCGTGTAGACCAAGGGACAAACTTGAGCATTGTTCCTCAGGTGCTGTCCAACTGTTCCCAATCTCTCTCCCGCCCCCCCCTCCTTTTTTGAGTCAAGGTCTCTCACTGGCCTGGAACTGAACACATATATCACACACACACACACACACACACACACACACATACACCTTTTAAGAATGAGGTTGGCCTGGGGAGATGGCTCAGTAGTTAAGAGCATGTACTGTTCTTTCCAGAGGATCTGAGTTTGACTCCCAGCACCTATGAGACAGCTCACAGCAGCCTGGAATTCCAACTCTAGGGGACCTGACACCCTCTTCTGGTCTCTACAGGCACTGCATTCATGTTTACAAGCCCACACACACAGAGACACACACATACATGTAATTAAAGTATGATAAAATAAGAGCCAGGTGTGGTGGTGCACACCTTCGATTCGGGCACTCGGGAGGCAGAGGCAGGCGGATCTCTGTGAGACTGTGGCCTTGTCTACATGGTGAGTTCCAGGTCAGCTGGGGTTACAGGGAAACCCTGCCTCAAAAAACCAAAATATAAATAAAATAAAATCTTAAAAATGGGGTTTGTTTGCCACTGTGGCTAACATTGACTCAATCGGATATAGATTGCAACTGCTGGACAGAAAAAGAGGATTTCTGTTTTAACACCTTAGTTTACAGAGAGAGAAACTGAGGAGCAGAAAGACAAAACGGGTTGTCCAAGTCCCATGAATCACACAGTCAGTGTTGCCGCTGGGCTAGGCCCAGTCTGCTGTCTCCTTGGCTGCTTCTGTCCACTCAGCAGCGTTATGGGCCCCATGGGAGGCCAGCTGCCAGTAATGGTCCCTGCTTTTCTTCTCTGCTTCGTGGCATCACCTCTGCTGCACTGTGTGGGACTGGACAGTCTCTGGAGTCTGGGTCACTAGCCTGATCTAATTTTATACCTTGATAGGTCATTGAAGAGAGCCTCAGGGTCCACTTTTGGAGCTCTCCATGGATTGATGTAACACAGATGTCCATACCAGAGCCTCAACATCTAGAAGGATATCTCCTTTGACAGATGAGAGCTTTGCAGTGGTATTTCCATACAGGTAGAAGTTCAACTATCCTACTTTGGAATCATCTGATGGTGATAGAATTCTCGCATTCACAGGTATGCAGATAATTAGGACTCTTGTTAATCATTCTGCATCCCTTTCCCCTCCCCCACCCCAGGAATGAGATTCACACAGATTAATTACTGCCTACTATAAATAAATGCAGAGAAAAGAAATCTGCATAGGAGAGGCAGAGGGTAACTGTCATTTAATATAGCACAGCTTTCCACACACCTGTTCTCCCCTTGCCGTCACCATGGAAACCACACTTTATAAGAGAAGCTATGCATAATTAGCATGGATGGAGGTCTATATCAATCAGAATAATTTGGAAGAATACTAAAAGCCCAAAGGAGCAGGCAAAACTACTTGTCTCAGTGGGAAGGAATCAGACCTCCGCTGAGTGGTAAATGAGGAGGCAGTTACAGTGGGAAGTCAGCAAAATTAGAGATTCTGGGTCAGCTGAAAAGTGGGGAGGCAGCCTGTCTCCACTAGAGAGAAGGAAAACTTTGTCATTGAGTTTGCTTTTCTCTTTTTAAGTGCTATTTAGAGTTGTACAAAGCAAACACAAAGCCAAACAAACAGCTAAATGTATTTCAAGTTGACGGGGCTAGGATGGCAGGATCTATGTTTCTGGGGCTGGGGAGCTACACACATAGGGGACCTCTCTTCAGTGTTGGCAGTGAGGCTGGACTGACAAGCCTCCAGTGGCAGGAGGGACAGGTGGCTGAGTGTACAGTTTCTTCAAGGAACAGTAGACAGCTTTCAATCAAAATACGGCGTTTTATTAGGGTTGGAATCACCAAATTGTTTTTGAGTGTCCGAAGGGATCTTAGATTATTTCAATGCCCTAGTTTTTGAAGGGAAAATGGAAATCACAGAGGGATGAAACCAGCCCAAGTTTCCAAAGGCAGCTGGTGGCCTGTCTGAAACCAGGGCTCAGCTCTCATTCCCCCTCAGTACTGTTTGCTGGCCCATGGGGCCAGATTACCCTGTTGTTCATCCAGGAGAGAAATCAGTCAGTCCTTATTACAGTGGGGGGCACTGAGCAACTGGCAGAGGAAGCCTGCCAGTCACTGGCTTTTCAGTCTCTGATGGTTTATGGTTCCTTCCCATTTAGACATGTATATTCAGTCACTTCCCCCCCTTGATTCAGCAAAGATCCATTTTTATAATGGGATAATAGTAAACTCCTAAATTTCCAGAAGGCATCTGGGATTACTGTTCACATTTATTTATTTATTTATGAAACACATATGCATTATCAACCTAGTGTGTGTCAGCTCTATTGTGGTGTGTACAGTCATAGGCAAAGCATGACGCTCTGTTCTTGCAGAACATGCATTCTAGTGAGGGGGAATGAGTGATCCTAACCCAAGAACAATGGAATAACATCATTTTCAAAAGCAATAAAGTCAATGCAGAGGCAGCTAACAGGCCAGAGCTAGAACTTTGGATTTTATCCAAAGTACAGGAATGTGCAGCCATCAGGGCTTAAGTAGGGGGTGCTATGATTGGGAGGTGCTGTTCTGGGGGGATTCTGGCTATTCATCAGTTTTAGGCAAGCAGGAGCCAACAGGCTCTTCCTGGGAACTCCTGCTGAACTTTCAGGAAAGTACCAATGCACACCTCTGGTAGGCTGCCAGTCCTTTTTCATTCACCTTTCCTTAGCCACTCATTCAATGCTTTATCTCTTGGTGGTCCTGCTAGGAACAGCAATGAGAGGGAATAATAGTAAACATTTATAAAACAACTCTAACCAATGTACCTGGCGTTACACAAATTACTGTGTGGTGTTTAACTCATTAACTCTTCAAAACATAGAAACTATCATTAAGTTGATTTTGCAGATGAGAGAACTAACGGGGGACAGATTAAGTAGTTTCTTTCAAGGTCAAATACCTAATTGAATGGTGGTGCTAGGAATTGAAACCAAAACCTGCTTATGCCATTAACCTCTGAGCTAATTTGATAAATCTATGGTGTCAATATGTTAATAGAGAAGGCTTAATTCCTGCAGTTCCCACATTAAGAGAAGTGAGAAGCTGAAAGCACAAAAGCTTTGTGTCTCTCCCTTGCAGAAAAGTATGCAAAACACGATAATCTCCTTTGGTCCTCACAACCAACCGCCTCTTTAATCCTCACTGGAATTATAATTCTTACAATAATACAATGAGATGCTCTCCATCTTTGGGGTGAAGAGATGGAGATTCAGGGAAGTTAGATAACAGGTGAGGCTTACAATGCTTTGTGAGAATAAAGGATGCCTTTGAGACTGTCAGGCAGAGGGCCTGGGGCAGCTGCAGGCCCTGTGTAGGCTGCTCTTGACCACTGATACCTCTTTAGATCTGACATAGGGTCTTATGTTGTCTAGGCTGGCCTTGAACTTGCTATGTAGTCAAGGATGACCTTAAACTTCTGAACCTTCTTCCTCTACCTCTTGAGTGCTGGGATTACAGGTAAGTACCACCATAAGTACCACCATACCGAGTTTATGTCGTGTTAGGTATGGAACTCAGAGCTTTATGTCTGTTAAACATAAACACTCTACCAGATTACATTCCAGTCTGTGATAGCCCCTTAACCAGTCCGTGATAGACTCTTAAGAGGATCTTTTGGGGACCTGGAGGATTGCACATGAGGCATCTCCTGGTGTGTTCCCAGCACCTACAGTGAACTAAGTGGTTGTGTTGTCACCACGCTTTGTCTTGTTGACCATACTTATCACAGGCACATCCTCCTGCTTGGGAGTGTCTGAGAGGCTCCCACTCAGAGCCCTTCTTTGCAGACTAGATTTGTTCTTTTTTGGCCTGCCACAGTCTTTGTGCTTTCAAACGCTTGCCCCAGCTCTCCCCCTAATGGTGGTGTGTCATCGGGCATCCTTTGCTGTCAACCTGCAACTCCTTTTCAAGATCTCTTTGCTGGGTGCACCAGATGTTTGAATGACATCCTTCAAAATCCCCACCAAGAACACTCATCCAAGTACCCTCTTTTCCTAAGTTGCGTTTGTCAGAGTATTTTGTCAGAGCAACAGAAAAAGTAACTAAGATAGTGTGGCAGTGTTTGTAATTCCAGTGAAGTGCTTAAAAGGTGGAGGCAGAGGGATCAGGAGTTCAAGGTCATTGGTTACACAGTGAGTTAAAGTACAGCCTGTACTACACGAAACCCTGCTTTTTAAAAAATGTTAGTAGTTGGGGCTGGAGAGATGGCTCGATGGTTAAGAACATTGGTTGTTCTTGCAGAAGACCTGGGTCCGAATCCCAGCACCTACATGGCAGCTAACAACTGTCCGTAACTCCAGTTCCAGGGAATCCGACAGCCTCTTCTGTCCTCCGCAGGCATTGCACGACACGGGTGCACTTACCTACATGCAGGCAATACACGCGTACACATAAAATAAAATAAATAAAATTTAAAAAATGTTAGTAAAAGAATTTAACCAAGTATCCAGTCTGGCTAATGGAGGTGACTTTAAAGTGTTTCCTAAGCTTTCTAGATTAACATTTGATATTGGGCACTTTGAGTATTGTGTGGGAATTCAGAATGAAAATAAATGCTCTGTTCGTCTTCTTCCTCCTGGTTAGTCTTATCCTTCTGAGAGCATTCTAACACTGCCTATGCAGCAGTTGGCCACTTCTCTAGCAGGCGTCAGCCCTTCCACTCTAAAATCCACATATATTCTCCTTTTACATTGAATAGACTGCTTATCAAAAATGATGATGAGATGGTGAGAGTTGGGAATGTGCTTCATTGGTAGAGTAGGGCATGCTTAACAAATGAAAGAGGCCTGGGTTCAGTCCCCAGCAATGAAAAAGAAAATGATGGTTAGGTCCAGGATGAAGCAGGGTGAATTATCCTTTTTAGAATGGTTATGTTGATAACATGCTGGGCCCAATAATCTTATTGTTTAGGTATAATTTCTTTCAAAAGTGACTATTTCAGCTTTGAAATTGGAATAATTATTTTCTTATGGATAGCAGCTCTAGTGGTATTTTTGAAGTATCAAAATAGATCTTGAACTCCGGCATTCCTCTATTCCAGAATCTTCTCAATGGTTATTTTGGTCAAGGTGAGCAGAAAAGATTGATTTTATGTTTATTCCATTGGCTTTTATATTGATTATATATTAGCACTGTTATACTGAATATGGTTACATATCTATATGAACATGAATAAATTATGTTTAATAAGCATGCATAAAATATATGAACTTAAAACTGTTCCCTGTTGGAATATTATAGTCTTGGCTGAAATATCTAAGTGACTTTCAAAAGAAATCATTAGTTCCACTCCAGTGTATTTTGTGTCTGCATAGGAGGTCATACAATACACAGCTATAGTTCTTAATTTTTTTTGTTATTGTTCTACAAGTCCCCTGAGAATCGCAATAACTTTTGTGAATAGGATGCAACAAATTAAAAACAAAACTGTTAGGCTTGTTCCTAGAGGGGCAGAGAAAGCTTTCAATTCCATTGTATTACAGATTCTTATATTTTCATATCATATATAGTAAAGGAGAGCTGTTCTAGTTTCTTTTTCTGTTGTGTGATGAAACATGTGAATCCAAAGCAACTTGGGGAGGGAAGAGTTTATTTATTTATTTATTTTTTGGAAGGGTTTATTTAGCCTACACTTTTACATCACAGGGAAGTCAAGGCAGGAGCTCAAGGCAGAAACCTGAAGCAGAAACTATGGAGGAAAAGTGCTTCAGGCTCGCTCAAAGGCTCATGCTTGGCTAGCTTCCTTATACATCCCAGAACCACCTACCTAGAGTAGGGTGCTGTCCAGTATGGACTGGACCCTCTACATCAATTACCAAGCAGGACAATCCTTCACAGACATACCTACAGACCAACTTGATAAAGACAGTTACTCAGTTAGGACTCTTTTCAGGTGATTCTAGGTTGTGTCAAGTTGAAAATTTAAGCTACCTAGGATAGGGGCTTTGAAAATGAAATAAAGTTTTTTGGCAGACTGCAAAACTATTCCTTATAGTCTGTCCTAGAGTCATCTATGCCTTTTACAAGGTGTCTTCCTGGGCTAGAGAGATGGCTCAGTGGTTAAAAGCACTGGCTGCTCTCGCAGAGGACATAGGTTTGGTTCCCACCACCCAAAGGGTAGCTAGCAACTGTCCATAACTCCAGTCCCAGGGGATCTGACACCCTCTTCTGGTCTCTGTGGGAAGCGCATGCATGGTACACTTACATACATATAGGCAAAACACTGTTACACAGAAGATAAAAACAAAGTGTCTTCATAACTTCTCATAAAGAGATGAAATCTCTTTCTGTACCTCTGCATCTGGCCTGACTGTGACCTACTTTGGTAGTAGAATTTGGGGGAAATGGCTCTGCATGTGAGCCTCATGAGATCTGGTTCACTAAGTCAGTGAAGCCTGGCTCAGGTCTGTAGAATCACTCATCCAAGTTATCAACTCATGGGTAGTAGTAAAAACTTGTCTTAAACCAGTAAGTTTAGGATGGTTTGCCCTATGATAATAAAGGGTATAGAAAAGTTTCCAGAAAATGAGCTCTGTGAGTGAAGGGTTCATGTCTGAGTCTCAGGTTATCATGAGCGCCTAGCACATAAAAACTGCTTATTATTAAATGTTTATTAAATTCATGAATACAGTGTCCGTGCTTTGCTTGGCTTTCTGTGCTGAGCTGGGTTATCTTTTTGGTGGCAAATCTGGAAGCAAGGTCTGTTTCCCATATATTATAGGATTTCCATGGGGAAGAAAGAGGTTCTACAGCAGAGATGCCAGTTTTTCCCTGAATCTGCTTTCACCTAGAAGCCTTCATGTTTAGCAGGATATATGACTGCCTGCAGCAAGGACTGCTTTCCTCAGCCTCTCTCACAGCTATCTCTACCATTAAGAGCTACTGAAAGGGATGTAAGCAGAATGGGGAGGCATGCTCCTCTCTTCATCCCTCATTCTGGCTACCTAAAATGCCACCTGCTGGCTGGGTACTGCACAGCCATCTTGTAGAATGTGATAGAAGCCGTGCAGTGAGCTAAGTTAAGATCTTGGGTCTCTGATGCCTTTATGAGAACTCTATAGTCGAGGGTCTGCACCATTCAGTCCCTTATCGCTACAGTCCCTTATGGCTATGTGATTTGCCTGTATGTATGTAAGTGTGTCTGTGTTGTGCAATGCCCACAGAGGCCAGAAGGGAGCATTGGCTCCCGTTTAACTGGAGTTACAGACTTAGTTGTTAGCTGCCATGTAGGTGCTGGGAACTGAACCCAGGTCCTCTGGAAGAGCAACCGGCACTCTTAACCACTGAGCCATCTCTCCAGTCCCAGACCCACTGGGTTTAATTAGGGTTACCTAGAACTTGGGCTATTTATCAGTAGCTATGCCACTGAAGAAAACTATTCCCCCTCTCCCAGCAACCACTAACTGTCAATAGCCCCTCAGGGAATGGTGGGGACTCATGAACCTGTCCTCCATTCATGATGAAATATAATAAATTCCTTTATTCTGACTAAGAATGATGTGATTACTCAGTTGACACATATTTAATGAGCACATACGAAGACTGGGACTTTGTTGGGTGTTGGGGATAATATGTGACTGAAACCAGCAAACCAGATCGAGCATTTCCTGTCTTTAAGATGTAAAGTCTACTGAAGAACCCAAGGAGGAACCCATTTTAGATTGAGGGGATCAGGAAAGAACTCTTCATGGAAATGATTTTCTAGTTGACACCCCAAAGAGGAAAAAGAAGTAGTGGGATTAAGAGTGTAGAAGGATGGACACAGACAGCAGGCAGAGGAGCAGACGATGCAAGGGCCCTGAGGTAGACAAGAGTTTTATGTATCTGAAGAACTGAGTCAGAATGACTCCGAGGCAAGTGAGCTAGGAAGAAAATATACTGATAAGGCTGAAGAACATGGCAGACGCCAGTTTGTGCAGAGCCTCTAAGGCATGGCAAGGGCTTTGGTCTTCATTTTGAGAGTATTAAGAAACTACTGAATGTAATCTAATATCCAATTTCTGATTTAAGAAAATCACTGGGTCAGCTGTGTGGAAAACAAATTGAAGGAGTCCATATGACCCAGGGAGGCTATTCTAGGGATTCTTCTTGGAGTACATGTGTATGCATGTATTGTTTTATATTTTACATTTGAGTCTCTTCCACCTGGAATTGATCTTGTTTATAGTGTTTATAGTGAGGGTTAAAGAGCTTTTTCACCCAGCACTATTTATTGAAAATTTTTTTGCCTATCCATCTTCTATCCTATCTTTGTCATAAACTTATTTCTAGACTATGTACAATCACGTTTAAGCCTATTGTAATACATTCATCTTTGTCTCTTGCACAATCCATTCTGACTCCATTTTCTGCGCCTTTATTTTGATATCCATTGTGTTAGTTTATTGTTTTTGCTCTTCTTCAAGAGTCTCTTGGCTATTCTTTTTGATCCCTTTTAGCATAAGTTTTAGAGTCAACTTATGTGTTTACACAGACACACACACACAGACACAGACACACAGACACAGACACACACAGACACACAGACACACTCACCCCACACACACACACACACACACACACACACACACACACACACACACACAGAACCCTAAAGAGGTTGTGGTAATGATTACCATGTTAGAGGAAATTTAGATCTGTCTTAGTTTCTTTTCCCTTTGCTGTGATAAAATACTGACAAAGGCAACTTAAAAGAGAAAGGGTTTATTTGACTCAAAATTCCAGGTTACAACTATCATTTTTGGGAAGTCAAGGTAGCAGCTAGTTACATTACACCCACAGTCAAGAGCAGAGAGCAGTGAATTAACATATGCATGCTTACTACTCAGCTAACTTTACTCTTTTTAAATGTGTATGAGTATATAGTGCCTGCATGTGTGTAGTAAGTGTACCTGTGTTGTGCAATGCCTGCGGAGGTCAGAAGAGGGTGTCAGATCCCCTAGAACTGGAGTTATGGGCAGTTGTTAGCCATCATGTGGGTATTGGGAATCGAACCCAGGTCCTCTTCAAGAGCAGTCTCTTAACTGCTGAGCCATCTTTCTAGTCCTTAACTTTCTCTATTCGTATACAGTCCAGAATACCCTCCTGCCCAAGAAATGGTGCTACTCTCCGTGGGGTGGATCTTCCCACCTTAATTAACATAATCAAGATTACCCCCGACAGACATGCCCATAGATAACCTAATGTAGACAATCCCTCATTGAGACTCCCTTCCCAGATGATTCTGGGTCATGCCAAGTTAACAATGAACACAGGATCTATGTAGCTCTGAAACTTTCAATCTGTGAACACAGAATCGATTTCCATTTATGCAGACTTTCCTTAATTTCTCCAAAATGTGTTTTGTACTTTCCTGTTAAAGGTCTCACTTATATATTTTGGATTTATTCTAGGATATTTAGTGGTTTGGTTGCTATTGCAAATGGTATCTTTTAAAAAAAATATTTTATTTATTATTTTATCTTGTGTGTATGCATGTATTGCCTTCATGTAGGTAAGCGCACCTGGGTCGTGTAATGCCCGTGGAGGACAGAAGAGGCTGTTGGATCCCCTGGAACTGGAGTTACAGACAGTTGTTATTTGCCATGTGCGTGCTGGGATTTGAACCCGGGTCTTCTGCAAAAACAGTCAGTGTTCTTAACCACTAAGCCATCTCTCCAGCCCCTGCAAATGGTATCTTTAAAAAAAATTGTTTTCAAATTGTTGCTAGTATAAATGCAATTACTTTTTGAGCACTGATCTTTAGTAATCTTCTTAAATTTATTTATTGATTCTAAACTTTGTAGATTATTTTGAATTTTTTTGCATATAATCATCTCATTTTTGGACAATGAAAATAGAGTATGAATTATATTCCTTATTTCTTGTACATGGCAATATTTTTAATTTGCCCTTTAAATTTCTACATGACATTTTAGAATATCTCCTCATGGAAAATATAAAACATACATTAACTAGAGTAGTACAATAAACCTCATGACTCTATCACCCAATCACATCCATTATCTATATTTTATTTACAGAATGTTCTGATTTATCAAGGTTTTACATTTCTGTAGGACCAAATATTCTAATCTTTTCTCAACTTTGCAGACTCTTTTGATATAGAAGCTTTAATTTTAATGCTGCTTATACATATTAATTTTACTCTGTTGTGTTTTGACATTTAATATCTTATTTAATATGCTTTTCATATTATAACGCTGAGCTATTTATGTTCACTTCTAAAAGGAGTCCCATCAAGGATGGAAAGAAATGTGTTTTCTCTAGGTGATATGACAGTGCTCTGTATTCATTTGATCAATGAACGACAGTTTACCTATGTCATCTATATCTTCATTCACTTTTTGGTTGGTATGCCTTATCACTTTTGGTTTTTTTCGGTCTTTTTGAAACAGGGTCAACTGTAGCCCCAGCTGGTCTAGAACTTGCTATGTAGACCAGGCTGGACTTGAACTCACAGAGATCCACCTGCCTCTGCCTCCTGAGCGCTAGTGCTAGGACTAAAGGCATGCGCCACCACACCTGTTGCTTTATCACTTTTTGATAACACAAAACTTTGAGAGATTAAAGAGGATTTGGTGCACACACAACTCTCCATCACATCATTTAGTTTTGTTTTTTTTTCTTTTCAGTCTGAAACAAAGTACTCAAAAGTCCATTATAACAAACATGAAAAGACCTGGTACTAGAATTCTTTTATTTCTTTTTCTTCTTTTGGTCTTTTTGAGACAGGGTCTCCCTGTAGCCCCAACTGTCCTGGAACTCACTATGTAGACCAGGCTGGCCTTGAACTCACAGAGATCTGCCAGCCTCTACCTCCCAAGTGCTGGGATTAAAGGCGTACGCCACCACACCCGGCTTTGAATTCTTTATTTTTTTACAATAAAAATCTCCTGTACCCAGGCTGACCTTGAACTTGCTAAGTAGCCAAGGTTGACTTTGAACTTCTGAGCCTCCTGCCTTTATCTCTCAATTGCTAGGATTATAAGTGTGCATCACCACACCTGACAAGGATTCTATAAACGGAGCTGCAACTCTGGCTTGAAGTTGTGCTATAAAGTCATACTGATCTGTGGACTGGTTTTCCACTAACTGGAAATGAATACCAATATTAAGTGCTAATCTGAAATATTCCCTTGCAGAGAAAGTATTGTCAGTAGCAGGTGTGTGAACCCAGGCCTGACAGTGTAGGCCTGACACCTGGTTGTGTTGACTTCCCACTGATCAAGAGAGCTCTGTGGCCAGCCTCAGCACCTACCTTTATGTTTTCCATAGAAAATGTGAGGGGGACAACAGAGGGCAAAGGGAGGAGGCAACGGAGGAGGTGGAGAGGAGCAGAAGAAAGAGGAGTGAAATAACATCCTGGGATCAGAGGTGGTGAGCCCCTGGGATGCCATGGCTGGGGAAGAACCAGACTGAAAAAGAGGAGCCTACTGGTACAGGGCTCACACATTTTCGTTATTTACCTTTACCTTCTTTGTACGGCATTCCACCGTATATATTATCTCCCCAGCATCCAGTTGAGAAGCAGCTATGATGCCGGTTCCACAAAGATGCCAGGAAAGTACGTTTTCACTGGGATGCGGTTTAACTCATGTTGCATTTATATATGGAATAGAGGACGTAGATTTTTGATAATTTGACTTTCTGATGAAAACGGCTGTTCTCACAAGGAACAACTGCACTGAAACACCAACTGGTGTGGTTAGCGACTCATAGAGGTTGGCCTTGACTTTGTGCCTCATCACTTTTCATTAATCCAGTCATTATTATTATTTTTGAAACTGGGTCTCATGTATCCCAGGCTGGCTTTGAACTCACTCTGTAGGTGAGGATGGCCTTGAACTCCTGATCCTCCTCTTTCCATCCCTCAGAGCTGGAATTACAGGTGTATACCACGATATTCAGTTTAAGCGGCTTCGTGCACGTCCTTCAAGCCTGAGCTACATCCCAGGTCCCCTGTCAGTCATTCTGGAGTACCCATAACACAGCAGGCACTGAGCTTGCAGTGGGATCCTGTTAAGTTTTTAGCAACTATCATTTTAAATAAAATGCCCTGATTTGGAGCATGTGATGACAATTCCTGTGGTGGAAATTTTTGCACCAAGGTCAATTTCAAGGTTAACATCACAACACTGAACGCAGAGTGGGGAGATGTGGAAATCATTGTATGCAAACTCACATGAGATAGCTCTAGTATACCCGTGTATGCTAGGCACTGCAGGCAAACCAAGCATCTCAAACAAGATGTAGCACTTACGGAGTTAGCTAGGTGCAGGGAGAGGTGGAGTGGGATGCTGAAGAAGCAGGAACATTAGGCAGAAGAGCAGCTTGTGCCAAGGCCCCATGGCTGCAGCACTGACAAGGAACATTAAAGGGAGGTTTCTTTTTTCAATGGGCTTCTGATATCTTGGGAAAAGGACTAATGTAATCTCTCTGAGGCCCAATTTTTTCAGCTGTGAAATAAAGATAATCATCATTCTCCTTATATCCTGATATTGATTGTTATATTACAAATTATCCACAACTTCATGTCTGCAAAGGTCAATACTCATTTATTGCACTCATGGATTTGCAATTTGTGTAGGACCAGATGGGGAACCAGGGCCTCTTCTGGGAGGACAGAGGGCATGCAACTTTGGGCCTCAAAGTCTGGTCTTCCACATGGCAGTTCAGGGGAACACTTGGGAGTTTTTGACTAGGGGACAGAAAGCAGGGGCTGTCAGGATTTTAAGGCCTGGCTGGAAAATAACAGTTACATTCCCCACTGGGTTCTCTTGGTTAGAGCAGTTCTATGTACAGAAGTGGGGGGACTGACTCTCTCTGTCAATGGAGTGTCCTTTCTTGGTGACCACTTAATCTTCTGTTCGGTAAAGTCATTGACAATTCAATCAGACAAAGATCACAAAGGCCTTATCATACGTAGCCCATGGAACAAGCTCACGACTCAGTCAACGGTAGCTGTGTCATCATTAGAGGTAGTATTAAAATTATGAGGTGGGGGAAGAGAGTGGGGAGGGAGAGAAAGGGGAAGGACAGAGTCAGATTGGCAGAGAAGAGAGGAAGCAGAGACAGAGAAAAAGAGGGAGGAGAGAGGAGAAAAACAGACAGAAATTAGCAGCTGAGTGAATGTGCTATGATTCAGTGACTAAGAACCAATGGTAATCTTATAGACACAGAAACCCTTGATCTCATGGCTGTGGTTAGGGGTTGCTATTGTACAGGAGGTCTGAGAAGGCAGCACATGGGCCTGAGGAGTTCATTTTGGGAAGGCAGGAAAAAAATCAGGAAGCAGTTTTGGGTGGCTGTGATGTTTAGTTTTAAAAATCAACTAGAACTTTAGAATCACCTGGGAAGAGAGTCTGACTGAGGGATCACTTGGCTCAGGCTGGTCCTTGGGGGACTGTCTTGATTGCTTTAACTGAGGTGGGGTGGAAGACTCATACTGAATGCAGGACACCATTTCATGGGCCAAATCGTAAACTGTAAAAACGAAGAAAGCTAGCTGAGACCAACCAAGCAGGCAGGTATCATGGGGTTTTATTTGTTTCTCTTTGCTCTTGACTGTGGATGTGATGCGAGCCAGATGTCTCAAGCTCCTGCCTCTGTGACTTCCCCCAAATGATGGAACTATAACCTGGAGTTGTAAGCCACATACACCCTTTCTTCCCTTAAGTTGCTTTTGTTGGGGCATTTTATCACAGCAACAGAAATGAAACAAGAACAGTGGCCATCTGAGGACTATCTTCCTTGTGGGCTGGCTTGGGAGTACATGTGGGCACCAAATAGAGCACACATGCATGTGTGAAGGACGGGGGTGTGTGTGGAGAGACTGGGTGTGGGTGCGTCTACAGGGAAAGGTCACATCTATTCTGGGTCAGTTATGTGTTTAAGATTTACATGCAAAAGGAATTAACCAGAAGGAAGCTTCTTAGGGGTGGGACTTCGTGAGGAAGGAGGATTTACAGGCATCCTGCTTTCAGGCCAGGAGACACCCAGCCTGCATACTAGGCTGAGGGTGAAGCTTAAGATGGGAAGGAATGGGCAAGGTAGGGAAGGAAGTTGTGTTTTAATGTCAGTGGCTGGTCTCAACTGTACATCAAGAGCTGTGGGAACACACAGCCAAAGGTAAGGCCACATATGTATGCAGCTAAGGCCACATTAGGAGAAGTTTGGAGGCCTCAAGAGCCCGAACATTTAAGTTCTTCCCTCCTCCTATGAGATGTACTGAGATGAACCTAAATGATGAAGCTAGTGTTAAAAAGCAGTGGAAAGTCCTAATTGACTCATGGGGCTGGAGAGCCAGGCATAGAGATTCGAGTTTGTAATCCCAATGCTCACAAGGCTGAGGCACTGAGGAGGATTGCCATGAATTTTAAACCAACCTCGGCTATTTGGTGAGTTCCAGGCCAGCCTAGGCTAAAGTATGAGACATGGTTTCAAAACAAAGAAGCAAATGCACATGAAAAGGAGTTGTGAAGAGGGTGGGTTCGGACCTCCATCGGGGTAGCAGCTCGGAGCTCAGCAGACCACCAGAGAATGCCAGATTCTGGCCCCCCTCTGGCCTCCAACTACCAGAGGGCCTGAGAACCCAAGGGACAACCTGACAGCCCCAGGATCCTGCCTCCATGTGGTGGAGAGCTTCTCCTAATTGCGCCATACCATTCCCCTACCTGGGATTTTGTGAGGCCCTTCCCAAGGCCCCAGGGCAGATCTGGCTTTGGTAAGCTAAGGCTTGGATCTCAGTAGGCCACCAGAGAGTATTAACCCCACCTGGCCTCCCTCTGGCACAGGGTTGAAAACGCACAGGACTGCCTGAGAGAGTCTGGATCCTGCCTCCATGTGGTGAAGGAAGCCTGAGTGTGCCTGACTGGAACCTGAATTGGGCTTCTGTGGGTACCCCTGAATAGCTTATCTGAAGCCATCAGTTCCCTCCAAAATAAACCTGAGAGAACCTGAACCCTGTACCAACCAGCTTTGCATAACCAATAAAGAAAGGATCTAGGCACCCGGATAATACAAACAGAAGCATACTTCACCTTAATTCTCATATCAGACTCATAACAAAAGAAATTCACATGCCAAAACCATAACAAAAGAATAATAAAATGGAAAGTCAAAACAGTATGTCCCTACCAAAGCCCACCAATCCTGTAGAAGAGTTCTACAAGGAGAACCCTCTAGAGAGAATTCAGGACACTGAATTTAAAAGAACAATCATAAACATGATCAAGGAATTCAATGAATTTAAAGAACACACGAACAAACAAATCAAAGAGCTAAAAGAAGACAGGGATAAACTTCTGAATGAATTCACAAAAGAGATAGAAACATTGAAGAAAACTCAGGCAGAAATGAAGAAGGAAGCGCAAAACTCAATAAGCCAACTTGAAACAACAGGGGAAAGCCTCACCTCTAGAATGAATGAAATGGAAAACAGAGTATCAACACTGAAGGATAAAGTTGAAGAATTGGACCACTCAAGCAGAGTGTGGAAAATTAAAAAAAAAATAGGAGAGCCGGGTGTGGTGGTGCATTTCTTTAATCCCAGCACTCGGGAGGCAGAGGCAGGCAGATCTCTGTGAGTTCAAGGCCAGCCTGGTCTACACAGTGAGTTCCAGGACAGCTGGGGCTACAGGGAGACCCTGTCTCAAAGAGACCAAACCCCCCCCCCACAACACCACACACACACACACACACACACAGGAATGGAATATGCAAGAGATGTGGGAAACCATGAAAAGGCCAAATCTAAGGATCATAGGAATAGAGGAAGGAGAAGAATTTCAGGTTAATGGTGTTGACCAGATCTTAAACAGGATTATAGAAGAAAATTTCCCCAAATCAAGGAAAGACATGTTCATACAAATACAAGAAGCACATAGAACACCAAATGGACAAGACCAGGAAAGAAATGGCCCATGGAACATCATAGTAAAAACAGTAAATGTACAGAACAAAGAGAGAATACTGAAAAGTGCAAAAGCAAAACAAATCACATTTAAAGGACAGCCCATCAGAATTACAGCTGATATTTCACTGCAAGCTATGAATAGGAATAGAGGAAGGAGAAGAATTTCAGGTTAATGATGTTGACCAGATCTTAAACAGAATTGTAGAAGAGAATTTCCACAAATTAAGGAAAGACACCCCAATACAAATACAGAAAGCACATAGAACACCAAATAGACAGGATCAGAAAAGAAGCTCCCCATGACATATCATAGTAAAAACACTAAATGTACAGAACAAAGAGAGAATACTAAAAGCAACAAAAGAAAAACAAGAAGTCACATACAAAGGAAAGCCCATCAGAATTACTGCTGACTTATCAGTGTAAACTATAAAATCCAGAAGAGCCTAGACCAAGTTATTTTCAGTTCTACATGACAATAGATGCCAGCCCAGAATACTATACCCAGCAAAAATGTCTATTATAGTTGAGGGGGAAAAAAATCTTCCATGACATGAATAGCCTGAAAGAATACATGTCCACAAAACCAGCCCTTCAAAGAATACTTGAAGCAATACAGAGAGCAGAGAGAGAAACAACTATACCCTAGGGGCAATGAAAAAAAATAAACAAAGATATAATCTAGGAAACACAAAATTACACAGAGAACACAAACAGCAATCAAAATGATGGCAACCAATGCACTCCTTTCAATAGACTCCCCAGTCAAAAGACTAAGCAAATGGATTAAGAAACAAAATCCATCTCTTTGCTGTTTGCAAGAAACCCATCTCACCTTCAAGGACAGGCACTATCTTAAGGTAAAAGGATGTAAAAGAATATTCCAAGCAAATGGCACTAAGAATCAAGCAGGGGTTGCAATTCTAATATCTGACAAAATAGACTTCAAAGTAAAAC
>NW_008338883.1:854256-854682 GCF_000622305.1 Nannospalax galili | reverse complement strand
AGAATAGCACTGTCCATTTTCATTAAGAAATAGGCATCAGAGACTACTTACTGAATGCCTAATTATGCAATCAGATTTTGGTTTGGGGGCCTGGAATAAAGTAGAGAGAGAGAGAGAGAGAGAGAGAGAGAGAGAGAGAGAGAGAGAGAGAGAGAGAGGTCTGAATTAAATGAGACCATACATCAAATGGACCTAACAGACATCTTTTGATTATTCCACCCAACACCAAAGAATATACTTTCTGCTTAGCACATCATGGAACTTTTTCAAAAATTGACCACATACTGGGCCACAAAACAAACCTCCACAAATATAAAAATACTGAAATAATTCCATGCAGTCTATCAGACCACAAAGCAATAAAGCTCCAAATCGAAGCCCTAGTCACTAAATGAACTCGTGGTGATTGAACAACACACTCATAAG
>NW_008338883.1:852902-854090 GCF_000622305.1 Nannospalax galili | reverse complement strand
GGAGCACAAATAAATGACCTAAAACTGCAACTCAAGGCACTGGAAAGGCAAGAACAAATGAAACCCAAACCCAGCAAAAGAGAAGAAATAACAAAAATTAGAGTAGAAATTAATGAAATAGAAACAAAGAAAACAATACAAAGGATCAATGAATCTAAGATCTGGTTCTTTGAAAAGCTAAACCAGATAGACCCTTAGCCCAGTTAATCAAAAGAAAGAAAGAGCAAATCCAAAACAACAAAATCAGAGATGAATGGGGAAAAATCACAACAGGCACCCAAAAGATCTAAACCATTATAAGTGAATATTTTCAAAACCTATACACTACTAAATCTGAAAGTCTATATGAAATGGATGGATATCTGAAATCATGGGAACCTCCAAAGTTAAACCAAGAAGAGCTCAACAGTTTAAACAGACCCATAACATATAAGGAAATTGAAACGGTAATACAGAGCCTACAAACTAAAAAAACCCCAGGCCCAGATGGATTTACAGCAGAATTCTACCAGACATTTAAAGAAGACCGCCAACCAATACTACTAAAAATTATTCAAAATGATAGAAACAGAGGGAGAACTCCCAAATTCCTTCTATGAAGCCAGCATCACTCTAATACCCAAACTGGTTAAAGACAGAACCAAAAAAGAAAACTATAGAGCCATATCCTTAATGAACATAGATGCAAAAATTCTCAATAAAATACTTGAAAACTGCATATAGACACAGATCAAAAAGATCATTCACCATGACCTTGTAGGCTTTATCCCAGAGATGGTTCAATATATGCAAGTCAATAAACATCATTAATCATATAAATGGACTCAAAGACAAAAACCACATGTCATCTCAATAGATGCAGAAAAGGCTTTTGACAAAATTCAGTATGCATTTATGTTCAAAGTCCTAGAGGGAACTGGACTGGAGGGAACATACCTCATTATAATTAAAGCTATATACAACGAATGCACAGCCAATATCATTCTAAATGGAGAAAAACTGGACCCATTCCCATTAAAATCAGGAACCAGACAAGGATGTCCACTATCTCCACTCCTTTTCAACATAGTGCTTGAGACTCTTGCTAGAGCAATAAGACATGAGAAGGAAATTAAAGCAGTACTAATTGGAAAAGAAGAGGTCAAACTATCACTTTTTGCAGCTGATATGATACTATGCCCAAGAGAT
>NW_008338883.1:850820-851903 GCF_000622305.1 Nannospalax galili | reverse complement strand
AACTTCCAAAATATATAAAAAACTCAAAAACAAACGAGAAACCAAATGACCCAATTAAAAGATGGGCTAAAGGTCTAAACAGAGTTCTCAAAGGAAGAAATAAAGATGGCTAAGAAACATCTCAAAAAGTGTTCAACATTGTTAGTAATTAGGGAAATGCAAATTAAAACCACCCTAAGGTATCACCTTACCCCAATCAGACTGGCTAGGATCAAGAGAACAGATGATACCAAATGCTGGTGAGGTTGTGGAGAAAGGGGAATGCTCATTCAGTGCTGGTGGGATTGCAAACTCGGCATATACCCAAAGGGCTCATCCATTGTAGAGACACTTGTACAACCATGTTTGTTGCTTCTCTTTTCACAATAGCTGAGAGATGGAAGCAACCTAAGTGCCCCTCAACTGACGAGTGGTTAACGAAAATGTGGTATATTTACACAATGGAGTTCTATTCAGCAGTAAAGAAAGATGAAATAATGAAATTTTCAGGTAAATGGATGGATCTAGAAACTGCTATACCAAGTGAAGTAACACACACTCAGAAAAACACACGATGTATGTTCTCCCTTATATGTGGCTCCCAGCACCAAATCCTTTTAAATTCCAGTTCCTTTTGATAAGATGATGCTATACAACAGTCCCTTCTGCATGAAATAACTACCATCATCACGACTTTGGCTGAGCCTGATGGCTAAACATAGTCACAATTGGGCTTGTTGATGGTTGTGCTCATTCATTAAAGGAGTGCCAAGCATGATCACCAGACTCTCACCTGAGTATCCAGCCACTCTTCCCAGACAACTAGTCCAGCCTTGCAAGACAAAAGAAAAATGAGGAAGAACACAATAGAGGGATGCTTTTGGAAGCCCTTGTCAAGAAACTCCAATGGACTCTAGTATGAACATTTGAACATTGCCCTGTTCTGACTTTTTTCTAGTTCCCTGCCTAGAACTTGCAATGCTAATTACTCTTGCCTTTACTTCTCCTTCACATCTCTTATTCATGAGTCAAGGACTTTCTTCTCCCCTTAGAGATAAGAGTTATGCAATTTGGTAGTCTTTTAGATAGACCCACGGAAGGAGT
>NW_008338883.1:836260-850580 GCF_000622305.1 Nannospalax galili | reverse complement strand
AAGTATTTGGGAACTTGTATCTAATCCTTAAAAGATTTTAGGGTTACCTCTTCAGAGGGGGGACTGTTGGAGGGGAGGGAGTGGGCATGGATTTGATCAAAACATTAAAACACCTTATATGAAATTCTCAATAAAGTTTTTGTAAAAATTAAAAAAAAAAAGAAAAATGAGGAGGAACCCAATAGAGGGATGCTTTTGGAAGCCCTGTCAAGAAACTCCAATGGACTCTAATATGAACATTTGCAAACTGCCCTATTCTGACTTTTTTCTAGTTCCCTGTCTAGAACTTTTAATGCTAATTTCTCTTGCCTTTACTTCTCCTTCACATTTCCTATTCATTATTTGTGGACTTTCTTTTCCCCTTAGAGACAAGAGTTATGCAATTTGGGAGTCTTAGATAGACCCACTGAAGGGGTACTCCGATTGCCTCACCCTGCATCCCTGTTCAGCATGGAAGAAGCCAGAGCGATATGTGTCCTTATTCGTTATTGGCAATTTGGGTAACCCCTGCAGGGGATGGCGTGATAAGAATAGGAGGTAGGAATTGGCTAGGCAGTTAGGGTAAAAAGACCCCAAAGTAATGTAGCCAGTTTCTTGGCTAAAAGTCAAAATGTCCTTGGTCCTGTTAGCAACATACTCTGTTCCAAAGGCCAAAAATGTCAAAAGTATTTGGGAGCCAAAAGCCCCATAAAAATTAAATGAAAGAAGAAAAAAAAGAAAAAAAAGTGATGGGGAGATATGGGAGATGTTGGAAGGGAGGGAGTGGGCATGGATGTGATCAAAACACCTTATATGCATGTATGAAATTCTCAATACAGTTTTTGTAAAAGTTAAAAAAAAAGAAAAAGTAGTGAATTAAAAAATATTTTATTTATTATTTTTATTTTATGTGTATGAGTGTATTGCCTGCATGTATGTGAGTGTACCTGTGTCATGCAATACTGGGGAGGTCAGAAGAGGGCTTCGGATTCCCCTGGAACTGGAGTTAAGGACGGTTCATAGCCTCCATGTGGATGCTAGGAATTGAACCCGGGTCCTCTGCGAGAGCAGTCAGTGCTCTTAACTGCTGAGTCATCTCTCCAGCCCAGAGTTGTGAATTTTTTATATTTTTTAAATTGAATTTTTCAGAATACAATGTGTTTTGATTTAGACCCCCTCTCATATCTGCTTATGCTTATACTAACCCATCAGTTTTCATTTACTGTATCATCTATCTATCTATCTATCCATCTATCTATCAGCTATCTATCTATATCTATCATCTATGTATTTGTCAAACATCTACCTATCATCATCATCTATCTATCTATGCATAATTAGGCTATTGAGCTACCAAGTCAGATTTGTGTCCACCAATGCCCTTTGGTGTGGGTCTATCTATTGGAACCTGATTAATCTACCCAGTGTCACTCCCGTAAAGAAAACTGACTCTCCCTCTCCCAGAAGCTCTCAGTTCCCAACAGTCATCAGCCAGGTTTGGGGCTCCTTACCCACTTTCCCACTTCAATGCAGGGATTTTGTCTAGCTTGAGTTTACATGGTTCTTGTGCAGGTTTTTACCATTGCTGTGGGTTCATATGAGTAACTGCCCTGCTGTCTGGAAAACTCTGTTTCCTTGTGGTCATCCACCACTCCTGTTGTTACAGTCTTTCTGCTCTCTCTTCCACAATGATTCATGCTTTTGCTTTCTGAGAGCTTTAAGCCTGTATATGGCTGTTCTAAGGGTAGCCTAGCTCTTTGTGCAAAACTTCTGTCTCCAATACTAGCCACAGTGAGGTGGCTGGCCCTGCAGTTCCTTTCCTGGAAATTCAACAATGGGGGTAAAATTGCCATCACCCCTGCGCAGACCCAGGTCTCCATGCCTGACGTTCAGTCTGCATATCTCTGGTGTTGCATCCCTGGGTCGATCATTTCATTTCCTACATGGGCGTCATCAAAGCGTGGAAGGTTTTGCTTTGTTGTTCCTTGCTCTATCCAAGACTGTAGCCAAGTACCTGGCAAACAGTGGCACTTGGCCATTTGTTGGTGAGTGTGAGAATAAAGATGGCATCACAGGTGGCTGGAGAGATGACTCAGTGGTTAAGAGCACTGGCTGCTCTTGCAGAAGACCTGGGTTCGAATCCCAGCACCCACATAGCAGTTAACAGCCATTCGTAGCTCCAGTTCCAGGGGGACCTGACGCCCTTTTCTGTCCTCCTTGGGCACTGCATGACACAGGTGCATTAACACACATGATGCATGTAATAAACTTATACACATAAAATAAAAATAATAAGTCAAAAACTATTAAAAAATAAGATGGCATACAGGGGCATGGGTGGAGGAAGGAAGACTGATGCATGCCTTGGGCATCTCTCATTAGGGTAGCTCTGTGGGTGAGTACCAAGGTCATTCAGATACTCACTGACCAAGTTCTTAAAAAATGATTTCCAAAGCCAGGTGCGGTGGTACACACCTTACTCGCAGAACTCAGGAAGCAGGCAGGCAGATCTCTACGAGTTGGAGACCAACCTGTTACACATAGTATTTTTTTGTTTTTTTGTTTTTTTGAAGCAGGGTTTCCCTATGTAGACCAGGCTGGCCTTGAACTCACAGAGATCTGCCTGCCTCTGCCTCCCAAGTGCTGGGACTACAGGCGTGCGCCACCATGCCTGGCTGTACATAATAAGTTTTAGGCCAGCCAGGATCACATAGTGAGGCCCTGAAAGAGAAAAGATGTTCAAAGAGCATGGGAAATGGCTCAGGTGGTAAGCTGTTTGCTGTGTAGGCTTAAAGACGTGAGTTTTGGATCCCCAGACTCCATGTACAAAAAAAATAATCTGGGTGTGATGGTACATTTCTTTCATTCCAGCACTGGGGAAGCAGAGACAGATGGATCCTTGGACATCACTGATTGGCCAGCCTAGCTGAATTGGTGAGTTCCAGGTTCAGTGACAGACTCTGCTTCAAAAAAAAAAAAAAAAAAAAAAAGGTGGAGAGTAGTTAAGGAAGATACCTGATGTGATCTCTGACCTCCACATGCATGTGCCCACATAGGATTGTGCACACACATACCACCTACCCTCCTAAACACAAGTGATTTCCAAGTCAGAGGGAAGCAGTGCAGGAGAAAGGTAGGGTTCGTTCTGTAGATCTTGGCTATTTTTCTTCTCTCTCTCTAAAAAGAATTTGACACGTTCATATTCCTGTTTGAAATGCAGAATGAGTCTGTGCATGGTCCTTTAAAAAAGTAAACTGCACTTACTTCTGCTCAGGCCATATGGACTCTAGAGTGGGTGTTTACGATGCCAAAATAAACTCCCTGGAATCACAGCCATGAGCATTCACCTTAGGAAACTTCAGTTTATTTTGAGCAATTTAGAGTGGGCTCATCCCATTACAAAACCACTTCAGGCTTATTATAGAAATTTGTGAAAATGCAGAAATGGCAAAGTTTAGTCAAGTAAACTTTGCAGAGTGTAAGTAGAGTACTGGTGGTTGGCTTCAGGTCCAGGAGGGAGAGAGAGGAGGGAGGGAGGGAGGGAGGAGCCCTAGGGCATTTCTCGGGTTCCTTGAGAGGCTGGCTGTGGTGGGTAGCCTCCATATTCTGAAGGCTGAGTCCCATCCTGCAGACGGCTGTGGGACAGTAGATGGAGAGAAGTGACAGGTCCTGCAGCCTGGCTTGGAGATGTATGCTGTCACCTGGCTTTTGCAACTCTGTATCACAGTGACCTAATTTCTGTGGTCCCAACAAGGAGTTTTCTCCTCTAGTAAAAGCAAGATGGACTTCGGCAGAGATGACTGGATTTCCCCCAACATCAGCAGCTTCCAGAGAGTGTGAGGGAGCCCTGGCAAGCCATAATGAATCCTCAGACCCAGTGGGCTCATTCGTGTACAATGAGCTGAGGCCTCATAGTATACACCATGCTCTGTGCTGGGGGAAGAAGTGATACATGTATCAACACTATGCCAGTACTTTTGGGTTCGCTTAGTTTGCACATATCCTCACATATGACTGAGGGGATGCAAGCCTGTGGTTACAGGACCTCAGGAGAAGCTGTGATTTCATCCCACCCACCAGGTTCTTCATCGCCTCAGACTCACTCCAGAGCCAACACTGAACTTGTTAATTATTACGTTGCCACTAAGATGCTCTGGGGTTTGGAGGAAGCAGCACAGGGCTTTGGTGTAGATGGGTGATGGAGGCTGTCCCAGCCACCAAGCAGGCAGTTCAAGTGTAGGATCAGGTACCTTACTGTTTTACTTTTTCTTTTTCAAGATATCCTTAGAGAATTTTACTGTCAGCAGTCTAGGGGGAAAGCTATTTTTAATGTCAGTGCAGATGTGTATTTGTGCTTGGCCTTGTATTGCTTTTGCCTGAATGGCCTTCATGGGCATTGAGGTATCTAATGGTCTTAATCCATCCTGACTTTATGGACACTCATTTGGGCTTGTCTTACTTCTAGCTTTGTGTTGTTAGTTTGCTACATGTGGTTCATTTATACAGCTTAATTTGATGACTCATGAGTATTTTTTGTAAGCCACCTCCAGTAATTTTGAGAATGAGATGGGATGAACATAAATAAAAATATAATTTATTGGGTCAAAATATGAAATTAAAAAATATTTAGTTATTATTTTTGTGTGTATGTATGTGTGCTTGCATGGGTTTGTATACCATGTGTGTGCAGGAGCCTGCAGAGGCCAGAAGGTATAAGATCCCCTGGGACTGGAGCTATAGACAGTTGTGAGTCACCATGTGGATGCTGGGAATTGAGCCCAGGTCTTCTACAAGAGCAGTAAGTGCTCTGAACTACTGAGCCATTTCTTCAGCACCCCCAAATGTGAAAACTTTAAGACCGTTTGGTACGTGCTGCCAATCAGCTTTCTCTTTTTCTTGATTCTTCTAATGGTGTCCATTCTTTTTTTTTTAGATTTTAGGCAAAGTGGCTGGTACTATGGGGTCTAAAAATGTCACTGGATTGGAGGACTCAATTAATACAAGATTAATTTGTTTTGTGGTGCTAGAGATCTAACCTAGGACCTTGTGTACACTATGCAAGAATTATATCATTGAGTCACATCTATAGCCCCAAGATTAATATTTTAAAAAGAAAAATGTAACTCAAACTCATCTGTTGCAGGTAGGGTTCCTTGGGAAGCTGATTCTCAAACCGACCTAGTATGCAGGAGGCTTTGTATGGAACACTCAGGCTGTGAATCAGTGGAAGGGGAGGAAAAGAGGTAGGCCAGGGCAGAGGGTAATGTTGGGTTGTGATGTCTTAGTAAAGTCCTTAGGATAGGGCTGGTGAGGTGGCTCAGTAAATAACAGCACTTGCAGTTCAAGTCTGACAACCTGAGTTCTATGCCTAGAACCCACAGTGGAGGGAGAGTACTGACTTTTGAACTGACTCTGGGGACAGGAGAGATAGCACAGCAGTTAAGAACACTGGCTGCTCTTGCTGAGGACCTGGATTTGATCCCCAGCCCCCAACGGCAGCTAACAACCATCTATAACTCCAGTTTCAGGGCATCCGACACCTTCTGACCTCGGCAGGCATTGCACAACATGGGTATGCTTACCTACATGCAGGCAATACATAAAATAAATATAACTAATGATAATAAAATGGAAAATTTTCCTCTAGCTTCCACATGTACACCATGGCATGTGTACACACACACACACACACACACACACACACACATACACACACGAATGCACAAATATGAAACAGTCTTTAGTAGATTCCACAGTGAGCTCTGAACTTGGTTGAAGTGAGAACCTTGGGTAAGGGGCCCTGTAGATGGCGCTACCAGCTAGAGTCATCCGTCTCCAGCACTCCAAGCACTTAGGGGAATAATGTAGTATTAAGAGGAAATCTGGTTGGTGTACTAGGACATCCATCTCACCCTCTCTGACAGTGTAACTATGTTAAGCATCATCTGACTCAAAGCATTTTTAGAACTGTGGAAGTTTCTTTGCAAGAGAATTTAGCTTGCGTTTGTGAATATTTTCCCTTTGCATGTGCGTGGTACCATTGCCACCTGTGATTTAGGAAATCCACATGGTGGTTAGCCTTCTAATTTTATAATTACCTTTCTAGAATAATAATCCTATCCAGGTGTTTTGTAACACAAAACAGCAAGGGAAATTAATTTCAATTAGGATAGGAGAAATACAAATTGAAGTGGAGTTGTGGAAAGGAAAAAAAAGCCAACACACATTTCTTTGAGTGTGCTTCATTTAGGTAATTAAATCCCTGCCATGTAACTGAACCATTATCAGAGGTGCCCTTTACAGACTGATATTTTAAAAGAATGCACAACACTGTGGAATCTGAAGCTGTTTTGGCTGTTTAATACACATCTGGAAGTAAAAAGAGATGGAAAGAGAAGAGGCAGGGATAACTCAGAGGGGTGAGAGATGCAAAGAAGCAGTCTTGGACTGGGGAGGAAAGTGTTTACAATACAACTATGGGGACCTGAGTTTGATCCCCAGAACTCAAGTAAAAAAAAGCCAGGTATAGGTGTGGTGGTATGCACCTGTAATCTTAGTGCTGAGTAGGTAGAGACAAGTGGAGCCAGGATTGATGGCCAGCCACCCTAGCCGACCTGTCAGTTACAGGCAAGTGACAGATGCCTTGTAAAAGGTAGCATTGGTGTTTCAGTGACATGATTATGATGGGGGTAACCAACTACTTTCAGACTGGATTTGAGGCCAGCACCACAGGAGGGAGCCCGTGTCTGGTACGGCAAACCTGGTCAAGAGCCTGTGGCTGTGCAGGTCATAGGCCTATAGAGGAACCTACTTCTGCTGTTGTTTTTGCTAAATGGACATGTCAAACTGTAAATACTCATGTTTATACCCATGCATTTGTGGTCTGAGACTTTACCAGAGAAACTTCTTATTGCTGTGGGTGAGGGTGAATTCAGAGACTCAAATGGTCAAAATATCAGGAATAAATGATGGTGGAGTATTCGGTCCTAAAGAAGACATCCACATCACCTCCTTCAAGGCCCACTGAACATCATGGAAAAGGGGGTGGAAAGAATGTAAGAGATGGATGATAAGAAGGTGTGGCACACACACACACACACACACACCCCTATACACAAACACATACGTCTTCTGGACAAAACAGGGCTATTGTACTCATGAATTTACTGCAGCTCTGGTTACCTGCGTAAGAACAAGAACAGCACATCGCTTGGCACATCAACATTTCATGGATCAGGCAGGGGACTGTGAGCCCCATGCCTTCCTGAGGGATTACTGACAACTAGTGATTGGTGGAGGAAGGGTGTTATTTTTTTCAAAGTTGTAGTCACTGAAAAGTTGTCCATGCTCCAGTACTCCAGTAATAACCTCTCACCCATGCTCATGAAAGCAGCCCTAATGAAACTTAGTGAGACACACACACACACACACACACACACACATGCCCGTGCATGCACACACACGCACACACATATGCGCACACACACATGCATACATGCGCGCGCGCGCGCACACACACACACACACACACACACACACACACACACACACACACACACACACACCCTGGGGAAGAAGAAGAGTTTCAACCAAAGGGGAAGGGAGGGATGACAAAGGCAATTGGGTAAAAACTACTAAAATTCATTATCTGCATATACAAAAGTGTCAATAAATAAATTTTTATTTTTATTTTATGCATTTTTCCTACAGGTATGTAAGTACACTCATGTCTTGAAATGCTCAAAGGGGCCAGAAGAGGATGTTGGAGCCTCTGGAACTGGAGTTACAGATGGTTGTTAGGTGGGTGCTTGGAAGTGAACCTAGGTCCTTTGCAAGAGCAGTAAATGCTTTTAACTACTGAGCCATTTCTGCAGTCCCAACAAATAAATAAATAATAAATTTAAAAACAACAAAAACAAAGTGGATAGAGTCCTGAGGAATGACACCCAAGGTTTTCTTCTGGCCTCCACATGCATGTGCACAGTTATCCCCCCCCCAAGAAGGGGGGGAGGAGACAGAGAGAGACAGAGAGAAAAGCAGCAGTCTTCATTTGTATTTCATTTTTTTTCTTAGAATAAGAACCCAAGTCAGTGATTTCAAGATTTCAAGTTTGCTTCCAGCTTTCTGAAGAGAGGGAACTGAAGGTAAATGGGGACCAGTGGACTGTACTGAAGAAAGACTTTAAGCTTCTTGCTGTCTTTTCCCCCCTCCTTCTAAGGAGGAACTATGAATCTTGTTCTCTATGACTGATTTGGCAGAATCACAGGACAAGGACTGACATGTAATATAAGGGATGACAGGCATCCAAGGTCAGACAAGCTCATGAAGAAGGAGTAGGGCCGAGTGGCCTTCTGCAGTTCTTTAGTGAAGATGAAGCAGCAGCCAGTCTCCTGGAGAGGCCCATGCATCAGGACAGCATGTGAAAGGCATGGACCTCTGTTAATGTTCCACATGAGTTAATCCATGCTCAAGAGCTCAAGAAAATTCTGCTTGGTCAGTGTTTATTGGACATGTTCTGATCAGTTGCTAATTTTCAAGAAGGTTCCAATAGCCTTCTTCCCTAATGTTCTGAATCTCCAGTTCAGGCTGAAGCAAACTGAAAAATGCTTGTCAGATATATTCTTCTGGATCCACTCCAAATGTTCCATCTTGACGTTTGTTTACCCACAGTGAGGAGGAACTGACATGGAGTAGGGCTTTAGGGGCACGTGACTTGGCTGTTCTCACTTCCGTGGGTGGGCGGCACCAGGACAGTGTCATGCTCTGGAGATCCTCCCATAGAAGTCACATAGTGGAAGAGCTCCATGAGTGAGAGGTTTGGGGACCACCTCTAAGCGTCTTCATTTGCACGAGGAGCCCAAGTTTTCATCTGTGAAGGTTCCTACATTTTTGATGCTTGTTATTACTGTTTGAATTTAGGACGTTCCTTTCCCAAGCCTTTTGACATTCCTGTACATCACCTGTGTGGTAGAAGAAATGGGCACTGTTATGAAACCTCTGAGTTGAGGGCTCTTTGAACATCTCATTTCTATTCTTTAGAAGCAGAAGCAGAGACCACCACAAACCTGACTCAAAAGATTAAATTAAATGCTATTGTGTGCTGAATATGAACACCCCCCCTCCACACACAAAATCAACAACAAACACATACTATGGTTTACTCCTGTTAAGCACACTTTTCATGGACTGATGCACAATTTTTCTTAAGTCCCTGATTGTATTCAGTCTGTCATTCTCTAAGTAAAATGATACCAAGAAACATCAGGGCTGTATTGAACTACCTGTGCTCTCTTCCTGCTCATGAGAAAGGCTGATATTAGGCCTGTGAGATGGCTCAGTGGGTAAAGGTACTTACTTACTGCCAAGCCTGATGACATGAGTTCAGTCTTTGGAACTTACATGGTAGAAGGAGAGAACCAAATCTGGCAAGTTGTCCTTTGACCTCCACACAAGCTCTGTGGCACTGTTGTGTGACACTATTCCTGGGGAGATGTGAGCAAGCATCTGCTCATTCCAGATAGGGAATTAACGACAGACCAGTAAGGATACCACCAAAGTTCAACTTGGTGAACCAATGAGTTTTATTGACATTACTTACAGGATTATAGGTGAGGGGTTACTTATAGGGGCAGAAATGACTCAAAGACATCTGTATCACCAAAAGTCCACTATAGCATGGGTGATAGTTCATGGAAGTTGGAAACCCCGCAGGAAGCTTGACAGGTTGGAGGGTGCCTTAGTTGGTCTGAGCCCCTTCCAGGTATCTTGTCTGGTCCAGGTAGCTCAGCTTATCTTTGTTTCTGTCATGTGGCTTAGCTTGTCTGACACTCTTCTAGGAAGCTCAGTTTCTTTGGGAGTGCCCCTTAGCAGTCCTTAGGCTTGTATATGCTTGGGGAGAGAAAGGCCTAGTGGACCCGGTCAATTTCAGGAACTTCCTGGAACTATTGAGCTGTTTTCTTCCTGAGCTTAATGAACTTCCCTACAGAGGATGTTTCACCTCCCCTCAAAGCATTTATTCTCTTTAGACATCCTGTTGTTTATCTTCCTTTAGAACATCTGTTGTTTACCTAGCTTCCTTCCAAGATGAAAGGTTCTATGTCAGAAGAGACTGCTACACAACAGGCACACATATGCACTGTGGTGGTTTGAATGATAGTGTCCCCCATAGACTCCAAGTGTTTGGACATTCTCTCCCCAGATGGTGGCACTGTTTTGGGGGGTTTTAGAAGGTGTGGCTATTCTGGAGGAAGCACATCACTGGGGGTGGGCTTAGAGAGTACTTAAAGCCTTGCCAGAATGCCAGTCACTCTCTTGCTTCCTGTGCCTGCATGATGATGTGAAAGCTTCGCTTCTGCTGCTCCTGGGCAGCCACCTCCAGCCACCATGCTTCCCTGCCAAGATGGACTGTAATTCCCCTGGAACCATAATCTCAAATAAATTCTTCCTTCTATAAATTGCTTGGGTCAGTTTCTATCACAGCAACAGAAAAGTGACTAATGCACAGAGCTAAATAAATGAATGAAAGAAAGAAAGAAAGAAAGAAAGAAAGAAAGAAAGAAAGCAAGCTTGAGGCTGGAGAGATGGCTCAGTGGTTAAGAGCAGTGACTGCTCTTGCAGAGGACCTGGGTTTGATTCCCAGCACCACATGGTAGCTGTGAACCGTCCTTAACTCCAGTTCCAGGGGAATCTGAAGCCCTCTTCTGATCTCCGTGGCATTGCACGACATGGGTGCACTCACATACATGCAGACAATACACTCATATACATAAAATAAAAATAATACATAAAATATTAAAAAAAGAAAACCTGAAGTCTATTTTAGTCAGAATAGTGACCATTGTCCATCATGGTTTCATCTAACTTGAAGACCTTCAGTTCTCTGACATTTAGTCCAAATGTGAAGTGTGTGTGTGCACACTTGTATTTTATTTTTTATTGGCATACAAAATAATGGATATTACTATGACATTTCCACATGCACATAATTATGCTTTGTTCTTATTTGTGCCTGCCACTTTCCCCATCCCTCCCTTCTGATAGTCCCACCTCACCAAACAACCCCATTTTGCTTCCATGTCTTACATGTTTGTGAGTATATATATTTAAATATATATTATGAATGTGAAAGAAAATGTAATATTTTTTCTTTACTCCAATACCTTATTTTATTTGTTTCTTTGTTCCTTTAGACTCCCTCGTATAATCTTTTCTATTTAAATCTAGGTTCTGCATAGGAGAAAACATGCAATACTTGTCTTTCTCAATCTGTTTTATTTTGCTTAACGTGATGATCTCCAGTTGCATCCACTTTCCTGTAAATGATACAATGTCATTCTCCTCTGTGGTTAACTAAAACTCCATTGTGTAAAACACCACCTTTTCTCTATCCAGCCATCTGGGCATCTAAGTTGGGTTCATATCTTGATTATTCTACAACACGTGGATGTTTAAGTTTCTCTGATGTATGTTAACTTAGATTCCATTAGTGTATACCCAAAAGTGGTATAGCTGGGTCATATGATAGCTCTGTTTTGATGTTTTGGAGGCACCTCCATACAGATTTTCAGAGTGACTGCTGCAGTTCACATTCTCATCAGTAGTGTACACATGTTCCTCTTTCCCCATGTTCACACCAGCATTTGCTGTCTTGTTTTCTTGACGATACCCATTGGGTTAAGATAAAAAAATCTCAACGTAGTTCACCAGGGAAATTGGTCTATAGGTTTCTTTCTTTCTTCCTCCCTCCCTTCCTCCCTCCCTCCCTTCCTTTCTTCCCCTCCCTCCCTCCCTCCCTTCCTCCCTCCCTTTTTGTTTCCATGTATAGTTTAGGTATCAGGGTAGGACCGACTTTATAGAATGAGTTTGTTAGTATTCCTTTTTATTTTTATAGAATAGTTGGAGGAGTATTGTAAGCTGTTGTTTAACATTCTGGTGGAATTTGACAGTGAATGTTTGGGTCTGGGCTTTTCTTTGGGAGACTCCTTTTTGCTGCTTTAATCTCATCACTTGTTATGGTGTCTGTTTAGTTGTTCATATCCTCTTGATTTAATTTTGGTAGGTCATATTTATGCACTTCTCAGTTTCTTTAGATCATATAATTTTCCGAGTGTGAGTTTTCAAAGTATTCCCTAATAACCCACTGTATTTCATTGGTATCCATTATAATGTCCCTTTTGTCATGTCTGATTTTGATAATTTAGGTCTTCTCTTCTTTTTAGTTGCTTTGGCTGAAGCCTTGTTAATCCTGTTTATGTTTTTGAAAGAACCAATCCTTTACTTAATTATTTTTTTTGTGTTGTTCTTTTAGACTTCATCTCATTAATTTTTTTCTGATCTTTATCATCACTTTCAATCCATTGCATTTGGGTTTGGCTTGCTCTTGTTAGAAAAACAAGACCTTAAGTTGCATCATTAAGTTATTTATTTGTGACCACTATGATTTTTTTTATTATTTTTATTTTATGTGTATGAATGTATTGCCTGTGTGTATGTGAGTGCACCCGTGTTGTGCAATACTGGGGAGGTCAGAAGAGGGCTTCAGATTCCCCTGGAACTGGAGTTAAGGACGGTTCATAGCCACTGTGTGGGTGCTGGCAATAGGACCTGGGTCATCTGTAAGAGCATTTGGTGCTCTTAACTGCTGAGCCATCACTCCAGCCTAGACCACTATGATTTAAAAAAAAAAAAAAAGTTAGCCTTCATTGTTGTAAATTGTCTTCTTAGAATTGTCTTTACTGTATAACAGAGGTTTGGATAAGTTGTTTTCATTTTATTTTGGAGTTTTGAAATTTCTTTCTTTATTTCTTCAGTGATCTACAGGCCATTCAAGAGTGTTTTTTTCAATCTCCAAATATTTGTATAGTTTCTGTTACTTTTGATTTCTGGTTTTATTCTAGTATTATCTAATAAGATATAAGAAGGTCTTTAAATTCTTTTGTGTTTCTTAAAAACTTACTTGATGACCTAAAATATGATTTATTTTAGCAGAGATTCCATGGGCTGCTGGAAAGAATGTGTATTCTGAAGCTGTTGGAGGTAATATTCTGTAGATATCTATTAAGTCCATTTAATATATGATCCAATTTAACACTGAAGTTTCTTTGTTGAATTTTAGTTTGGATGACCTATCTATTGATGAGAGTAGGGTGCTGAAATCAACCATTTTATTGTACCAGGACATACCTTCTTTCCTCTTATGTTCATTAGTGTTTGTTTTATGAAATCAAAAGCCCTAATGGTTGGTGCATATATATTTAAAATTATATCATCTTCTTGATATACTGTTCCCTTTATTAAGATATAGTGGCTTTCTTTATCTTTGCTGACTAATTTCGATTTGAAGTCTACTTTATCAGCTATCAGAATAGTTACACTGGCTTGTTTTCAGCTTTTGTTTGCTTGATAACCTGAATTCCATTCTTTTTCCCTCTGTCTATGTCTTTGCCAATGAAGTGGAGACAACTTATGCTTGAATCTTTTAAAAATTTTTTATTTATTATTTTTATTTTATGTGTATGAATGTATTGCCTGCATGTGTGTAAATGCACCCATGCCATGCAATGCTCACAGATATCAGAAGAGGGCATTAGACTCCCCTGGAACTGGAGCTGCCATGCTGGTGCTAAACCAAACCTGGGTCCTCTGCAAGAGCAACCAGTGCTCTTAACCACTGAGCCATCTCTCCAACCAGAATCTTTTTATTTATTTATTTATTATTATTTATTTTATTTTATTTACTATTTTTATTTTATGTATGAGTGTATGTAAGTGCACCCATGTCATGAAATGCACATGAAGGTCAGAAGAGGCCATCAGATCCCCTGGAACTGGAGCTACAGATGGTTGTTAACTACATATGGGTGCTTGGAATCGAACCTGGGTCCTCTGCAAGAGCAGTGTTCTTAACTGCTGAGCCGTCTCTCCAGGACTGCTCCCCCCAATCTTTTTAAAAATTTTATTTTATTTTTTTACTTATATGTATGTGTACATGTCTTGGTGTCTAAATGCCTCATGTGTGGTACCCATGTAAGCCAGAAGAGGTAATCAGATTCTATGGAGCTAGAATTACAAAAGGTTGTGATCCACCCAACATAGGTGCTGGGAACTGAACCCAGGTCCTCTGGAAGAAGCACAAGCACTCTTAACTGCTGAGCAGCAGGTTCTCTGCAGTTCAGATCCTGTTTTGAAATTCAGAATGAAACATAGAGCTAGTAAATGAATGAGCTAAAGGAAAGCAGCAGGGAAAGGAGAAAATGGAGACGCAGTTTAAATAAAAGGAAGACAAAAAAAGATGAGTGAAAAGGAATGCTCTGAAATGAAAGAACAAGAAACTTAAAAAAAT
>NW_008338883.1:834294-835730 GCF_000622305.1 Nannospalax galili | reverse complement strand
AGAAAAAAAAAAAAAAAAATTACCCAATAATGAAAATGCGTAAATGAAATTAAATAAAATTTATAACATTTTTTGTTTTTTGGTCTTTTTGAGACAGGGTCTCCCTGTAGCTCCAGCTGTCCTGGAACTCACTATGTAGACCAGGCTGGCCTTGAACTTACAGAGATCCGCCTGTCTCTGCCTCGCGAGTGCTGGGATTAAAGGCATGTGCCACCACGCCTGGCTAGAACAAACGTGTTTTAAAAATAGATTTTATTTTTATGTATATGAGTGTTTTGCCTGCATGTATATAAATGTACCACATGCATTCAAGTGTCTGTGGAGGCCAGAAGAAGGCACTGGATCCCCTGGAACTGGAATTACCGATGGTTTTTAGCCACCATGTGGATGCTGGGAACCGAATCCAGGTCCTCTGCAAGATCAGCCTATGCTCTTATCCGCCAAGGCATCTCTCCAATCCGCCAAGGCATCTCTCCAGCCCCAAATGTTTTTCTTTTTAAAGAAAACAGGATAAATTAAAAGTACGGCTAGAAGCACAATTTAAAAAAAAAGGGAGCAAAGGGCAAAAACTAGAAGTATTAGGGAAGCTACCTAATTGGACTTAAAGCCCATTCAGTGGGAGGAAACTCAGGTATGGTACCCAGCCTCACAGACATGCCCATGTCATGGGATGTCTGCATAGGTCAGAAGAGGGCATCGGATCTCCTGGAACTGGAGTTACAGGTGGTTGTGAGTTGTCCTGTGGATGCTGGGAACTGAACCTAGGACCTCTGCAAGAGCAGTCAGTGCTCTTAACCACTGAACCATCTCTCTAGCCCCCTCCTTTGGTGACTTTTGATATCTTATTTTTATCATCATTTTTTTTCCTAAAGATTTTATTGTGCACATTGTGATTTGTTTGACCCATAGTACACTTGAAAGTATGTTTTAAAATTTGTAAATCTCTGCTATTTATTTCTAATTTAATAAATTGTGGTCATAGATTACGGCCCCTGTACTTTTCATTCTCTGGGACTTCTGGCACATTGCTTTGCAACCTTTCGTGTGATCTATTTTTTAAGTGTTTCATGCTGCTTGAACAGAGCATGTAGTCTCTAATTATTGGCAATGGAATTTTATATAGCACCATTATATCAGGTTTTTAAATTGTGTTCTATATCTTCACTAATTTTTTATTTGCTTAATTAGGTACTGAGACATGCATATTAAAATTTCTATTATGATTGTGGATTTGGTAATTTTTCCTTGCAATTCTGCAAATGTGTGTCTCATATATTTTGATGCTGTGCTGTTATAAAAACAATGCAGGATTTATCCATGGGAGCCAAGCAGACTATCTGAATTGTGGTTATTCTATGTTTTAGTTCTAGACCTTAGTGGTGTCCAGAGCTACTGACTATAATTCAGTGTTCTCATCTATAGAAAGGACTGTGTTC
>NW_008338883.1:801768-834127 GCF_000622305.1 Nannospalax galili | reverse complement strand
AACTTAAAGGAGAAAGGGGTTTACTTCAGCTTACAGTTGCAGGTTATAGTCCATCATTGTGGTGAAGTCAAGGCAGGAACTAGAGACAGATAGTCATATCATATCCACAGTTAAGAGCCGAGGGAAATGAAAGCATACATGCTCACCTGCTTTCTTGATTGTACTCAGCTGATTTCTCCACTCTCTAGTTCAGGACCCTTTGCCCAGGGAATGGTGCCACACATGATGGGCTGAGTCTTCTCACATCAATTAAGGTATTGTCCCATAGATGTGCCCACAGGTCAACTAATGTAGACAATCCCTTATTGAGATTCTCTTCCCAGGTGATTCTAGGATGTCTCAAATTGATACAACTAACCATCACAGTATGTGTTGTTATTTTTATTTGTATATTTCCCCTTTGTTCTAATTAATTTAGGGATTTGAAATATATGAGAATATGTTTATGTGATCTATTTTGTTACCTATATACATTTAACATGGTGTAAATGTTTGATTCTGTCTATATCTCTGTTAGGGTCCGAGAATCGAGAATAATTCCCACAGATACCAGGAAGATTGTACAAAAAGGTTTATTCAGGAATTTAGAGCAAAAGCAACCAAATGGCGGCTAGCCAGGCACAGACTTCACTAGCCAAAGGTGGAGTCTGGCCCCAAACGATAGCAGGCAGGGGCTTTTATTGGGGAACTCCACAGAAACCCATGTGCACCAAGCACCTTTTAAAATGATTGGATAGACCCATATCCTGAGTATGGGGGAAGTCTGATTAGACCGAGCTGTCTTCAGGGCATTGGAATGTTCTGACTGTTATCTTTTAGGGCCAGAAGTTTCTGTTTATACCTTATAAGGTTTTTACATGTCCAGGGCTTGCTTAATCTATAGTTTCCCGGTGGGGGGGGGCAGCAACTGGAAATTTACAACGTTCCTGGGCTTGTCTGGGCTTGTCTGAAGAAGTTAGTCAAAATGGAGTTAGTGTATTCTGACTCTTCATGCCCCCCTAGAGTTATGGCAAGGGTTAAGTCTTTAAGCCAAGCAACATACAGAAGCAGAAAGAAGTGGTTAGATGGTGCAATTAGGGTAGTGGGATCATTTCTGTATCCTCATGAGGTTCAGGATCTTGGTTTAAATGAGTGTATTGGGAGCATAATGCCATTAAATGGACTGTCTGTATCTGTTCTTGGATGAATTTGAGCACAGCATTAAGAATACAGGGGCCACAGATGACTGCTAGTAGGAGTAAGAGGAGAGGTCCGACCATCACTGAAATCAAAATTGTCAACCATGGGGACCAAATAGGGATTCGTACCAATTTTGTTGATTTAGTCGTTCATTTTCTCTTTCCTTAAGTCTTTTACTGACCTCGGCCAAAGACTGCGAGTGATTAACATAGAAACAGCACTGTTCCCCTAGGGCAACACAGAGTCCTCCTTTCTCTAGAAAAAGTAAATCCAGTCCTCTCCTATTTTGTAAGGTTACCTCAGCTAAAGAGGATAGAGAGTCTTCAAGGTGGCGGATAGGTGTTTCTAATGATTGTATGTCTAAGTCTATGGCCTGTCTAAGGAGGTGGTAATTTTTATACTGGAGGACTAGTGTTGAGGCCCCCAGACCAGTTGCGGTGGTTACTCCGACCCTGAGTAAAGTAGACAGGACAATTGCAGTGGTTCCTATGGTTCTACAAGATCTAGATTCTTCTGAGACTCTGGTTTTCATTTCTATGTCTGTTCTATAGTATAGATGAAGAACCAGCTGCACTAGTACACAAAAATTCCTGATCTGGTTTAAAATGGAGGAATGGAGGCATGTAGTTAAGCCAGAGGTACAGGCCCACCAAGTGGAGTTGGGGGGGCACCATATATGGGTTAGGTGTAGTAGCCCCTATCTCTTGAACAGAGTTACATAGATGTTGGTAAGAAGGGGGGACAATTTTATGTGAGGGAGTCACGCATAGCCCTTTTCCATACACTTGGGTGAGGGTAAGCCCCCTTCTCCCTGTAGGCGGGGGGATTCTACAGGCAGTGGGGTCAGAAGTGACAGTATAATTTCCTGGGAGGACTAGCCCATCATAAAAGGGGGGGGGCTCAGGTCCATGCAAAACCAGCAATGGATAGTGAGGTTAGGGGAGGTATTATTTAAAGCAATAAAGGTGGCATTTAGGAGATTCTTAAGTCCAGGGGATGGCTGCAGGTGCTCTTGAGTCTTGTGGACCCTCAAGGGGGTAGATCTAGGGGTGGGCGGAGTGGCAGTTTTGTCAGGTTGGACAATTTGGCTGGGGCTGGCCATTCGGCAGATTTAAAAATTGTCAAGGCCGGTGTTGGTTGTCCAATGGGCTGTAACATTGTCCAAGCCAGCCCCATCTGGGTCCCTAAGAGTGGACCCATCTGAAGATGGACCGGAAAAGTATCCCCGGGTCAGTCCCTGAGGCATATAGCCTGAGGCCCCAAGTTCACCCATCAACTCATTTTTGTTGTTGTTTAAGTTCCTTTTCCTTCAGGGTAAAGCTTAAGGAGCTAGGGATGCATCTAAGGGAAGTATGGGGTGCATCAAGTTGTCCCGTGTTGCAGTTTCTAGTAAGCCAGGACCAGCCAGGACCGCAGTTACCCGGATTAAGTCGGTAGTGACTGGGGCAGCCCAATTAATATACCCAGTGGACACACAGCTCCAAGCAGCACAAAAATAGTCCCCTGGCCCCCCACAGGTACTTCTCTGGTTACCATTGTCACCCAGGCAAACATAAAAGTAGTGTTCCCAAGTCCTATTTCAGGCGTGGGGACTCTGGCAACCACAGTTTGCGGTCCTGATGGAGAGGATGAGTCCCAAGTTCCTTCATGCAGATTGCAAAGGTTGACTGCAATCTTGGGGAACCAGGTGCCTAGAGGTCCCAAGTGAGAGAAGATGTTCACTATCTTCCCAGTGGATGTGCTACTAACTATCCAAGTGAGGTTTTGGAGTCCATAGGGGGAATAGCTAGGGCAGGCTCTATAAGAAAACATAAAAAGGCAACAAGGGTTAGGGTGTAGCACTGAGTTTTTAGCTTGAGAGGATTGTTTTTTACCTGTGTGACCTTCCATCTCTTGTCATCTTGGTCTGACCAATCCCCTGATGCAGGCTTTGGATGCGAGTGATGTATCCAGGTCTTGACACCATCCACTTTGACCGTGGTGGTGGTGGTGAGTATCACGATGTGTGGCCCCTTCCAATGAGGTCCAAGGGGCTCCTTGTGGTGTTGCCTCACCCAAACAAGGTCTCCTGGCTTGAATCCATGCGGTTGGGCTGGCGGAAGTTCATAGATGTGCCTCAGCAAGGGGAAAATGTTGTTTTGTGCAATCTGTAAGACCTGTAGGGACTTAAGAAATTGGGATTGAGACAAATCAATTAGCACATATGAAGGCAGTTTGGGAAGCAAAGGGGGTGGTCAGCCATACATGATTTCATAAGGTGTTAGGCCTTGAGTATAGGGGGTATTTCTGACCCTATATAAGGTGAAATGTTGGAGGCCCATCCAGTTATTGCTAGTTTCTAGGGTTAATTTGGTTAAGGGTCTCTTTAAGGGTCCAATTCATTCTTTCTACTTGTCCTGAGCTCTGGGGGTCGTATACGCAACGTAGCTTCTAATTAGTCCCCAGGGTTTTATTTAACTCTTGAGTTACCTTAGAGAGGAAGGCTGGTCCATTATCTGACCCAATCACAGAGGGGAGTCCGTACCTTGGTATTACTTCATTGATGATCTTCTTAACCACCATTGAGGCAGTTTCCCCCTTTGTGGGGAATGCTTCGACCCACCCTGAAAATGTATCTACAAGAACTAGGAGATATTAATAGCCATACCTGCCAGCTTGTGCAGTAGAATGAGCCTCCCATCAGAGGTGTATCTCCATCCATGCTTGATCTTGGTGTTTTTCAGGGAAGCTAAATCCTGATCGTCCTGAGCTGAGTAGGAGGGCTCTTCTGGAAAGAGGGGTTCAGGCAGGATGACCGGTAGGTTCGGGGCTGCTAGGGCTGCTTCTCTGATCAGTAGGTACACTCTCCTGTTTCCCTGTGCCTCTAGTGAATCCCCTTTTTCACTGGATGATGGCCAGTCTCTTTGGTAACAATATGGCCTCCAGGAGTTCCAAAATCTCTTGCTTATTTTTGATAGTCTTTCCCTCTGCTGTCAGGAGCCCCCTTTCCTTGTATATAGCCCTGTGGACATGAGCCGTAACAAAAGCATGATGGTTATCCATGAAAATGTTACCAGTCTGGTCTCTGCTTATGTTCAGGGCCTGAGGTTTCTCCGTGAAGGAGGGAGTTTGTAACTTCCAATTATACCACTTCTAGGCCACTAGAAGAGAAAGGAAAGTAGACTATGGGAGCAATCCAGTCCTCCCATGGGGGCCCAATCTCTCTCAGAGGAAGAGCTCATACTGTCCTCCCCTCCCCCCATGAGCGAGTGTGCAATGGGCTAGGCTTGGCAATGGGAGCTGGGGACGGAGACTGGGAGGAACCAGAGGAGGAGGAAGAGGCTTGGGATCTGCATTCTCTAGGTCTATCCTGAGCACTCAGTGGGGCCCTGTATTGAGGCGGGAGTAAATCCTCCTCTGGTGCCAAGGGGAGGACTTCAGGACCAGATGGATTTTTGGTCTGGACTTTCTTCAGGGGAAGCAAAGTGGCTGACCCCTCCAGCTTTGTTGGTAAGTGCAGTAGCAAGGGGCGTAGCCAGTCAGGAGTGTCGGTGACCAGATATCGCCAACCTGGGATGTAGGGAATTTGATCAGGGTGTCCTGGTTACCCGAGCACAATTCCTTAGACCCTGTAAATGAGAGTTAGGTTAAAGGACCCATCCAATGGCCATTTGATGATTCGGCCCCTCCGATGGCCATTCACTGGTATAGAGGGTCTAAAGGTGGGCCGGCTTGACACAGAGTCCAGGCCTGGTCAAAGTCTCCCATTTGTAGTCCTGAAAATGACTGAGAACCAAATCAAGGGGAGTGGATGATGAGACCTTCTGGCCTATCGTGGGATAGGCTTCATGGAGAAAGAGTATCAGGAAGGGAATAAGAGTGAAGAGGAGTGGGATAAGGAGTCAATAGGTGATACAGAACTCCGAAGGGTAAGGAACGTTTGAGATGGCAGTTCCCTAGAAGGAGAGATGAAAATCTTGCAGCACGTGGAGTCAGCCCAAAAGGCTACCTCTGTCCCTGATCCAAAGAGGTCTGGCCAGCCTGGATTCCACATCAGACTTGGTCGAGATCTCAGGTCAGTCCTGTTTGGATTCCATGTCAGACTGTAAAACGACCCCCTACCAGAAGAGGAGTCAGGGCGTCCCCCATTCTTCTCTGGCTCTGAGATCAATAGCACATCCGCCTGATCTCTGTTGAGCCCCAGGGTGTCCGAACTTCTGAGAAGGCAGAGAGAGAGAGAGAGAGAGAGAGAGAGAGAGAGAGAGAGATGAAAGCAAGTGAACTTATCAAGGCTGACTTCATTGGCATGCTCCCATGGGTCTGGGGGTCTATATTCTTGAATCCTGGACAAGCCCCCAAAATGTTAGGGTCTGAGAATCGAGAATAATTCCCACAGATACCAAGAAGATTGTACAAAAAGGTTTATTCAGGAATTTAGAACAAAAGCAACCAAATGGCGGCTAGCCGGGCACAGACTTCACAAGCCAAAGGTGGAGTCTGGCCCTGAACAATAACAGGCAGGGGCTTTTATTGGGGAACTCCACAGAAACCCCCACGTGCCAAGCATGTTTAAAATGATTGGATAGGCCCATAACCTGAGTATGGGGGAAGTTCTGATTGGACCAGGCTGTCTTCAGGGCATTGGAATGTTCTGACTGTTATCTTTTAGGGCCAGAAGTTTTTTTTTAATACCTTACAAGGTGTTTACATGTCCAGGGCTTGCTTAATCTATAGTTTCGGGGGGGGGCAGCAACTGGAAATTTACAATGTGCCTGGGCTTGTCTGGGCCTGTCTGAAGAAGCTAGTCAAAATGGAGTTAGTGCATTCTGACTCTTCAATCTCATGTTATAATCTCATCCTTAACATGAAGGAATTAAGAGGCAAGACCCTTGGAAAGTGATTAGCACCTTTGCAAAAGAAAGCCCATTTGTGCTTCTACCATGTGAAGACACGAAAACTTCCATTCATGATGAACAGGTTCTCACCAGGTATCAGTAGGTCTGATGTCAGGTTTCCCTGAGAATGTAAATGGTAAATATTTGAGAGTATAAATGGTAAATATTTGCTGGTCATCAGTTAGTTAGTTCAGGATATTTTGTGATAGCATCCCAAACAGACTAAGATAGACTATCTCTATTTCTATATTTGCATATCTTACTTATCTCCCCTTTCTGAAAGGCATGCTGCTACATCAACCTTTCTCTGACCCCCTTTTCATTGGATTTGTCTATAATATCCTTCTCTGTGTCTGCATTTCTGACTTTCATGTATATTTACAGTTCAGGAGAATGTCTGCTATCACTACTGCTACCATGTCCTCCCAACATTAGACTCCTTTGGCCTTCCAGCACGGACTGAAAAGAAACCATCCACACCTTCAGTGTCACATTGGAGTCGCTGAAGTATCTATGGACTGAGAAGCTACTGATGTTTAGTATCTCCAGCATGTAGATAACTGTTGGGAGCCTGAGACTCAGCCATTTCTCAAAACTGCTGACAGACCTGAGCTGGTGACTTTCCATTCTGCCCACCCTCCTCCTGCGGGCACAGGATAGAGCCCGCAACTTTGGCCCCGCGGCCTTGGACTCTTTCCCATTCTCCTCCCGTGGGCACAGGACAGAGCCCACAGCCTTGGCCCACGGCCTTGGCCCACGGCCTTGTGCTCTTTTCCAGTAAACTGCTCTGTTTTCCATTAATCAGTAGATTCCTCCCTTAGAGCACATCTGGGCCCCTGTGTTCTGGCTGATATGATTACTCTCAATCTTTGCTCCTTTGTTTTCACTCTCTATTTAACCTCATGCTTGAGCTGCAATAAACGAGACTTGATCAGAACCCTGTCTTGTCTCCATTTCTCTTGTCTCTTGCCCCATCCAAATCCCCACTCCCCAATCCAGGTACCCCGTTGCTGACCCCGTGGGCCTGGGCAGAGTGGCGCCCAATGTGGGGCCTGGATACTGGGGGCATATCATGAGGGAGACTACAGAAAAAGGAAGGAGTGCACTCGCTAAATCTCAAGCAATTTGGAGACGCGTCACGGGAGCCTGCCACGACTGAACCGAAGGTAAGTTGTGCCGTCCAATCATGGGGCAAGTATTAAGCCAGCATCAGATTTATGTTATGCAGTTGAGGGAGGCTCTCAAGACAAGAGGAGTAAAGGTTAAGACTGTGGATTTATTTCATTTCTTTGATTTTGTAAAGGACATTTGTCCCTGGTTTCCCCAAGAAGGGGTCATAGATATAAAAAGATGGAGAAGAGTGGGAGATGCATTACAAGACTTTTATACAGTATTTGGACCTGAAAAGGTTCCTGTTACTGCCTTTTCTTATTGGAATTTAATAAAAGAATTAATAGATAAGAGGGATGAACCAGTAGTGGCAGTGATTTCCCAAGCTGAAGAGATATTTAAAAGTAGTTCCAAGTCAGAGTTGAGGGAAATTTCCAGGGACGAGCCTGACTTAATCTCTCTTGATAGTGAAGATGAGGATTCTTTTAAAAATATGAAAAAGAGGCCCTTAGAATCAGTTACAGGGAAGGGAAATCAAGAGGATGCCCAAAAGCCTAAAAAAGAACATATTCGTGTTTATCCTCTTTTACCAGAAGCTGCCTGTCTAACCTCGGATACAGATGGCGCAGAATCTGAGAGGGAGGGGTTGATTTGTAAAACTGAGACTAGGTCACCAAATGGCCACAAGAGGCAAGAATGTGACTGCCCTCCTTCTTACAGTGTACCATCTGCTCCAACTATAATGGTGGCAACAGATCCTAGATCAGAATTGAAGGAACAGATAGCACAATTGCAGGAACAAATTAAGCTAGAGGAATTGCATCAATCATTAATACTTAAATTGCAGAAACTCAAGACAGGCAGGGAAACTGTTGTAGATGGAGAAAAAGTTCGCCAAACCCCTCGAGGGCCCGGCCTCCATTCATACAAAGGAAACCTTAAAGATCCTGATAGTTTTCCCTCCTATATGGAGGCCTTCCCTGTGACAGAAACGACAGATGACCAAGGGCAAGCATGGCGACATCATACAGGTTTCGATTTTCAGCTAATTAAAGAATTAAAAACTGCCGTGTCACAGTATGGAACCACAGCTCCATATACATTAGCAATTTTAGATGGTGTGGCTGAACAATGGCTAACTCCTGTTGATTGGAATACATTAGTAAGGGCGGTCCTTAGTGGTGGTGATTATTTACTATGGAAATCGCAGTCCTTAGTGGGGGTGATTATTTACTATGGAAATCAGAGTATTTTGAAAACTGTAAGGAGACAGCTAAAAGAAACCACCAAGCTAGGAATGGATGAGATTTTGATATGTTAACAGGCAAAGGTCAGTATGGGACTAATGAACAGCAAATGCAATATGACCCAGGACTTTTCACACAAATTCAAGCTGCTGCCACTAAGGCATGGAGAAAAATTCCAGTTAAAGGAGACCTAGGAACTTCTCTCACTTCAGTCAAACAGGGGCCTGATGAACCATTTGCAGATTTTGTCCATCGATTAATGACCACAGCAGGGAGAATATTTGGGAATGTTGATGCAGGATTAGATTATGTAAAACAGTTAGCTTATGAAAATGCTAATCCTGCCTGCCAGGCAGCCATTAGACCTTACAGGAAAAAGACTGATTTAACCGGCTATATACGCCTGTGTTCAGACATAGGACTGTCTTGTCAGCAGGGACTTGCCATGGCAGTGGCTTTTAGTGGACAAACTGTAAAAGATTTTCTGGATGATAAAAATAAAACTAAAGGCAAGGGGTGTTTTAAATGTGGTAAGAGTGGGCATTTCACTTAGGAATGCAAAATAGGTAATGATCAGCAAAAGACTGACAATGAAAAGGCTCCAAGACTATGTCCCAGATGTAAAAAGGGAAGACATTGGGTTAACGAATGCAGGTCCAAGACTGATGTCGAAGGGAGGCCTCTACTTCCACATCAGGGAAATGGGTGGAGGGGCCAGCCCCAGGCCCTGAAACAAGCCTTTGTGGCAGTCAGTTTCATTCCTGCCAGCAACAGCAATCCTTTTCAGACCTCAACTGCGCAACCCCAGGAAGCACAGGACTGGACCTCAGTTCCTCCTCCCACACAGTATTGACTCCAGACATGGGAATTCAGACCATAGGGACTGGAATTTATGGACCACTCCCCACCAATACTTGTGGGCTGATATTAGGGTGCAGTAGCACCGCTCTTAATGGCCTATCTGTTGTGCCTAGGATAATTGATGCAGACTATACTGGGGAAATAAAAATTTTAGCCCATGCTGCTGACAATATAGTTACCATTCCACAGGGGGAATGTATTGCTCAGATAATTCGAATACCCCTGGTTAATTCTAATCATCTCGCTCAGGGAAAAAGCAGAGGAAATAAGAACTTCGGTTCATCCGATGCTTATTGGGTCCAAGCCATTACTCACAAAAAAACCTACGTTGACTTTATGGCTTGATGGAAAGAAATTCGATGGCCTCATCGATACTGGAGTTGATGTTACTATTATTTCTGCTGAGACCTGGCCCGTGGCCTGGCCTACGGTTGAGAATCTGACCAATTTAAAAGGTATAGGACAGAGCCAAAATCCAAAACAGAGCTCAAAATTTCTCACTAGGAAAGAGTCCATGAATAATTCTGGTTTGATTAAGCCTTTTGTGGTCCCTTATCTACCGGTAAACCTGTGGGGAAGAAATTTGCTTTCACAAATGAGAATAGCTATGTGTAGTCTGAACGATGTTGTTACTGCACAAATGCTTGCTCAGGGATACAGCCCTGGCAAGGGATTAGGGAAGAAAGAAAATGGACGAGTATCACCCTTAGCAAGCACGGGTCAAAATGATAAGCGAGGTCTGGGAAATTTATAATGGTGGCCATTGATGACACTGTACCCTCAAACTATGTGGATCATATAACCTGGCGATCAGATGATCCGGTTTGGGTAGCTCAATGGCCGCTTACAGCAGAGAAGTTGGCAGCAGCCACTCATTTGGTGCAGGAACAACTTGAGGCAGGGCACATTGAAGAGACTTGTTCTCCATGGAATACACCCATATTTGTTATTAAAAAAAGGTCAGGAAATGGAGATTATTGCAAGACTTGAGAGCAATCAATGCTACTATGGTCCTCATGGGAACTTTACAGGCAGGTTTGCCTTCACCAGTCACCATACCACAAGGATATTTTAAGATAATAGTGGATCTTAAGGATTGTTTTTTTACTATTCCCTATATCCTGAGGATCGCAAACGTTTTGCCTTTACTCTTCCTTCTATTAACTTTAGAGAACCTATGAAGAGATACCAGTGGAAGGTTTTGCCTCAAGGAATGGCGAGAAACAGAAGCTTGAGCCTCACCTTGGTGTCTGTGTCGTCTTTCCTGGACTCTGCTGGACAGAGTCCCGGCTCGCGACAATGGATGATATTCTGATAGCAGGCGCATCAGGTGAAGCAGTATTACAATGTTATTATGCTCAGTTAAAATCTGACTTATTGGATGCAGGTTTATATATAGCACCTGAAAAAGTACAAACACAGGATCCCTACTCTTATTTGGGTTTTCAGATTAATGGGCAGAAAATAACTAATCAAAAGGCTATCCTTAGACTTGATAAACTACAAACCTTAAATGATTTCCAAAAACTATTAGGTGATATTAATTGGCTATGTCCTTATCTAAAGTTGACCACTGGGGACTTAAAGCCCCTCTTTGACATCCTTAAAGGGGATGCAAATCCAACCTCACCCAGAACACTTACTGAGGAGGCCAGAGTTGCTATATATAGAGTTGAGGAAGCAATTGCTAACCAGTTTGTTACCAGTATAGATTATCACAAGCCCTTATGGCTCGTGATTTTTAATACTCAACTATCACAGGTCTTCTTTGGCAGGAGCCTGATCATCCTATTATGTGGGTACATTTACCTGCCTCCCCAAAAAGGGTATTGCTTCCATATTATGATGCAGTGGCTGACTTAATGATTATTGGTTGGGACCACAGTCGTAAATATTTCGGTATGGAGCCTCTTCATATTGTACAACCTTGTACCAAGGATCACATTAACTGGTTACTTTAGAACTCAGAGACTTGGCTAATAGCTTGTGCTAATTTTCCAGGGGTTTTAGATAACCATTACCCACCTGAGAAGCTTATTCAGTTTTGTAATCTGCATACTTTCATTTTTCCATGCATTACTAGCCATCAGCCTTTATCTACTGCCTTGTTGGTCTTTACGGATGGTTCCTCCAATGGAACAGCAGCCTACACTTGGAATAATCAGGTTTTGCAGTTTCAAACCAATAAAACCTCTGCACAACTAGTGGAACTGTCTGCCATCATATCAGTTTTCTCTATGTTCCCTGATACACCCCTTAATATATACACTGACAGTGCATATATCGCTCATGCTATACCTCTTTTAGAAACTGTTCCTATAATTGGGCATATTTCTGAAGCTGCAGATCTTTTTCATCATTGCCAACACCTCATCCACCAGAGGACAGCCCCTTTCTTTTTAGGACACATTCAAGCACACTCTAGCCTTCTGGGGCCTTTAATGGCTGGCAATCAGGTCACCGATGCAGCCACCAAACTTGTTGCTATTGCTACTACCTCTAACATTGCTCAAGCTCAACAGGCTCATGAGTCACATCATCTCAATGTGGCTTCCTTACGATTAATGTTTAGACTCACCAGAGAACAAGCTAGACAAATAGTTAAAGAATGTAAGACTTCTGTCACTTTCCTCCCTGTTCCCCATCTAGGAGTCAATCCTAGAGGACTTGTCCCTAACATGCTTTGGCAAATGGATGTATCTCATTACAATGATTTTGGCAAGTTTAAATATATTCATGTTTGCATTGATACTTTCATTGGACTTCTCTGTGCTTCATCACAAACAGGGGAAGCTACTAAACATGTTATTGCTCATTTTCTCCACTGCTTTTCTATAATGGGTACCCCAAAACATATTAAAATGGATAATGGTCCAGGATATGTATCTCAAGCTTTTCAAAATTTCTGCAACACCTTGTAGATAAAACATACGACGAGAATTCCTTATAACCCACAGGGCCAAGGCGTAGTTGAAAGAGCTCATCTACTTATAAAAAATACACTAAGTAAAGTAAAAAAGGGGGAATGGTATCCCATCAGGGGATCCCCCAGGAATTTATTAAATCATATACTCTTTATTTTAAATTTTTAAAATTTAGATGCTCATGGTAAGTCAGCTGCAGATCGCTTTTGGCACCCAGAATCAAAAAGACATTATGCCATGGTCAAATGGAAGGATCCCCTGGATAATTTGTGGCATGGCCCGGATCCAGTATTAATATGGGACAGAGGATCTGTCTGCATTTATTCACAACAATATGATGCAGCCCACTGGCTATCTGAACGTTTAGTAAAACAAATAGATACTAACCAAGGCTCCAGGGAACATGAGATTCCCTGAGGAAAATTTCTCTGTTCTTTTCTAGCTAAAACAGACCAAGCCCCCTGGGATGGAAAATCCTTGTTGGAAAGTCTTCGCCATTGTGCTCATCATTGCCACACTTGCTATCACCATCTTCCTTATTATATCGCTTATTTTGGACCTTCTGGAAGAGTTCCAGAAAAGTTAAGATGTGGATCCTTTGCCTAATTACCCTATGGACTCTCATTCATATGAGTGACATGACCAATCCTCATATGCCTGTGCAGGTTACTTGGATAATCACCAATCTAGAAACTGGGAATCCCGTGTTAAAGCTGTCTGCTGCTCATCCCCCCAATACTTGGTGGCCCCCACTAGATGTGGATCTTTGTACCCTGGCAGATGAGGCATGGGATTATGGTGTGGCAACTGTCAGTAGGGATACAGAGGATGCTTCAGCGAGATTTAATTGTAAATTCAAGTCAGGAGTCCAATTTCTCAGACAAAAGAAATTTTACGTCTGTCCAGGACCCCAATATAAGCTTAGCTGTGGGAGACCTGATCAGTATTACTGTCCACGTTGGGGATGTGAGACCACTGGCCATGCTCCTTGGTTAAGATCTGCTCATGGAGATTATATCACTGTTATGCATAACACCACAAACCCCCCATGTGAGCTGGCTTGGGGATCTGAGCCCCGCTTCTGCAATCCCCTGCTCATTAGATTCACTGATAAAGGAAAACAGTTTACTGGTTGGGATGGTGTCAATACCTGGGGCTTACGATTGTACCTCCAGAGAGCTTCAGGTGACCCTGGAATCTTATTCACCATCGTGAGGCGATAAGTGCCCCCTGCCACAGTGATAGGACCTAATCCCATCCTTGTCCCAAGACTTATTACGGACACAAAAACAAACAAACACTTGATTTCACCTCCTCCCATTTTCAGCCCGTATCCTGCCACCGAAGGAAGATCCACTAAACAGTCTCTTACACCCTTTTCTCCAATCTGCCATTACCAGCAGTCCATAGATTTTATTGAGATCATAAATCAGGCATATAACCTTTTCAATGCAACTAACCCTGAACTAGCTTTGCTATACTGTGGCTCCTCCTTACTTGGAGGGGATTGCTACTTCCGGCCCTTACAATATCTCTCATAATTCTTCTTATTGTAAATGGGGTTCTACACCAAAAATTACCTTGGAACACATTTCTGGGTCAGGACTATGCATTGGTACAGTCCCGAAGCAGTATTCCTCCCTTTGTAATCAGACCGAGACCTTTTCTGCACCCATTGGTACCTTTGTTCTCCCACCTCCCAACACTTGGTGGGCTTGCTCTTCAAGACTAACGCCTTGTGTCTCCGGGAGTGTCCTTAATACAGGGGGCTTCTTTGTTCTTACCCTTCTTTTTCCTCGTCTAGTATACCATTCAGATCAGGAGGTCCTGCTGTCATACTTGCCCTCGCTCTCTCCTTCGCTGTGTTATAAAAGAACTCCTGCAGTTGTAGCCTTAACCCTTGCAACTTTATTCAGCACCGGTGTGGCTGCAAGGATAGGCACAGGAACTATTGCATTGACACAGGGGCGAGATCAATATAATGCTTTACGCACTAGCTTAGACCTTGACCTTCAAAGAACAGAAGAATCTATAACTAAGCTTCAAGATTCTGTTGGCTCATTGGCAGAAATAGCTTTACAAAACCACAGAGGGTTGGACCTCTTGTTCCTGCAACAAGGGGGGTTGTGTGTAGCCCTGAAAGAAGAATGTTGTTTTTATAGAGATCATGCAGGCATCATTAAGGACAACACGGCAAAAATCAGGGAAGGATTGGAGATCAGAAGAAGGCAACGGCTAGAATCTCAAGGATGGTTTGAGTCTTTATTCAACAAATTCCCATGGATGACCACTCTCATATCCACTCTCTTAGGACCCCTGATTATCCTATTTTTATTAATCTCCCTCAGACCCTGTGTGGTCAAACGACTCATGGTATTTGTCAGACAGGAGATAGAGGCTCTCCAGGCAAAACCAATACAGGTCCATTATCATCGCCTTGATATCATGGATTGAGAGTTTAAAGGGGCACGTTGCTATGATGGTGCTACTAGCCATCCCCCTTGAGAGGTGAACTGGACAGTCAATGACGGGTATGTGAGAATCCCCCTTTGATGGCAACCCAAGACAGGAGGGTAGTCTAATGCTACTATCTTATCCAATGACGGGTAAGCCGGGGGAAGGATACTCCAACCTAAGACAGGCACAGTTCCCTAAGGGTTTAGCAACCTTCGATCCCTAAAACTCTATAAAGTAAAAAAGGGGGGACCTGTTGGTAGCCTGAGACTCAGCCATTTCTCAAAACTGCTGACAGACCTGAGCTAGTGACTTTCCATTCTGCCCACCCTCCTCCTGCGGGCACAGGATAAGCCCGCAACCTTGGCCCCGCGGCCTTGGACTCTTTCCCATTCTCCTCCCGCGGGCACAGGACAGAGCCCACGGCCTTGGCCCACGGCCTTAGCCCCGCGGCCTTGTTCCCTGTGCCCTGTGTTCTGGCTGATATGATTACTCTCAATCTTTGCTCCTTTGTTTTCACTCTCTATTTAACCTCATGCTTGAGCTGCAATAAACGAGACTTGATCAGAACGCTGTCTTGTCTCCATTTCTCTTGTCTCTTGCCCCATCCAAATCCCCACTCCTCAATCCAGGTACCCTGTTGCTGACCCTGCGGGCTGGGGCAGATAATTATTGTTGGACTACCCAGCCTCCATCATGTAAACCCCTATAGTGACTCCCCATATACATGTATATGATATATATTATCATCATTATTTATAGTGTCCCTTTTGTTCCAATTTATTTAGGGATCTGAAATCTATGAGAATATGTTTAAATGTGCAACTTATTTTGATATTTATGTAGATATTGACATGGTGTATTTGAATTTGCCTAAATTACTATGCTGAAATTACATCCTCAACATGAAAGCATTAAAAGGCAGGACCCTTGGGACATGATTACCATCTTTACTAAAGAGGTGAGAGAAAACCTATTTGTGCTTCTGCCATGTAAAGACATAGAAATTGCCATTCAGAATGAACAGGTTCTCACTAGGCACCACTAGGTCTGATGTCAGACTTCCCAGCCTTGAGAGCTGTGAGCTGTGTAATACACACACACACACACACACACACACACACATACACACACCCCACTATCCATTCTGTTCTTCTAGAGAGCCCTTCCTTAATCTACTAATAAACTTGATTTTTCTCCTTTCTTCAGAGTGCCATTTGACATCTTTTACTTTTTTGTTGTTAATTTCCTCATCTTTATTCTTCAGTGAACTGACTTTTTATTGGGTTTCACTTATTGTTTATCTACTGCAGTGAAAATTTAATTTTGATGACTCATGAAAGTTATTTAATTTCTGGGAATTCATTGTTCTCTTTTTATAATTATTTTTTTCTTTATCATTTTATATCTTCTTTGAACTCTTCAATCACATTAAAGATAATTATCTAAGAATCCTTTAAGATTGTTTTTATGTTGTTGTACAGTTACTGTGAGTTTTTTTATTTTTCAGACAGTGTCTCACTACATGGTCTGGGTTAGTGTAGAACTCCTATCCCTCCTCCTTTTCATCTCTCTCTCTCCCTCCCCCTCTTCCCTTCCTCCCTCTCCCCTTCTCCCTTCCTCACTCTCCCTTCTCCCTTCCTCATTCTCCTTCTCTATACATGCCAGGGCCTGCATGTGAAGCCAGAGGATCACCTTGGGTATTGGTTCTCACTTGTGCTTTGTCTGAGACAGCATCTCAATGACTCTGTGTACATCAGGCTAGCTGGTTGATGAACTTCCTGGAATTCTCTTGTCTCCTCTCATCTCACCATAGGAACACTGGGATTACAGGCTCATATGCTACTACATCTGGCTTTTTACACGAGTGCTTGAAGATCCTAAACTCCTATCTTCATGCTTACATGGTGATATGTAAAGTAGGCTATGGATAAATCTGGTTGATAGGGACAGGACACAGATAAAACTTCAATGGAAGAGTTTATTAGCAAAGGCACATGGGACAGATTCCCTTCCCGGTAGGGAAAATGTCTGCCCCCAGGTCATGAGCTGGACTCTTTTATAGGGGGAGGCTTCTGGGAGGTGCAGAAGGTGGGAAGATATATTTTTTAAAGGTTGAGGGTGGAGCAGGAGAGTGCGACTGTTAAAACCTGCCCCCTTGCCAGGCGTGGGAGCACTCGGGAGGCAGAGGCAGGAAGATCTCTGTGATTTCGAGGCCAGCCTGGTCTCCATGGTGAATCCAGGACAGCTGGGGCCACCAGGGATACCCTGTCTCAAAAAGACCAAAAAAAAAAAAAAAAAAAACCTGCCCCCTTTAGAGATCAGAGGGGAAGCCTGCTGTGTTGGCCAAACTGTGGAGAAAAGTCTGCTTTTGACTTCAAAGACCAAGGTGCTTTTCTCAGGGGCTTGTGGAACCCTGAGGCCCTCTTGGTGAGGGGGCATGGCTGCTGTGTATCTGAACCCTAACACATGGCAAGCACTTTACCCATTGAGCTAGCTCTCCAGTCTCAGTGTGGAGCTTTCAACATAGCCTAGGCTACCCTCAAACTTGTGATCCTCCTGCATCTACCTCTTGAGACCTGCGATTATAGACATTAGGGTAACTTTAATATTTGGATTTGTGTGTTTATTTTCAGCAGAATTTTTACCTTTTTTTCCTTACCTTTCTTCTGTGGGAGTACCGCAGATCCTAGGTTGGGGAAGAGTTGCTACAGAGTGGGTGTTAATTTGACTGACCCAGGTAACTTGGATTTTTTTCCATACTGAGAAGGACCTTAAAATTTTTGTTGTTATTTCTGTACTTGATAATTTCTGCCAGCTTCTAGTAGCTATACATTTGGACTCTACATCCCTGTGTAATTATAAGGCTTTGATCTTTATTTACTTGTGGGAAACCTTTTTTTTTTGGTCTTATCCAGAGTTACAGGTAGATATAAGCTATCTTAATGCTATCTTGGGCCAGTGGCTCTAGTTTTCTTCCATTTTATTTTTTTCTTTTACAAAAGCAATGTTTTCCATGGTCTGGTTTTGGATAGTCGCTTCTCTTTTGTGTCCTATCTTCCATAGACCCAAAGCTCCATCTTCTGTTACTCCAGAGCTGTTAAAAGAGGTTCCCCAGGGCTTGTGTTTGGCTTGCTGTGACTGGTGTGCCATGGGACTTGGTGCTTGCCTTTAGCCTACCCTTCTGTTTTTGGTACTGAGGAATTTCTATTTCTTTTAATACAAGCCGTGTGTTTATCTTTTTGATTTTTAATTTATTTTTGGATCTATTGATTGGAGGTGGGAAAAGGGCTACATTAGTTCAGTTTCCCATGTGGTCATCCTGAGAGTTTTTTTTAAGAGTAGAAGAGTTTATTTGGCTTATGGTTACAGAGGGATAAGAGTCCGTCATGGTGGGGAGGCATATCGGCAGAGGCGACCAGAGCAGAAATCTGAAAACTCACATCTTCAGTCAGTCACAGGAAGCAGAAAGGGCAAACTGGAAGTGGGACTAGGCTATGAGCTCTCAAATTCCACCCCCAGTGACGTGCTTCCTCCAGGTAGGCCACATCTCCTAAAGGTTCAAGGACCTTCCCCAAACAGTGCCACTAACTGGGGACCATATACCAAATGTTCAAATACTTGAGCCTATGGGGGACGTTTCTCATTCAAACCACCACAGATACCCTCTGGAGCCAACTCGAGTACTAGAGGCCAGAGACCATGCTCTCCTGTAACTGCATAGCTGGACACCTCGCATTCCCAGTAGAGACAAACTGAGAAACCAATCTACTTGATTACACTGTCCTCTACGAAGAAGTGCATCCCCCCTCTCAAATATTCTCCCTCTGTGTCCAGCTGAGAGAAGTTGGGCACTCTGAGCACCTGCATGCCCATAGTGTCCACACTTGCCCAAGAGTCACAGCTACTTGGTACTTTTCTTCAAATAGCCTGCTGTGCCTGCCTGAGAACTATGACATGACATCAGGTGCTCCATGGAAGTGGATGGCACCGAGCTCCGCAGGTGAGTTCTGTGATTGGGCACATGTAGGAACCACTCCGTTTACTTTGAAAGAAAAAGAGACTCACTAGGATTTGAGGATGTAACAATCTATAATCCTAGGCCGACATTACAGTGGCTTACAGACAAAGGCTTGTGGCTGCAGCAGCTTCCGAGTCTCTGAGGTAACTTCCTTCTTTTGTCAATGTATATGTGAGCATTTCCTGGCTCCTTGTTTATCAGAGTTGCACCTTGCCCTCACCTTTCACTGATCTGGGCAGGCAATTACCAGCTCATTGGCCACAGCCCCAGTGAGCCTGTTCCTGTTTTTCGGTCATCACTTGTGGTGAGCTCTTGGTGGTGGTCAACCTGGCATACCCACCTGCTACAGTTCCAAGTTGACTTGGTAACATTCTGATAAAATTCCTAAACACAGAGGAAGGAAGGATTTTCCATGTATCAGCTTGCTGGGTTTTGGGATTACAACACAGGAACTGGTCGTCTGGCTACGCAGGCTGTGGAGAAAAGGCTTCTTCCCTCCTCTCTCCCCCCTGAAGCTGCTGTGGCCACCACAAAAGTCCTGGCTCCATCTGGAAGCGAGGGCTTGTAGCTCCAGCATCTCTTGGGGAATGGCCTGCTGGGTGCTTTATGGCCTTATTTTCTGAAGGACTAGCCAACATGGATGAAAGGGGACTATATCCTGGGGACATCCGCAGGTCCTGATGCTGCTGGAAGGAAGCAGGTTTCTTTTCTGTTTAGATCTTAAGAAATTCTGTTGCATTTGAAATTGTTGCATAAATATCCATAAATTTGGTTCACCATGCTCTGGTCTTCTCATTCTGCACCCCACTGCTGAGAAGACCATCCTGAGATCTTTTAAATTTTAATTCAATTTAAATATTTTTCATTTTTATGTGTGTGTGTGTGTGTGTGTGTGTGTGTGTGTGTGTGTACATGCTCGCAAAGGTATCTGTAGAGGCCAGAATAGGGTGTCATATCCCCTGGATCTGGAGCTATGGGCAATTGTGAACTGCCCAACATGGGTGCTGGGAACCAAACTCTGGAAGAGCAGTTTGGGCTCTTAACCACTAAGCCATTTCTCTAGACCTCTGAGATTTACTTTTTATCATGAAAACAATCCCAGGGCTGGAGAGATGGCTCAGCGGTTAAGAGCACTGACTGCTCTTGCAGATGGTCCTGGGTTCGAGTCCTGGCACCCACATGGTAGCTACAAACCGTCCTTAACTCCAGTTCCAGGGGAATCTGAAGCCCCCTTCTGACCTCTGCGGCATTGCATGACATGGGTGTACTCACATACATGCAGACAATACACTCACAAACATAAAATAAAAATAATAAAATATAAAAAAAAGAAAACAAGGAATCCCATAAAACATTAGAGGACAAATTACAAACTAAAAAATACATATCATATATTAATATTCTTAATAAAAAGGGACCTGTACATCAACAAGAACAGATAACACACTGGATAATTTTAATAATAAAGGTATGAAAAGTCAACCTTACATGCTGCTCAAACTAATTCAAAACAAAATTCAAATAACGAAGTACTTTATTTTTCCTATGGAAATGTTTTAAAGCAATAATAACATCAAGTTTTGTGGTGATACAAGCACCCTTACACATTGCTGATGGCGGTTCAGAAAGTAATTCTTTGTAAGGAAAATTATTGATACAAATCAAAAGACTTAAATATAAAATATATGTGCTGGTTAGTTTTAACTGTCAATGTGACACAACCTAGAATCACCTGGGAAGAGATTCTCAGTGAAGGATTATCTAGATCAGGTTAGTCTGTGGGCACGTCTGTTTGGGATTGTCTTGTTATTGATGCTGGAAGACCCGTCCTATCGTAAGCAGCACCATTCCCTGGTTTGGGGCCCTGGATTCTTTAAGAGAGGGCTAGCTGAATACTGAGCAAGCAGACATTACGTATGCATCAATTTTTCTCTCCTCTTGACTGTGGATGTAGTGTGACTGGCTGGCTTGACTTCCCTGAAATGATGGACTGGAACCTGGAATTGTAAGCTGAAATAAACCCTTTCCTCCTGTCTTAGTTTGTTTATTCATTGCTGTGACAAAATATTCTGACCACTATCAACTTGGGGAGGAAAGGGTTTATTTGTCTTACATCTCCCAGGTCACAGTTCTTCAGGGAGCCCAAGGTAGGAACTCAGGGCAGGAACCTGGAGGCAGGAGCTGGAGCATGGAGGATTGTAGTGCCAGCACTACAAATCGCATTCAGAGGTCCCACGAGGGGCTGAGGACTTGAAAAAGGACACGTCAGCGGGTCATTCGTGTGGAGAGAATTCCTTTTATTGCCAGAACAACCTGCTATATATATTTCTCTCCAGCCCAGTCGAAAAGTCTCAGACAAGTCGAAAAAACACCAGGGCTCTGCCTCAGCTGCAGAGAAGCACAATAACAGGAACTTGTGGGTGGGTCATGTGGTACTGAGTCTTCTGGTAACTGTGGTCAACAGCCAGGGTGCAACCCAAGGTCAGCAGAGAATCGGGGATGGGTTCCCACAGCTCCCCCTTTTATTTAATATAAATAGGCCCCTGTCTTAGGTCGCCCAGGTCATTAGCACATATCTTACCCATCAGGGAGGAACCTGCTCAGGCCTCACAACTCCTCTGTCTTAGGTTGATATGCGCCCCCTAGATCTTACCCGTCACTGGGTACCTATTTTTCTGTAGATTTAGCCAAATTTGTGCTGAGAGATTCTCTGCTGATAGTATCAACAGCACCTGTCAGGTATACATACGGCTCTGAATTTGCCTCTTGCGTAAACGGCAAAGAAGCACCAAGGCTAGAACTGCAGTGCCCAGGACCAGGAGGCCTAGGACAATGGATCCACTCCATTCCTTAAACAGTTGTCCAACTACATGGAGACCTTTTACAAAAGCCTCCCCGGACACGGGAGGAACTCTTGTTTCATTTATAGATATGATTTGTTGCGTCAGCTGACGAGTCTAACTGTTTACTGACTTGCTCCCTAACCCTTGCTCAGCCTGCTTTCTTATGCAACACAGGTCCACCTGCCCAGGAGTGGCACCACCCACAGTGGACTGGGCTCTGCCACATCACTCATTAAGAAGATTCCCCACAGACATGGCCACAGGCCAGTCAAATAGAGGAAATTCCCCAATTGAGGCTCCCTCAATCCAGGTGTGTCAAATTGACACTAAAGCTATCCAGCACACCTCCCATATGTTGCTTTTTGTCAGGGTATTTTATCACAACAACAGAAATGGAATTAGGACAGTATAATTTGATAATCACACTTCTAGGAATATGTACTAATGAACTAATTGAATAAGCCTTTAAAGATGCATGTGTGATGATCAAACATTGTGTTGAATATATATGATGAGATCAGAGGGAACTATTTGTAGGGCAGAAGGAGACCACAATACTATGATGGAGGGTACCATATATGCTAATATAGACAATATGTATGAAAATGTCATAATGAAATCTACTATGTTGTATACTAACTAAAAAAAAAGATAAAGGATTGTTAATAATGTGTACTATCTGAAATAGTTCATTGTCTAAATGAGGAAGTAATGCTAAATCCATACAATGAAATACTGATGACTAATTGTCAATGGTTAATTTAATGTTTTGTTTATTTTAAAAATATCCCATAGAAATATTCATTAGAATGAAAACACTTGGTACATATTATACAGCATGCGTGAAATAAAATATAATTTACTTTCACCTTTATATGCTCATAAAACTCTTGAGAGGTACATGCAGAGCCCAGAAGAGGGCATTGGGTGTCCTCCTCTGTCACTCTCTGCTTATTCCTTTGAGGTAGAGTCTCTCCATGAACCTGGAGCTCAAGTTTTCTTAGCTAGGCTGGAAGCCAGCAAGCCCCAGCAATCCTCCTGACACTGCCCCCCTCAGAGCTGGGGTTACAGGTTCATGTAGGACACTTACTTACATTTGACTTCCAGTGTGGGTACTAGAATCTGAACTCTTGTTCTCAAGATTGCATAGCAAATTCTCTTAAGCATTAGACCATCTCTCCAGCCCTACTTCCCCCACCTCCATGTTTGAGAGAGAGAGTCTCATGTAGCTCAGGCTGGCCTCAAACTATTTGTATTGCTGAAGATGACCTTGAACTTCTGATCTTCCTACTTCTACTTCCTGAGTGTTGGGATTTCAGGTGGATGCCCTTATGCTGGGTTTTTGTCGTGTTGGGAATCGAAGCCAGGGCTTCGGGCATATTACATAAGCATCAACTGAACAACATCCCCAGTCCCTGAATGTGTTTTGTAAGCTTTGTTGGGCAATTTTGTGTTCAGTAATACTTCCTGAATTATTGGAAGTTTCACAGGATTACAATAACTTCATTACCATAATTGGTTTATTAACAGTTATAGATAAAAGCTACCAGGAAGAAGTCAGCAGAAAGTTATCCACAGCCTGGGGGCTATATGGGGAACAGGGTCCAGGAAATTCCTGATGGGAGTACCTCTCTGTAGGGATGCCTGGCGGCCAAGGAGGATGCAGTTCCTGGTACTGGTGGCTCTCTGCAGGACGATCTGTGGATGCAGACAGAGGAGGAGTCATGTTGTCAGAGTGCAGTATGAAGTTGTAATACCCAGAGCCCCTCCATTTTGTGAAAGTTTAACTGGCCAATGATCTGGTCATAGGACCACCCCTAGGAAGGTGGGTTATGGTAAATAGATGGGTGGAATACCTAGTGTGTTAATGAGCTAGCAAGTTTTGCCTGCCTAGAATCCTGCCTACTAGCACAGAACTTCCAGACTAGCTACAGCCATGTAGTCCATGAGTTTTCCCCGCACATAATCTTTTCTCTTTTTTCCATATCCCTTGACTCACGTGCACTCACCCACACAGGCATACACATACATCCACATAATTAAGAATAAAAAGTAAATTATTTAAAAATGATTCATGGGCCAGCCATGGTGGCTCAGGCCTTTCATTCTACTGCTCAGGAGACAGAGGCAGGCAGATCTCTGTGAGGTTGAGACCAGCCTGGTCTACATAGCAAGCTCCCACCAACTGGGGCTACAGGGAGACCCTATCTACAAAAACCTAAAAAAGATAAATGATTCATAAAATAGATATTAAAGCAGAAATATTTGCTTAGATGTTTATCTATAAAATGTTTTTGTCTCAGATAATTTAATAGTCACTGTAATTTTATTTACTCAAATTCAAAGTTTCAGGAAAAGTATCAGCATGTGGAATTCATTATCATAAGTGATAGTGACCTGGGAACCCACTATTATGGCACCAATTCATTGAAATACTTTTGTCGGGGTTGGAGAGACGGCTCAGCAGTTAAGAACACTGTTCTTGCAGAAGACCGTGATTCAAATCCCAGCACCCACATGGCTGCTAACAACTGTCTGTAACTCCAGTCCCAGGGGATTCGACAGGCTCCTCTGTCCTCCGCGGGCATTGTATGACACGGGTGCACTCACATACATTCAGGCAATATACACATACACATAAAATAAAAATAATAAAAAAAATTTAAAAAACTTTGTTTTTATTTTAAAAAAAGAAAAGATACTAATCAAGACAGCAGGTGTCCCCAGGGGTTCTTGGGGGATTCTCAGGATTGCTGACATGAACCTGCCTTGGTCTCATGACACTATTTATGTGTCTTCCTCTGGTTATAAATCTCCTAATGTATATGGTTAGAATGTGTTCTTTTCTTCACCAAACTTTTAAAAAACATAAAAAAAGAAATGGAAACGTTCCTATTCTAGGTGACAGAAAGGTAAGAGTTATTCACTATCAGCAAGCAGATGAGAATTTAGTGAGTATCTTGAAGTTCTCATTTGTAACCCTCTGTCCCCCAAATTCTGTCTTGGACAGAGACTGTGTAGTTATGCAGAACTGAGAAGCAAACACCCGCACGTGTTTGGCACACCCGAGGCTCTTTCACAAGCTGTTCAATCTTTTTCTACATTCCAAGGGAGGCTTATGTAGGAGTATGTGTATATCTCCAGCTTGCAGTCAAGTTTTTAAAGGAAAAAAGAAAAAAAAATAGATCTAGAGTTTGAAAGGACAGGAATAAAAATAGTTGGAAAAAAGCAGGTTAACATACTTTTGCAGAAAGAATTAGTTTTATTTTAATTTTCATGCTAAGTTTGTAGAGTTCATTGGCAATAAACTCGAAGTGTTCCTTCCTCACATCACGTTGAAACCTGAGTAACCCTCTTGCTCTATTTCACATGAACTTGGAAATTAAAGTTCAAGTAAAGGTCTCTATTGTTATTTGGTGATATCTCACTCAGCCCAGACACATGATCCATAATTTGATAAATTGGAGTAAGGGTTTAAAAATTAGTCTTGGAAATAATTACTAGGTTCTGAGGTCACTTAATTAGAGGGGAAACTATGGAATTATTAAAGTTTTGAAGGCAAATTTCTTATAGCTCTATCATCTATCATCTATCTATCATCTATCATCTGTCTGTCTGTCTGTCTGTCATCTATCATCTATCTTCTATCATCTATGTATCTACCTACCTACCTATCTGTCAGTCATCTGTTTGCCTGTCTATGGTGGTTGGCTTGAATGAGAAATGTCCTCTGTCCTCCATAGACTCATGTATTTGAACCCTTGGTCCCCAGTTGGTGGTGCTGTTTGGGGAGTTATGGAACCTTTGGGAGGTGCATTTCTTCCTGGAGGAAGCATGTAGGCATTGAACATTTATAACTTTGCTCCCATTTCCTGTTCTTGCTCTCTACTTCCTGTTCCTGCTGCCATGCCATGCCCTCCCCACTATGATAGACTCTATCCCTCTGGAACCATAAACCCAAATAATCCCTTTCTTCCTTAAGCTGCTTTGGTCATGGTATTTTATCACAGCAACAGAAAATTAACTAGTAACACTGTCTGACTTCTGTCTATCAGCTACCACTTCTCTTAGTTTATAATTTACTTTCACTTTTCTGACTCATGAGAAAGTGATGTTTCCGTACATCTCTTTTGCTTTGTAGTGTTGTCTCATGCACCTGTGCTTGATGTTTATGTGAAGAACATTTGGCAATAGATTCCATTCTAGTCATTTTTTACTAAGCTCATTTTTGAATGACCTCTCTGTTATACATGTTAATGGTTATATTCAGTCTGTTGCTACTAATGCCTCTTCTTACATCAAAAAATGTTTTCCTTCATTTCCCTCACTAGTTCTGTACTGAAGGACACTAGAACAGTCTCCAACTTACAGTTACTGCAAGGAATTTGGATCTTACTAATATGTAAGACAATTTAAAAATTCTCAATATTTGCATGTATTTCTTGGGTACAGTATAATAATTTGATATGTATATATAATGTGTAACAATCAAACCATAGTAATTGTCATTACTTTTTTTGAAAAAAGATTTATTTTTGTTTTATGTGTCTAAATGTTTTGTCTGCATGTATGTATGGGTACCATGTGCGCGTAGTATCTATGGAGGTCAGAACAGGGCATCAGATTTCCTGGAACTGGAGTTATGGATGGTTTTAGCCACTGTGTGGGTGCTGGGAACTGAGCCTGGGTCCTCTGCAAGAGCAGCCGGTGCTCTTAACCACCGAGCCATCTCTCCAGCCTCAGCAATTAACATTTCTCTTTCCTCACTTATTTATTACTTCTGTGTGTTTGGGAACTTCAGTTGCTTCTTATGTGGTTATTCAGAAATGCATCATAAACAGCTATGGACCAATATTACTTTATTGTGCTGTAGAACGCTAGAACAAGCTCCTCCTGGGTGACTATATCTTGGTTTTCATTATGTAACTTCTGTCTCCTTCCTTCCCAGTCTCTAATGAGGACAATGTTACTCTCTGTGACATCTTTTATTCTGTTAGCTTCTATAAACGAATGAGAACACGCAATATTTGCCTTTCTGTGTGCTTGGGTTAATATCATTTAACATGACACAAACTTCATGCTACAAAATCACAGGACTTAATTTTTTTTAGGGCTGAACATATTTATAATCTTTTTTTTCAGTTGATCCTCAGTCTTGGCTATAGTGAATAGTGGTTCAATAAAAATGGGAATCCAGTGATGTCTGATCTAATGTGGGTTCTCAGCTTTGTGTTCTCTGGAGATGAGTTTGAGTATTACTTCAAGGACAGCAATTTGAGTCTACCTTTATACACTTTGCCTATTCATAGTTTGGTCCCTTTCTCTGCTGGGTTTGCCATTTTCAAAAGAAATATTCTCTGCGTGTTTTATATATTAGTAAATGGTTAGTTTGGGGCAGTGCAAATTTCTTCCCTCAGTCTGTTATCTGCCAACTTTATCCTTAGTATTCTCTTTGAGGTAGGGTGTCACTTTGTAGCTGTGGCTGGCCTAGAACTTGCCATGTAGACCAAACTGAACTTGAACTCACAGCGATACACCTGAGTGCTGGGAAAAAAGGCACATGGCACCATACCTGGCTCATAGGATTCTTTATTGACAAGAAAACACTAATTTCTAAGCAAAAAAAAAATCCTGAAAAAAATTTCATCTTGTTAGTGTGATTGGGATTTTAAGAAGTCCGTATCTACCTTCAGATGACAAATATTTTTTAATCCACATTTTCATCTATTAACTTTATAGTTTTATCTTTGACATTTGTGTATTTTCCAGATAGAATCAATGATGGCTTATGATGTGAGAGGTTCAGTTTTATTTTTCTAAATAAAATGAATTATTTTTTCCAAGCCCACTTCCCAAACAAACTCTTCTTCTCCACCTGTCTGGAGTAATATTCTAAGACACCTTGCCCCATTTCTGTTGGCATTGCCTCTGAAATTAAGCTGTACTTTGTAAATATACCTTTGGTAATTCCTGACCTTTATTTTCTCCTTAAAAGTTGACTTAATTGCATTGGTGGATCTTTATTCTTTAATAAAGATGCTGAGGAGGTTTAATGCTTAGGAGATCAAGTAGATTTCTGATTGTGATTGCAGAGACAATTTGGGGATTATTTGGTAAGGAACTCGAATGTGTCTCATGCAATCTTGTTGAAGACTATGGAACAACACTTCAGCAACTCTTTATATATGTTGCTAGATTTTGGAATTGCTCGTTCTTTTAAGAATTGTGTTGGGGCTAGAGAGATGGCTCAGTAGTTAAGAGCACTTGCTGCTCTTTCAGAGGTCCTGGGTTCAGTTCCCAGTACCCACATGGTAGCCACAATGATCTGTAACTCCAGTTATGGGGGGATCAGACACCTTCTTTCTGCCTCTATGGGCACTAAACACACATGTGGCACACATAAACACATGCAGGTAAACACTCATACACATAAAACAAACTTTTAAAAAATAAAATTTTTTGTCTGTTTACTGAAGGATATTGATCTGCAGTTTTCTTGTTATGTTCTTATTTGGTACCCCAGTAATACTCATTTAATAAAAAATAAATAAATGAATAAATAATAAATAAATATATTAGTTTTCTGTTGCTGTGATAAAACATCATGACCAAGGGAACTTAAAAGAGGAAGAGTTTATTTAGCTTATGGCTCCAAAGGGGCAAGAGTCCATCATGGCGGGGAGGCACAGAGGCAGAGGTGGCTGAAACAGAAGTAAGCTCTCACATCTTGCAGCAGGTACAGGAAGCAGAGAGTAACTGGAGATCTGACAAGACTTAAGAACTCTCCAAGCCCACCCTCAGTGACGTGCTTCCTCCAGCATGGCTACACCTTCTAAGACCTCCCAAAACAGTACCACCAACTGGGGACAAAAATGTCCAAATACTTGGGGGATATTCTTATTCAAAACAGCACAATAAATAAATGAATAAATAGGCTGGGGTTGAAACTCAGTAGTAGAGCGCTTGACTAGCATGTGTAGGACCTTGGGTTCGATCCACAAAACAACCAAAAAAAGCCTTTTTTTGTTGGTTGGTATCAGTCAGGGTACTCTAGTGGAACAGAACCAATAGAATGAATGTGTGTGTGCGTGCGTGTGTGTGTTGTGTGTTGTGTGTTGTGTGTGTGTACAGATAGACAGATGATAGATGATAGATAGAGAGATAAAGAAGTTATTAAATCATCTTACTTCAAAGTAGCAACAGCAGATGAACCATACCTGAGGAAGAGAATCTGGTAGTTGCTGGGCCCTTGAAGGCTGGGTACCTCAGCAGCTGGAGTATTCCCACAGGGGCTGTCTCACACTGGAGAGGCCGAGATCAGGGTAGTTGCTCAGGCTCAATCTGGTGTGGAAAACCTGGATAGTTTCTGGAGAGCTGCTGCTCCTCAGTCAATGATAGAAGCCTGGAAAGACTGGTTCTGATATCAGCCAATGAATCATCGTCATCAGCAGCAGCATAAATCAACTTAATAAGGCAAGGGAAAGCCAAATAAGCAAAAGGCGAATAATCCTTCTGCCACGCCCCTTTTTACTGGGCTGCTACCAGAGGGTGCCACCCACTTGGGGTGGGTCTTCCACATCAGTTAAGGCAATCAGGACAATTCCTTGGTGCGATTCTAATATCTGGCAAGTTGACATTAAAACCAAACATCGCAGTCTTATATTTTCATCTAGCCTTCTTAGAGCCATGGTGATACAAACCTCTTTCCTTTCTGGCTTGGGAACTTACATTATCTTTCTTCCTGTTTAACTTAGTTTAAATGACTGATGTATTGATTTTTTTTTTTTTTTACAATTTTAACTGAAGTTTTGTGATAGTCATACCATATAGTTTGATGATAGTTAGATCCCTTCTCCTCTCTGCATCTTCCTTCACTGACCCCACCCAGTTCTTAATGTATATACATCCATCCATATATATATCTACATATATATATGCAGTCTATAGAGTCAGATTTGCATCTCCAATGCCCTTCAGTGTGGGCCCATCCACTGGGCCCACCAAGAGTCCCATCCTTCTAAGACACTGTCTTTCCCCTTCTCAACAGCCATAACTTGCCAAAAGTTCCTTAGGTTGGCTTGGGATTTCTTACACACTTGCTGATGTCAATGCTGGGATTTTGTCCGGTTTGAGCTTGCATAGGACTTGTGCATGCTGTCACCATTGCTGTGAGTTCATGAGTAAACGACTACCTGTCTATGAAACTCTGTTTTCTTGTGGTCATCCACCATCTCTGGCTCTTAGAATCTTCCCACCTCCTCTTCCACAATGATCCCTCAGTCTTGGGAGGCGGAGGTTTAAAATAGATGTCCTATTCAGGGATGAGCACTCTGTGGCCTCTTGTTCTCTGTATATCGGCCATTTGTGGGTTTCTGTGTTAATCAATGTGATGGCTAATCTTGGTTGCCAGCTTGACTAGATCTGGAACTAACTGAAATGAGAGACTTTTTTGATTGGATCATTTGAAGCTGGAAGACCCACCCGAAATGTGAACATTGCCTTCTGAAGGCAGCCCATGTAAAAGGCAGTAACAGAAGAGAGCTTTTGTTTTTGCCCTGCCTGCCTTCTCTCACTGGTGAGTGCATCTTGCTGCTGTGGCATTCCTTCACTGATATTGAACCAACTTCTTCAGATTCCAACATAGACTGCAGACTAGCAGATCTCCAGGAATCCTCTAGGCCTTCAGTGCCAGATTGGGACTGCTGAGACATCCAGGCTTGTGGACTGAGCAGCTACTGGAAACTCAGTCTTTCCAGTGTGGTGCAGCCACTGTTGGTTACTTGGACTCTATCCTGTAAGCTAATCTAATAAATCCATCTAATATATTCATTTTATCAGTTCTGTTTCTTTAGAGAACTCTAATACAATCACCATCTGCTGCATAAGGAAACTTCTCTGGTGAGAGTTGAGGGATGCTTTCATCCTATGTTGCATTGAAGATGTGTCACTTAGGGTTAAGCATCTCTCAGACATTTATTCTCTGTTTGACTAGTTGTGTAACTCTGTTAATAGTCTCCATCTGTTGCAAAAAGAAGCTTCTTTGATGAGAGGTAAAAGGTACACTTGTCTGTAAAAATGAAGATGCATATTTTTAATAAAATAAGAAATTATGTTAGTCTAGGGATGTGGCAAAATTAGGGTTTTCTCTAGGATTTATGACCTCTACATGCATTGTATATTTGGCTATGTTTACAGTACCATACATGAGTTCCCTCCCATTGAGTGGACTTTAATTTCAATTAGACAGCTGTTGATTACCCCCAAGATAAAAATGCTACCACTGTGCCAATAGCTATAGTTTGCTAGGCTAGTAGTTGTTTATTAGGCTTTATAGCTGGGTAGGACCATCAATTGGTTTTTCTCCCTTGGGCAGCTTGTGTAGTATCCTCTGATACCATGAGAGCCAGTCTTCAGGCAGTAGGCTTCCAGGTCAGTTCCAGCTTCATTGCTCCTAGTCCTGTGTCCAAAGTGTGGCCTGTCTTCAGCAATAGGCTCTTACCTTCAAGTTCTTGAGGCAATCAAGGGCTGTGGTGATAGCCTGTGTCATTTTGGGAGTCTTTTGGACTAACCTGGCCCACAACTTAGAGGGAGGTTTGTCCTGCCTGGCATTGTGTTTTCTGTTATATAACCTCCAGCAGTACACATGCACTGATACATTTATTGTGTGTATATTTTTTAGTAGGACTTTTGACTAATAAATTTTCTACTGTTTTTTTTTTCATACCATCTAAGCATTATTTATCTATCTTCTCCCTCCGCTGTATAACCATCCCTGCTTCCTCCCTAGTTGAAACATTCCCCCCTCCCCTTTCCCCATTTCCCCCTTGAAAAAAAACCTATCTCCTACTGTCCCCCTCTCTGGAGCATCTTCATATATATGTATATATATTTTTTTAATTTTTATTTTTATTTTATGTGTATGCGTGTATTGCCTGCATGTACGTGAGTGTACCTGTGTCATGCAATGCCGTGGAGGTCAGAAGAGGGCGTCGAATTCCCCTGGAACTGGAGTTAAGGATGGTTTATAGTCACCATGTGGGTGCTGGGACTCGAACCCAGATCCTCTGCAAGAGCAATCAGTGCTCTTAACCACTGAGCCGTCTCTCCAGCCCCAAGCTTCTTCATTTTTAAGAATCAAGTTCAGTTTGAATTCCCTGTTGCCGTTTGGTGTTGTAGTTCATTGAGTTTTCACACTGCTCTTACTTCCTGTCTCCTGCTTGCCCTCGTTTAAGTTTGCTCTTCTTTATCAAGTCACATAAATTAGGACTCTGTGTCATGCCTTGATGCCTTCTCTTCTTCTCTGATGCCGATGTTCTGACATAAGATGTGCTGTTATTTATAGTGCATACATTTTGATGGATTGTACTTTCATTTTCTTCCAGCTTAAAATGTTTCCTAACTTCTTTTTTGATTTTTCTCTTTGATTCACATAGTATTTAAAAACATGTTGTCAAATTTCCAAATATTTCGGTGATGCTAAACTTCATTCTGGGAGGGAGGAATGAACAAAGTCCACCCCCTCCTTCCTTGGTCCCAATGACAAACCAAGGTATGATTTCACCACCTGCAGTCTGGAAAACCAGTGAATTTATTGGGCTTACTTACGGAGCAATAGGTGAAGGTTTACTTACAGATATGTGACTGCTCCCTTCGTAAGGCCACACTGGGAAGTCTATACCCAAGCATGGATGGTGGTTTCTTCATAGCTGCATAAAATGGCAAGAGCCTCCCCTAGGCTTTCCCAGCCTTTATACCCTTAGTCTCTCCCCAAGGCCATATAAAACTAGAGATAACTGTATATACAGAGAAGAATAGTAGGTAACAGGCCTTAATAAGGGAGATATGG
>NW_008338883.1:796972-800453 GCF_000622305.1 Nannospalax galili | reverse complement strand
ACCTCATTTAATTTTATGTCTTACAGAGTTTATAATGAGTAAAAGACTATACAAGTGTAATAATTCATCTGTAAACCTAAAAATATACAGCCAATTTTGAAAGAGATGTACCCTAGCTCAGAAAAATGTTATTGAATAGGTTAATGCTGTTGTAATGAAATGCTTCTTCTAATTAAAAAACAAACAAACAAACAAACAAAAACTAGAGATAACTGGTTGGTTGGGAGGTGTGGCTGGAATCTCAGGAGAGGGTCCCAAGATTCTCCATGCCTCACCCTTCCTTGCTGGGGCATGAACAGTTAACAAGCTCAGCTGTGATGATCTTAGGTAAGCAGGTACAACCAAGCTTGGGAAGATGGCATCTGTCAGAGGACAGTCCCCTACAAAATTTCTGCATTTTTTTTCTTTCTTTTGTGGAATTCTAATTTAATTCTGTTGAAGTCAGAATCACATTTTGCATTGCCAATTTTCAGTTTAAAAATTTTTAATCTTTGTATGTGTGTGTGTGTGTGTGCGTGCGTGCATGCGTGTGTGTGTGTGTGTGTGTGTGCGCGCGCGCGCGCGCGCAGATGCGGGCCTGCCATGGCGAGCTTCTGGGTGTCAGTCCCTGCCTTTTACCTTACTTGAGATCTCTTGTTCAACACTACATATGCCAGGCTAGCTGGTTCACAAGCTTCTGGGAATCCTCCTGCTTCCACCTCCCATCTTGCCATATAGGAAATCTGGGATTATAGATATGTACTGCCCTGTCTGGCTTTATGTGGTTGGTTCTGGGGATCCAAACTCAGGCTCTCATGCTTGTTCAGCAGGTACTTTACCCACTGATCATCTCTCCAGCCTGTTTAAATTTTACCAAGGCATGTTTCATGGCTTTGTTTTATTGTGGCTTAGATTGTGGCATATGATCTAGGTTAGAGAATGGCAGTGCACTTGAAAAGAGCATATACAGGAGCATATATTCTATTCTCATTGGATGCTGTTCTAGATTGCTTTTTGTTGCTGTGATAAGACACTGACCAAAACCAACCTAGAAAGGAATGGATTTATTTCATTTTATAACTCCCAGGTCCAAGTTCATCACTCAGAGAAGTCAGGGCAGGAACTCAAGGCAGGAACCAAAGCACACAGATCATGTGGAAGAAATGCTACTCACTGGCTGGCTTCTCTGGGTTGCTCAGCTACCTTTCTTATTATACAGCCTAGGCCCACCTGCCCAGGGATGACACTGCCCATAGTGGTCTGGGGGTCTCCCCCATATCAATTAGCAAGCAAGGAAACACCCCGCAGACATGACCTCAGGCTAATCCTATGGAAAAAATTATTCAATTGCGGATCCTCCCAGGTGGATGTCTCTAGTTTGTGTCAAGTTAACAAAACTAACCAGCACAGATGTGGTACTGCTTAACTGTCAGGTCAAATTGGTAGTCGCATCCATGTTTTCTATAGTCTTACTTATTATCTAAGTATGCTGTCAGTTACTGAGAGATGATGTGGACATCTGTTATAGAATCATCTATTCAATTCTGCTAGCTTTTGCTTTATGCATTTTAGTGCTCTATTGTTGGCTGTGAAGTTGTAGTTGCTTCTGGATGTCATAATGCATTGACCCTTTTATTATTATGAAACATCCCTTTTTGCTTCTGTTTTTTTTTGGGGGGGGTCTAAGTCCACTTTAAAAAATATATATATGTATATTCACCCTGGCTCTCTTATGGCAACTGTCTGCCTGGTGTTTATTTTTTCAACTCTTCAATCTTTTGTTAACCAAAAGCCCTCCTGCAGACAGCATAACTGAACTTAATTTATCTAGTCTGCTCATCTTTATCTTTTACATTTATTTATTTATTTACTGTGTGTGGCAGGGGTGTGCCTGTACATGAGTGTGGGGGTCTGAGGACAATTTGTGGGAGTTGGTTCTCTCCTTTCACCATGTGGGTTCTGGGGCTTAAACTCAGTCAGGTTTGGTGGCAAGTGCCTTACCCTCTGAGCCATCAATGAGCCTTCTGGCTACCCTGATCTCAGTCTTTTAAGTATGACGTTGGGTGTCTTCACATTTAATGTCTTGTTGGTAAGGTTAGATTTATGTTTGCATTTGCTGTTTTTTTTTCCTGTCTGTGTTGTGTCTCCTCCCTAGCTCTCCTTTATTGCCTTTGTTATGTTAATAAATTTTAAGTGTGTCTACTTATTGGTCTGTATCTCTTTTCTATAGTTGTTGAGATTTTTAAAGTGGTATTTCCAAGTATTATAACCACTCTAATTTATTATAATCTTTCTTAGATTAATTCTAATATAATTATGATAAATTTCACTATAGCACCACTTCTTCCCCCTTTTTGATTTTATATATGTAATATATATAAAATATATAAACAGAAATCTGCGTATGGCCTTTTATATTCTCTTTAAGGATATAAAGAGGAAAAAAAGAAGGTAATAGTTAATAGTCTTTTGTATTTATCTGCATACACACCAAACCTGATTGTCTTTATTTCTCCCTGTGGATTCTAGTTTATTGTCCAGTATAATTTACCTTCATTGCTTTTTCTGTTGCTGTGATAGAATACCATGATATAAAACAATTTATGGAAGGAAGGGTTTATTTTGATTTGTTTATTTATTCCAGGGTACAGACCATCATGACCGGCTGTCATGGTGGCAGGAGTATAAGGCAACTGTCAGGTTTCATCTGCAGTCAGGAAGCTAGTGGGACATGAATGCCAGTGCTCAGATTGCTTTCTCCTTTTTATTCAGTCCAAGACCCCAGCCCATGGAATGGTGTAGCCCAAAGTGAGGTAAGATGATTAACCTAATTAACCTAACCTATATCTCACAAGTATGCCCAGATTAATGGCTAATCTAATCTAGAAAATTCTTCACAGACATGTCCAGAGGTTTGTCTCCCAGGTGATTCTAGATCTTGTCAAGTTAACAATATTAACAATCCCAGGAGGGATTTGTTAAACTGAAATAAATTTGCCTAAACCTGCCTCAGTACTTGAGCAATAAAATGACCTCTCTATATAATGAACTACAATATTTCTTAGTGTACATGCAGATTAGATCTTAATCTAAGAATATGCTCTTGGAACCAGGCAACATGTATCATTTTTAAAAGTATTTATATATATTTTATTTATTATTATTTAAAAAATTTTAAAATAACTACATTATTAGAAGAAGATGCATTTCATTACAGCTTTAACATATTCAGTAACACACTTCAGAGCAAGAGTACATCTCTTTCACAAGTGGCTGTAAGTTTCTAGGTTCACAGTTGAATTAATATAGTTATAAAATACTGAACTCAGTATAAGCCGTATAAGACAAAATTGAATGAGTTTTTAACCTTTAAAAAAGATCTCCATTTCATTTTAGAATCTATTGTTCCTTGCAGAAAGATTAATTGTTTTTGCTCCTAACACTGAGATGTTGGCACACGCAACTCTAGTCTGTATGTATCTGATTATTACTAGTCATAATC
>NW_008338883.1:794827-796933 GCF_000622305.1 Nannospalax galili | reverse complement strand
TATGTCTATGCAGTCATTGGGTAGACTTCAATGGTAATGTTTATCACCTCTACTAATTAGCATGATGTAAATTTCCATGCTTTCTCCTCAAATATAATACATTTTAAAAATTTTGTTGATTTTTTTTGTGTGTGTTTATCACACAGAACATCCCAAACCATCTTATTCATCTATATACCCACTTCTCAGATGGCACCCTCCCATAGTCTCCTTCCCCCCCATTAGAGCCCTTATACTCTGATATCCCTGCTACTGTCTGCTGTGTTGTCGACACCCCAGCCGTTCCCCACTACTTGTCCATCTGGTGAATCTAGTCAGCCTATCTAGAGGTCTTTGTTTTAGGAGGGTCAGCTGTTCCTCATCTAGCAGCAATCAGTTGTCAGCATTCTTTTAGATAAGATTGGGGTTTGCTGTTCATTTTCCAAGTTCTATTCTGGGTTACTATCTGGGAGTCCCTTGGGCCACCCTGACTAACAACTCCAAAGAAGGTATCTCTTATCTGGCATTATTGCTTGTTATATAGCCTTTAGCTATACATATGGACTCTTAAGAAATTATATTGGCCCCTTTAATATTTGGTTATACTTTCCTTTTGGGTGTTTAAGGCCTTACAGTTGGCCCAGATAAACCAATTTATTTTTGCTCTTAAAGTTGTTTGAGCATCTGTTCCTCAGGGGTCACACGGGCTTGGGAGGCGCCCCTGGTTCCTTTCTTTTACCAGTTCTGCCTATGTTAAGATAAGTCAAAAGTCCTGCTCAACCATGGCTGGCTTCGCTTGGAAGCATGGAAGAAATGATTCCTCTGGGTTGACCCTCCTCTTTGTAGACTGGACACTGGTTCAAGTCCACATTGTGGGGTCTCCTCAGCCTCCTTGATCAAGAGGACATATGACCAACCACAATTACAGGACATTTTGAGAGATGCTCATAGTCCCCTGGAACTAGTCGACCTAGGAGGACAAGGAGCAAAAACTGTCCTTTATGTCCCTCTGACCAAATTATTATAGGCCTCAAAGTATGTCTGTTAAACATCCAAGAAGGTTAGTTCCACCAGTCTGGTACTTTTAATTACTGTATGTCATGTAGATAAATCTTGGGCAAAGACCAGTTGTTCTCAGATAAACCTTACCTAGACATATATTTCTTGATCTGCTATGTATGATTTGTCAGTAGGTTGTAGGAGTAATATGTTTCCTTCTGGTTTTCAAAATTAGCTAGGCATTATCCATATCTCACATTGTCTCACCCCTCCATCTTGGTTTTTCCACTTAAAGTGTCCCCATTGCCCCCTTTCTACCCTATTAATACCCTTCCCTATGGTCCTACCTCTCTTGAGCTCCTTCTTTCCCTTTATCCCCTAGGTTCCTTGTATGCCCTTCCCTCCCCTCTCCCTTAAACTAACCCAATTTTTGTCTCTATCTCCCTTATTAAGGCCTGTTTCCTATTGTTCTTCCCTTTCAGGTTCTTTCTTTTCCCTTACCTGTTTCCTTTCCATTATCCTGGTTCCTGTCATCATGTCTGGATACATACTCACTTATCAGGGTTTAGTATAACAGTTTCTAGTTCCATCCATTTACCTGCAAATTTCATGATTTCATCTTTCCTTACTGCTGAGTAAAACTCCATCTTAAATGAACCACATTTTCATTATCCACTCGTCAATTAAGGGACACATAGGTTGGTTCCATCTCTTAGCTATTGCGAAAAGAACAGCAACAAACATGGATGTACAAGTGTCCATGCAATAAGATGAGTTCTTTGGGTATATGCCAAGAAATGGTATGACTCGGTCCATTTAATGGTAAGTTCATTAGGAGTTTTTTAAGAGTTCTCCACACTGCTTTCCATAGGGGTTGAACAAGTTTGCAGCACCACCAGCAGTGGATGAGCATTCCCCTTTCCCCACATCCTCTCCAACATTTGGTATCATTTGTTCTCTTGATCTTAGCCAGTCTGATTGGGATGAGATGAAATCTTAAAGTGGTTTTAAAATGCATTTCCCTAATTATTAGTGATGTTAAACATCTTTTAAGATGCTTCATAGCCATCTTTACTTCTTCTTTTGAGAACTCTCTGTTCAGCTCCTTAGCCCATCTTTTAATTGGGT
>NW_008338883.1:792529-792880 GCF_000622305.1 Nannospalax galili | reverse complement strand
ATTTTTGTTATTTCTTCTTGTCTGCAGGGTTTGGGTTTTGTTTGCTGTTGCTTTTCAAGTGTGTTGAGTTGCAATGTTAAGTAATTTATTTGTGTTCTCTCAGATTTTTTGATGTACGTACTTAGAGCTATAAACTTAAGGACAGCTTTCAGCGTGTCCCAGAGGTTTTCTTGTGTTGTATTGTCCTTTTCATTTAACTCCAGGAATACTTTTATTTCTTTCTTAATTTCTCTTTTGACCCATTCATCATTCAGGAGTGTGTTGTTTAATTTCCAAGCATTCGTGTGGTCATTTTGGCTTCTTCAGGTGTTGATTGTAAGCTTTATTGCATTGTGGTCTGATAGAACACAG
>NW_008338883.1:791229-792333 GCF_000622305.1 Nannospalax galili | reverse complement strand
TCTGCCCTGTTGACCTATCTAATGGAGACAGTGGGGTATTGAAGTCCCCTACTATTAATGAGTTGGGATTAATCTGGGCCTTAAAGTCCTGTAGTATTGTTTTTCTGAAGTTGGATGCACCAGAGTTCAGTGAATATATGTTCATGATTGCAATACCTTCTTGATTTATTGTTCCTTTGATCAGAATGAAGTGGCCCTCTTTATCTCTTCTGATTAGTTTTAGTTTAAAGTCTATTTTGTCAGATATTAGAATTGCAATGCCTGCTTTTTCCTTAGAACTGTTCTCTTGGTATATTTTTCCCATCCTTCCACTTTAAGATAGTGTTGGTCATTTAAATTGAGATGAGTTTCTTGCAGACAACAAAAAGATGGGTTTTGTTTCTTAATCCATTCACCTAGCCTGTGTCTTTTGACTTGGAAGTTCAGTCCGTTAATATTTAAAGTTATTAATGAAAGATGGGTATTGAATCCTGTCATTTTTATTTCTGTTTACCTTCTTGATATAGCTGTACTTTTCCACAGTTATACCTTAATTGAATTTCTTTCTGCAACCCCTTGGGTATAGCCATTCCTTTCTTCAGCTCTTTGTATTGCTTCCAGAACTCTCTGAAGGGCTGGTTTTGTGGACATGAATTCCTTCAGCCTGTTCATGTCATGGAAGATTTTTCTTTCCCCTTTGACTATAATAGACATTTTGGCTGGGTATAGTAATCTGGATTGGTATCTGTGGTCACTTAAAACTGCGAATACTTTGGTCCAGGCTCTTCTGGCTTTCATAGTTTGCACTGAAAAGTTAGCTGTAATCCTAATAGGTTTTCCTTTATTTTGGACTTGTTTCTCTTTTGCAGCTTTCATTATTGTCTCTTTGTTTTGTACATTTAGTGTTCTTACTATGATGTGCCACAGAGAGTTTCTTTTCTGGTCCTGTCTGTTTGGTGTTCTATATGCTTCTTGTATTTGTACGGGCATGTCTTTCTTTAATTTTGGGAAACGTTTTTCCTCAATTCTGTTGACGATCTGGCCCATGCCATTATCATGGGATTCTTCTCCTTCCTGTATGCCTATGATTCGTAAGTTTGGTCTTTTTTGGTGTCACACAATTAC
>NW_008338883.1:778078-791009 GCF_000622305.1 Nannospalax galili | reverse complement strand
ACTGAATTCTTTTATCATGTTTATAATTGTTCTTTTGAGTTCCATGTCCTGAGTTATCTCTAGGGGGTTCTCATTGTACTCCTCTAGAGGAGTATTGGTATTTGGTGGGGATATGTTATTTTGGTTTTTCATGTTATTATTTTTTCTCTGTGATTTTGACATGTGAATTTCTTTTGTAGTTTCTGATTCTTGTGTGGGACTCAAGCCTTGAAGTTTAGTTGTGCTTCTTTTTGTAAACTTTATGTGTTTTTGTGGTTTACTTTTTGGGCATGAAAAGCTGGTTCCTCTAAGCTTCTCGTTCCCCTTTTGATTTTATACTGGAGTGGCCAGATTGCTTTTGTCTTCAGGAGTTTCCACAGAGGCCCAAGTCACATGAGGATCAGATGCTCTCAGGCTTTCTCCTAAGGTCTGGATCCCTCCAGGAATGATTTTGACCTCAGGAATTTGGGGGTTGGACTGGCTTGGGATCAGGGCCTAGGAAACATGCTGGTCTAGGGCAGCTGGTGGCCATGCCACCCAGAGATGCAAAGGGAGATGGGGCAGCAAGAGGCACCAAGGGCTTCTGGGGACTGCACTGAGGAACTGAGTTGGTCTGGATGCAAAGGACCAGGAAGAGGAAAGGTCAGCCCCAGCGTCCAGGAAAGTGGCTGGCTGGTTGTGTAGCCCAGGGAAGCAGAGTCATGTGCGGGTGGGGCCAGGCCCAGAGGGCTCCTGGGGACCCCAGAAGGAACTGGGTTGGTCTGGATGCAAAGGTTCATGAAGCAGTGGTGGTTCCCCTGGTGTCTGGAGTGCCAAGACAAGGAATGGAACACGTCCCAGGCTAGGAGGAGAGATGGGTGGGGGAGATAGGAGGTTGAATGAGGCTGAGGGAGTCAAGGAGCGTAGGGTGCTATCAACTTCCCTGGAGAGAGGCCTGCAGTTGTGCAGGCCCAGGGAAGCAAAGAGTATCATTTATTTTTTATGATTCTCTACATTAACCATGTTTCTGATTGACCCAGATAATTATCAGCCTTACTCAGATTCATTTCTTTCTTTCTTAACTACTCCAGGGACCTATGGAGATCTCTGGCTTGATGTATCCTGACTCCACCATTGGCATCTTGAGTTATCTCAAGATTCATTGGTCTCTGTCCTATTCCACAGTGGAGGAAGGGAAGTATGGACCATGGTCAGGATTATAAGGTGTTTGGGGCCATTGTGTCATGTTGGGAATTCCTCAGAGAGATGAAACTCTCTCACCTGCTTGGACAGTTTTCAAGCTTCTGTATAGAGAAAGCCATGAGGGAGTATGAGTTGCTTCTGGGTGAAGACCATGCCCAGAGTGTACAGCTCTGGGAAATAGTATCATTCTCTTAAACTTGCTTTACCGAGTTGAGAGTATTTAGTCGTTGAAGATTAAATCCTCTTCCTCTGCCTAACTGAACACACATTTATTTATTTATTTATTTATTTATTTATATTTATTTTATTTGAATTTTTTTAAAAAAATTATGTGTATGCATGTATTGCCTGCATGTAGGTAAGTGCACCTGTGTTGTGCGATACAGAAGAGGCTATTGGATCCCCTGGAACTGGAGTTATGGATAGTTGTTAGCTGCCATGTGGGTGCTGGGATTTGAACCCCAGTCTTCTGCAAGAACATTCAGTATTCTTAACCACTGAGCCATCTCTCCAGCCCCTGAACACACATTTATAATGAGACGATAGGATAGCATGCTGTAATACTTTTGTTTTTAATAGACAGGTCTTTGTAAGACAAAAAGTGTGCCATGAATGTAGGGTTTAAGTGTGGGTATTAATTGATGGGGAGAAATTTTAGGTTGGTAAGACTGGTAATGCTATTCAAATCATATTGCAAAGAAAGTACTAGACTTTCTGCTATGGCTGAGCTAGGTGTATTGGTCACTAAAAAAATGTAGTGGTCAGAGGGTGGGGGATAGCTCAGTTGGCAATGTGTTTGCTATGCAAGCATGAGGTCCTGAGTTCTATTTCCAGCACCAATGTGAAAAATCCTTGCCTGGTGGTACAAGTTTGTAATCCCAGCATTTGGTTGGTGGAAACAGGTCAATCCCTGGGGCTTGCTGGTCAACCAATGTAGCCTAATTCGTGAGTCCCACACCCCAGTGAGAGACCCCCAACTCAAAAAACAAGGTAAATGTGACTGGCTAGCAGTTAAGAGCACTGGCTATTCTTGCAAAGGACCCGGGTTTGTATCCTAGCACCCACACAAGACATGAAGGCAAGGCTAACACCCGTCCATAACTCCAGTTCCAAGAGATTCAACATCAAGCACCGTCTTCTCCTCTGCTGGCATTGCACACATGTGGTGCATCTACATACATACAGGCAAAACACTCATATACATAAAATTAAAATAAAAAACAAAACAAAAAAGGTAAATGACTTCTGAGAATGATCCCCAAAGTTGACCTGTGGCTTCCACACATATGTGCACACATACACACAAGTTGTAGATGTCAGAGAAAATGTGAGACTGTAACAATTTTGAATTTTGAATGTGGTTATCACACTAATGGATCAGAAGACTGCAAGACACTTTTTATGTGTTGTCCGAAGGCATTGTACACATACCCGTGGTAAGATCTTTGGCATTCCTTGCTCTACATAAAGACTTAGCTTAAATAAACTTGATGCTTTTTATTTGCTGAGACAGTGTGAATCTAGGTCTTGATTCTTAGATTTTTGTCTACAGTGAAGAAACCAATGAAGCTTTGAATGAAAAAACATGACCTTAGGAGACAATGTGGCCATTTTCCCTCTGGACACATTCAACTTGAGAGGAGAGCATTAATAAGGGCACTGAAAGCGATGACAGAGATCCTGGAGGGTTTATGGTTTTTTAAAAGTCTAATGCTCTATCAACCGAGCTATCTGGGCTCACAGTTTTATGGCTTTTTAGTGGGTGGAAATTTGAAATGAAACTTGTTAAACAGCCAGGGACCAAGAGGCTGCAAGCTTTGTGCTGAGCATCAGAGCAGGGCTTTCCTGTGTTTTGAGGTGTGGCTTGCCTCTTACCATCTCCCACCATATACACAACACCCCCTTGTCCTTCATTAGGCTTTTTAAACTACTACTGAATGGAAGAGAAGAGCAAAGGCCGTGGAGGGGAGGCGGGGTATTCACAGAGACCCTTTGGAATGAGTTTTCCTCCCTGACTCTCCGCAAATAAAGAACGCCTTCAAAGGAAACAATGCCCTTTCTCCTGTCTGGCTTTACCTTGTATGAAATCTGCTTTCTTCTGAATAGCACTTCCTCTTTTGTTTCCTTTTAGATTCACTATTGACAGAAGTTATTCTCTCTCCTTTCCTCTCTCTCTTCCTTCTTCCACATCTCTCTTCTTTTTGCTCTTTTTAGCTTCCAGCTCTCCTCTGGTCCTGCTGAGAGCACATAATACCGCCTTATTTGTGACTACAGTCATTTCCATGGCAACCGACTCATGGTCCAGGTATGAGCCCAGGCTTCATGTCTTTACTGTAGACTGTGCAAAGGCCTTTATTGAAGCTGAATGGCAGCAGGTCCTGCCCACAGCCCTTACCTGAGAGGAATGTCTGCAGGAGACTTCGAGGAGGGATGGAGGAAAGAAGCATGTCCCCAGGTTTCTCAGAATTGACCCAGTATAAATGAAACACCCCTTAACCTACCTAAGTGCACATGTGAGCATACCCATGCATACAACTTCACCTGCTCTGGACCTACAGCCACACAGCATTTTTCCTTTTTCGGGAAATCAGCTGCAGTACTGTGGCCTGGAACAAAAGCTTGTGTTTGCAATGAGAGGCAGGCTCAGCTGTCTAAGGTTCCTTTGTAAAAAGTGGGGTTAGGGGAGGAAATAGGGACGATGGCAAGGACAGTGTGGATAAGAGGGTTTGGAAGGTGGCAATGTGGGACTAAGAAAGAAAATTCAAACCTTCACCTCAAAGATGAGTGAGAATAGGGAGAAATGAGCACTTCACCTGAGAGTTCTTAAAACGGAAGCTTTGTTCTATGAATTTTCCTGGGGAGATGTGAACAGACATCTATTCATCCCAGACAGGACACAGGCAACAGACCAAAGAAATGATTCCATGCAAGTCTACATTAATGAATCAGTGAGTTTATTGATATTACAAGGGCAGGGACAACTCAAAGCAGCTACATTACCAAAAACTCACCTGCAAGCAAGGGTAACAACTCACAAAAGCTGAACCGCTCAAGCTTCCTGAGCAATCTGCAGGCAGTTTGGCTGACCAGCAATTGTTATAGATTATATAACCTTGGGAAAGGGCCTTGTAAATCTTCTAAGTTTCAGGAGGTTCCTGAGCCAGTAGGTTTGGTTACTTCCTAATCCTTGTAAGTTTCATTTACTTCTGGAGTCTTAATGAGCCTCATTCCAGGATGGGATGTTTTAATATTTTAATTCAGAGGAAACAGCTATACAAGAAGCTTGCCCAAAATTTTGTGATGTGACTTTACACAAGTAAAAAGAGAGGGAGGATGGTATTTCCCCTTCACTGCCTCCTTTCCCCTTGGTACTCGCCACTCCCTTTGTGCGCATCTCTGCTCCTTCCAGTTTGGTCCAGGTTAAGGGAAGGCCATTTGGGGGACAAGCTAGAAAGCCATGTGTCAAATGCCTAAGACAACCCCACCTCCACCAGAGCACTTGAATCAGATGAGCAGACAAGGGGTGAAGAGGGCGTTGTCTTCCATCCCCCCCTGAGAAATGTCTGCCTGCTGAGTTGATGAAAACTGGTGCAGCCTAGAGCTAGGAGTGCGCTCCAGGTTTCTCCTGTCAGCAGGTTCAGTCCATCTTTATTAAGGAGAAACAGAGAACCCGCTGGTCTCCAGAAAAGCTCCAAACACCATCCACTCCTCACTTCTTTTATTGATCTGCTTGTCTAAATGAATACTTCTGAGATCAGTGGGAGGTTTCCAATTAAACAAGAGACAATTCATGTTGATGGCTGTCTCTACACTGTGCTTAACCACCTTGCACCCAGGGAGTAGATTCAAGATTTCTTAGTAAAACAAGCTTCTTTAATCAAAGTGTCCCCCCCAGCCCCAGCCCTGCTGGGTGCTTCCATCTGCAGGATGTTGCTCTTAATACACAAAGGCTTCTTGATTGGAAGCCAAGAAAAATGGGTTGCTTTTCCAGGAGCTGGACCCCAATATGTCCTGGGTGGTTAATGGAGAAGATGCATTGGCCTACTGCCGGGCTGATGTATTAGAAAAGGCAATTTCACAAGCATTTAGGGGTCAAACAATGACTTGGGATTTCATATCTAAGAATTTTGCTAGGAGTTCAGTGACTGGGACATCCACGCTTACACTGGAGGTGCAGAGGGTCTGCTTGTCCCTGGGTGAGCAACAGTGTATATAGCCCAGTGTTCTGAGGGCTCCTTCAGGAGGATGGAAGACGGAATGATGGAGGGGTGTTGCCACTTTAGAGGTGAGCCCTTCCACTCTAGGCTAGACACCACTGTCCAGCAGAGGCCTGTCGTTGTTCCCTATAGCTGCTCTTCCTCAAGTTTAAGGCAGTTCTTTCCCAAAACCTTTCATTTTTCTGGCCTGTCTTACCTTCCACATAGTCAGATGTTTTCTGACTTTTGGCCGTCCTCATCTAAGAAAGTGCATGGGGCCAAGCAACCATGCACTGAGCCCTCTGAAACTGAACTGAAATAAATAGTTCCTCTTTAAAAGTTGTTCTGTAAGATACCTTGTAGTTAAAGTAACCAATACAATTCCTTTCCTTCAGTCTTGCTCCTGATTCAGCATTAGAGTGATCTAGGCCTTGTGGAACAGGTGGAAATTTCCCTATAAATCTCTTTTTCTTTTCTCTTCCTCCTCTTCCACTCAGAACAATTGTATGAGGAGAGGCACAGATTAACTCCCACTGTGGCACTGTGGCTTGGGTGGATGGATAAAGGCAGGCCCTTCTCCGGCCCAAGGCAGTCACACTCCGGGTGGAGTGAGGAATGTAGTCTTTGAGGACTGTCTGCGGCTTGGCTTCTCAGCCATGCTAGTTAACGCCTTCGTTTCAGCTGCACCTGGGGAATCAGCCAGAGAACGATGGAGGTGGATTGTTCTGCAGGCTCAACACCTGCTTCTCAGAAGCTCCATGAAACCCACTGCAAAGGCTCTGGAAAGAGGCCCGTGACCTTCGCTTGCATGGGAAGAGAGCCACTAGAAACCAACACTGGAATGAAAGCCCATTCTAACCGGAGGGGTTGGGGGTGTCACCTTTACTCTAAGAAAAGGGAGTGTTTGAAGAAGCAGTCAAGCTTCTGTTCATTATGAGACCCCAGCGGGACTTTATGATAATTTTTATAACTTCTTCATTCAAAATTCTGGGTGCTATGAAGGTTAATAACTTGCGTTTATTGAAACTTCCCTTCAAGGAACTGAGAGCTTTGCAGACATCTAATTCAGTTGCACCACAGGACAAGGAAACAGGAAAGAGGCAGAGGGTGAGCAGACACGGTTGGGTTGTTCCAGTTTGAGAGGACTGATAATATTAATAGCTCTAACAGGGAGTTAAGTGAGTTTTAGAACATTGAAAGAATAGTTCAAGCCATCCAGGAAGAGAACTCTTCAAACGCCTGCTCTAGACAGCCTAGACCACCGCATCTGGCCCACCACCATGAGCAGGAGGGAGACAGATGAACCACAGCTTTCTCATCTGCAGTGGGACGAAAAGATCCCTGTTCTGGTATTTCTACTTTGAAATTTAGCAGGTAGAGATGTGTCAGGAAAGCAAGGGTTAGGGAATGCTACAGGGACATCAAGATTAACATATGGAAGAAGCCAGTTGTCCAAGAAAGACTGGGAACCCTTCCCCACCTGGGCTATATGTAACAGACATGCTTGAGAAAAGCTCTCATACCCAATTTGAGAGAAGGTGGGTGCCCTGTGAATGAACTATAAAGGGTCAAGAGCCTCTCAACCCAGTGCTTTTGAACATATTCATGCCTTTCCCCCAGCTTACTAACTCACTTCTGTTCTTGGTTCTTGGGAGTGATTTTTGTTTCTTTTTTAAATTTTTAAATTTTATTTATTATTTTTATTTTATGTGTGTGCATGTATTGCCTGCATGTAGGTAAGTGCACCCGTGTCGTGCAATGCCTGTGGAGGTCAGAAGAGGCTGTCAGATCCCCTGGGACTGGAGTTACGGACAGTTGTTAGCTGCCATGTGGGTGCTGGGATTCAAACCCAGGTCTTCTGCAAGAACAGCCACTGAGCCATCTCTCCAGCCTTATTTTTGTTTCTTAATAAACTATTTCTATTTCAATTTCTATGTGTCCCTGGTGCATTGGTACATAATAACCTGGAACTTCAGCAAGTGCTCCTGGGACTCAGGTCCTCACTTGTAATAGGAACAAGGTGTAAACGAATATACAGCTTGGCACATTGCTCATGCCCCATGCCTATGACCGCCCCTGGTCCCTTTTCTAGAGCCCAGAGATAGACATTTCCTCAGTGGACTGGAGGAGTCAGTTGCAGGATCGGCACTCTGCTGAGAGTAGGGAAGAAGAGGAGGGATTCAGGAGGTGTTTATGGATGATGGAACAGTGGTCATTTTTCTCCTCACAGCTTATTACTATGAGGAGACGTCACCCTCCATCGCCCAAACCTTGAACAAAAGAAGCACATATCCCTGAGGAGAAAGTGAAACAGAGATGGGAAGCAATTTCGAGTTAATTGGGGGTGACAAAGAGGCGCTTGTCGGAATTGTCTTTGGCTTGAGGGGGTGAGTCATTTACATTTCTTAGCCATTCCTCCAACCTCCCATTTTACTTTTGCTAGAAAAGGGATGCTTCTGTGAGAAAGCGCCTGGCTGATTTGGAGCATTCCAGAATGGCAGGAAATTTCCAATTCTATAGACATGACATAATTTGAGAGATTTTCCTCTGAAGACTCACAAATAAGGAAATCTTTCTTCAGGAGCTGTGACCTTTTGGGTGCCTTAAAATCCTATGGGGAAGAGGAAAGGCAGGACCCAGCAGCCAGCAGGCCCAATGTGTGGAGCTGGGACAAGTGTGTGGAGCCAGAGCCCAGCTCCTCCACGGTATTGTTTGACCATGATTTGGGTGAGAACAGTATCTGTCTCTTACAGCTTTAATTGGGAGTTCCAAACTGATTTTAGATCCTCCCCCATCATAGTTTGAATGAGAATGTCCCCCATGGTCTCCAAGTATTTGGACATTTTGTCCCCAGTTGGTGGCACTGTTTTGGGAGTTTTTAGGAGGTGTGGCCTTGCTGGAGGAAGCGAGTCACTGGGGGCGGGCTTTGAGAGTTCTTAAGCCTTGCTGGATTTCCAGTTGCTCTCTGCTTCCTGTGCCTGCCTGAAGATGTAAGCCCTCTTTCTGCTCCAGCCACCTCTTGTCATGGTGCCTCCCTGTCATGGTGGACTCTGATTCCTCTGGAACCATAAACTCAAAGTCTTCTTTTATAAGTGCCTTTGTGTTTTATCACAGCAGCAGAAAAGTAACTAATACACCCCCATCCATGGCAATCAGCTAGGTATACTGTGGGGGAACAGTGACTTTTGATTGGATGCAGAGGTCCCAAGTCATCTTGTTGACACAGTCCAGCTTTGCTAGACATCTTGCCATCTGTACTTTGCTTAGATTTGCTGCTTATCCTGTGTCTTCAAGCAAGCACATTTTGGGATTACATAGTTTGCATGCGTCAGTCAATGGAAAGAAAAAGGCACCTTATGCCAAGAGATGGTAGAGCACCACCAAGTGGTTCTGGGGATAAGGAAAGGTGATTAGAAGTGGATGTCACATTGTTCAAGCTGGGGAATAATCACTTACAGAGTGTGCAGAGCAGCTTCTCAATTGAATGGAGTTCTGTCACCCTACCCCACCCTCACCCCAGTAAAACCTTCTTTCTGATACAGGGTTCCAAACACTGTGCAGGCAGGAAAGGAGGCTGGAGTTTTGTCTCGCTGATGAATAAGCCCTTTGTCTTCTCTTTAAGCTAGAATTGGGGCTCCAGAGATGGTAGTTGAGACTGCTCACTGTTCTTTTAGACAAGCTACCTGGGTATGGTTCCCAGCACCAATGTTTAGGGGCTTCAACCACCTGTAACTCCAGCTCCAGGAGATCTGATGCCCTTTTCTGGCCTTTGGAAGCAACTGCACTCAAGTCTATGCACCCCCTCTGTGCTGGGTAGCTTTAGTTGTCCACTTGACATACCCCCCAAAAAAGGAAGCCTCATTTGGGAACTTGTCTCTGTCAGATTGGCCAGTGGGCCTGCCTGTGAGGCCTTTTCTTGGTTGTTGAGTGATGTGAGAGGACCCAGTCTACTGTGGGTGGTGCCACCTCTGGCCAGGTGGTCTTGGGTTATATAAAAAAGCAGGCTGGCGAGCAAGCCAGTGAGCAGCGTTCCTCCATGGTTTGTTCCTGTGTCCAGCTTCCTGCCCTTACTTCTCTCAGTGATGAACTGTAAACTGTAAGGTGAAATAAATCCTTTCCTCCCCAACATACTTTTAGTTATTTTTAAAAAATATTATTTATTATTTTTATTTTATGTGTATGAGTGTATTGCCTGTATGTATGTGAGTGCACCTGTGTCATGCAGTGCTGTGGATGTCAGAAGAAGGCTTCAGATTTCCTTGGAACTGAAGTTAAGGATGGTTCGTAGCCACCATGTGGGTGCTGGGAATCTAACCCAGGCCTTCTGCAAGAGCAGTCAGTGCTCTTAACCGTTGAGCCTTCTCTTTAGCCCCTGGTTGTTTTTTTTTTTTTGGTGTCTTTTTGAGACAGGGTCTCCCTGTAGCCCCAGCTATCCTGGAACTCACTATGTAGACCAGGCTGGCTTTGAACTCACAGAGATCTGCTTGCCTCTGCCTCCTGAGTGCTGGGATTAAAGGTGAGTGCCACCACGCCAGGCTTATTTATTTATTTTTTATCACAGCAATACAAATTAATTAGGACACCTCCCCGACATACATACTATTTGAAAAAAAAATCTTTAAACTATAATTAACATCCAAAATTTAGAAAATGAAGCAATACGTCCTTGTGAAAGTTGTCTAAATTTCCTAGCCATATTGTGGTGCTGCACAGATTGCTTTTGCATCTCTTGAGACTAATTCCTTTCCTAGGTGTTGTTACCTGACGGGTGGTGAAAGCTGCCTTCTCTGGCTGAGCTGAGGCCTGGGGCTTGTATGAAAGCTGTCCTGAGACTCTTCTCAACATTTTAATTTCAGTAGTTCTAAATCTCAGCTACAACTATTTCAGAAGTGAGCTTTTTTCACACTGGATGTATCTGATATTAAGCACTTTAATGACCCAGTCTGTGACCCAATGTTTCTATTGCTGTTGTATGTCTAATTTTCCATTTGCAGATGGGCTTTGATTTTCATTGTTCTCCTAGGCTTTCACTGGGGAATGTTTCTTGGACTAGTGTAAAGGACAGGTGTTCATGACTTATGCTGTAGTTGGGAGAGATATTCATGCTGTCATCCAACAGAGAGACATCCTGTAGCGCTGGGAGTTGAGAGGAGGTTGAGTGAATCCCATAACTTGGCTCCTAGCTTAATGGGCATTAAGTTAGAACAAGTTTAGTGCCAACTGCGGAACCTGTGGAATGAAGGAAAAGAAGACATGTGGCTCAAGAACGTTTCTGAGAGGGCCCTGCAAAGCTTCTGGCAAGTCAGCATGACCAGGATTTGGAGATCACATCTCAGGTTCATGGTCTGAGTCCCAGGCCCAGTCATCTTGCTTAGTGACTGATTTGCCAGATTCTGCACTATGATATGGGCACATGTTAATTCTCCTCAGAACATGTGGCCTCCCCAGATGGAGAGGCCATTGATGTGTCTTGAGGGAGGGAGCTTTTGAAGACCAGAGAGATTTTGAATTCCTTCCCCCCATCAACTTTTTAAAAATGTGGTCTTTATTTTCTAAAACACACACATGCAATTATTATCCTGTGGGAAATAAAGGTCATATGAGGACACCCATAATCAAATTTGATGTTGATCTTTATTCTTTCCTTCTTTCATCAGTTAAGTTTCCCTGTAACAAGGCACACTAAAGCCAAGATATTTAAAAAAAATGGTTAGGAGTTAAGCTGATGCCTCAAAGAGGGTCGAGTGCCCCAGAGGGAGAGAAACAATATACTGAGTGTTTAAGAAATACCCTTGATTGATTTCCAAATTTGAATACTCCTCACCCCACATTCATTCACTTACTTATCTTCACCCCCACCCCTGCTCTTTCTGCCTTTTTTTTGTGAGACAGGGTCTCACTATGCAGCCCAAGCTGACCTTCAACTCCTGATCCCACTGCCTCAGCCTGCTGAGGTATTGTAGGTATTGTAGGTATTATAGGTATGTACATGGCTCATCAAACACTTTTTGAAAGCCATGTACTATTCGGAATGCTGAGAACAGAGCAAGGACCACAGTCCTGCCCCAAGGACTTTGTGCCTGGTGGGGTGTGCAGGTTTCTCCACACAGGCTTCCAGTCTTGGGGTGCTGATTGTTGGGGCTATTTGTACATGTGAAGGGAGGAGTTTGACTCAGATTTGTGTGTGCATTTCCAGGGATGGTTTCTGTGGAGAAGGCATGAGTCTTGAAGGTCAAGTTGAAATTTTAACAGGTGTTGGGGTGGGAGTGGAGGTCAGGATAGAAAGCAAAGTCCACAGGCTTAGGAGAATGTGAACTATGTCAAAATGAACAGATTTTGGTACCTTCTAAGATACATCATCCTTGCTATGGGTGAAGAAAGGAGGTTCCCTCAAGTAATGGTATATAGGGAGGCTGTATTAGTTTTCTCATTGCTGTGGCCAAATGCCCAATTAAGAAATGCCTTAATATAGGAGAGATTAAGTTTTGCTCATGGTCTGAAGGGAAACGGTCCATCATGGCAGGTGGGTGTGGCATCAGAAGCATAAGGCTGCTTGCCTACATCCCTGTGGATCAGGACGTAAAGAGAGAGCCAGAAGTAGGGCCAGGCTATATAAGCCTTAAGGTCTGCCTCCAGTGACCCACTTACTCTAGGTGGGCCTCACCTTCTGAAGTTTCCACAACCTCTGAAAACAGTGCCACCAGTTGGGGGTCAAATGATCAAACACATGAATCTGTGGGGGAGAGGCGCCTTATACATTCGAACTGTGAGAGGCTTTTCTTGGTTTGCTCAAAGGGGAGAATCCATCTAAATTAGACATTTTAGACTAAATGAATTGAATTCAGGACACCCAGTTATATTTCAATTTTGGGTGAACAATGAATTTTTTTGTGTGTAATATTTAGGATATGTTTCTACTAAAATTGTAGCTTATTTGAAGTTACTATTTTGCTGGGGGTCTGAATTATTTTTTACTTAAAAAATCTATTTATTATAACTGTATGCATATGTGCATGATATGTGTTTGGGGGTATATGTACCATGGTGCACTGGTGAGGGCCAGAGATAATTTTGTGGAGTCAGTTCTCTCCTCCCACCGTTATATGGGTTCTGGGGCTCAAACTTAGGCCCTCGTGTTTGTGAGGCAAACCCTTACTGACTGAGCTATTGAGATTTCTTTTGAACATGGTTGGTTGCTGAGTTCTTTCCTGACAGTTTGATCTAGCTGGGCCAAAATGGACACTAAGAATTTGCTTTTTCAAACATGATCCAAGCTGAGGCCAGTGATGCGGGATGGGACTCCTGCAAAGGCTTAACGGAGGAGACACTCCCACTTCAGTGCCCTACTTCTGCCTATCACCTTCTTGTTTATCATTCTAGATTCCCCAGAGTCTAGGGTAGAGCCGGTCAATCTGCTTTTTGGCAGGTCACAGTGGCTGTTTTGAGAGCAGACTCTCCAGGCCAACAATCAGAAGGTGAAGTGTCTGGGAAAGGGAATTTGTAAACATCATAACACACGCACACACACACACACACACACACACACACACACACACAGAGAGAAGCTATGTATT
>NW_008338883.1:727056-778048 GCF_000622305.1 Nannospalax galili | reverse complement strand
ACACACACACACACACACACACACACACACACACACACAGAGAGAGAGAAGCTATATATGTAATAAAAGTTGATGTGAAAGATTAAGAAGAATCTTAAAAGGGAGACTTAAACTAAGATAACAAAAAATATACCTAACATGGTTTCTCCAAATATTTATATATCTATGTATATCATATTTATTTATGCCTTTGTTCAAGTGTGAGTGCATCTATTTATTAAATCAGCATTTATTGAGTGACTTCACTGTGCCAGGCCCTGGGATTATAATAACAGGGAGAAAATACCAAGAACCCTCCTATCTATTGGGAGAGAGAGGTTATAAGCAAGAATATAAACTTATGGTAGATAAGTGTTAAAGATGAAAATGTACTCATGTATGAAGTTCATAAAAATAAAAAATTAAGGGTCTGGAGAGATGGCTCAGCGGTTAAGAGCACTGACTGCACTTGCAGAAGACCCGGGTTCAATTCCCAGCACCCACATGGTGGCTGCAAATCGTCCTTAACTCCAGTTCCAGGGGAATCCGAAGCTCTCTTCTGACTTCTGGGGGGTTGCATGACATGGGTGCAGTCACATGCATGCGGGCAATACACTCATACACTAAAAATAATAAATAAAATATTGAAAAAATAAAAAATTAAAATAAAATTTAAGAGACAAAGATGAAAATGTTAGTACAGGAAATTGGGATGCAAATACTGGGGTAGGGGAGGGTTTGGGGTGCCAATGGACTTATCAGTGACAATATGAGGTTTTAAGCTGAGACCTGAAGGCATGAACCTGGTGAGGGGCACTCCTGTCACAGCAAGGGCAAGGGCCAGGAGGGGCTATGTTCCTAGAGTTTGAGGATCAGTAAGAGGGCAGAGTGGCTGGAGGAGGTGATTAAGCAGAGAGCAGAGAGGCAGGAGATTTGTGGTAAGATGGCCAGTCACCCAGGATCAGCAGGGGTACAAGGTAGGCATGGGCTTGTCTCTGCATGTCACCAGGGTCACTGAAGGACTTTACCCAGAGGGGTGAAGCCTTTTGACTTCCTCAACAATCAAGCTTTACTGGGTGCAGGCCTCAGAGGGATGAAGGTTAAATCAAAGTAGCAGCTGGAAAGCTATAGGGATATTACAGGTGAGACTCCAGGGTAGTAGGAATAAGAGTAGTCCAACTCTGGCTTATATTTTGGAGGTAGAACCAACAGAAACCGCTGATGAGCTGGAGAAAGGGAGGAGGAGGAGGAGGAGGAAGAGGAGGAGGAGGAAGAGGGGGAGAGAGAAATAGTAGCTGGAGGAAGGACTGTAAGACTGACTATGGACAAGGGGAACCCTGTGAGGGGGGCTCCAGGGTGACTGTCAGGAACTTAGCACAGACAAATGCATAATTGGTCAATAGCCAGCAGATGGTGGGCAGGCAGCTAGATACATGAGTGTAGTTCAGAGGAGAGCTCTGACTAGAGATATGAACTTGGGGTACATGCAGATGGCTATTAAAATCTACTGGTACCCAGCCCAGATCTTGACTGGCCTGGTAGCTGTCTCCCCCATTGACGAGAGTGTGGGTGGCTACTGGGTCACGGCTGTCCCTCTCTGCTGATCTGTGCTCCAGTGAGTAGCTACTTTGTCATGTAGATAAGAGGACTGTCCTGGTTGGCTTTAGCTGTCAACTTGACATAAACTAGAGACACCTGGGAAAAGGGATCTGAGCGGGATCCTCAACTGAAGAATGTCCTGGATCAAAGCTGGCCTATGGCCGTATCGGTGAGAGGCATTTTCTTGATTGCTAGATGCAGGAGGACTCAGCCCACTGTGAGCAGTACCATCCCAGGCAGGTGGGCCTGGGCTGTTAGGAAAGGTGGCTAAGCAAGCCAGAGGGAGCAAGTCAGTAAGCAGTGCTCCTCCATGGTCTGCTTCAGTTTCTGCCTCCAGGTTCTTGTCTTGACTTCTTGCCTTGACTTCCTTTGATGATTCAAATTCTAAGATGAAATACATCATTTCCTTCCCCAAATTGCTTTTGGTCATGGTGTTTATCACAGCAACAGAAAGCAAACCAGAACAAGGCCATACTCACTGGTCTGCATTAAAGCACTGGCTGTAACTGTTAGGTTTTTGGAGAATAAAAGGAAAGATGGAGGAGTAGGAGACAAGAGACCAGAGCCAGACCTGCAACAGGCAAGGAATATATCTTCTTTTATTCAAAGAAGACAGAGTAAGAGGTAGAAGTTGCCAGGGACCAAGCATCTACAACTAGACAAAGAAACTAGGGGTTTGTATAAGAAAGTTGTGAGATACAGCTGCACTTTGTGGGGAGTTGAATTAGTACCCGGATTTGGTGTCCTTGGAGTGATTGAGGGTTTTCTTCTTGAGATTATTTCCTCAGACTTGGCAGGCGTGCTATCTAAGGCCCTAGAGGAGACAGGTGGGATCCATAAACAGTCTCTCTCAGTCCAGGGAGTAAGCAGTTTGAGCAAGGCCAGGCTTGAGCAAGGCAGGCTGCCAATTAAGGGCCACTTTAAGGGATTTATGGCTTTCCCTAAGGCTTGCAGCTCTTCTGCTATTCACATATTCTATCAGTAGCAACTCATGTTCCAGAGCTTTCCTTGAGTGTGTTGTATGTGCATGAGGAGGATAGACTTACCTCAGTTGTTCTTTAGTATCGCCCACCTTGTTTTCCTGAGACAGAATCTCTCACTAGCTGGGAGCTCATCAAATAGGCTAGGCTGGCTGGTCAGGGATCACAGAGATCCTTCTGTTTCCTCCTCCCCAGCACTGGGATTACAGTCCTGCACCACCGTGCCCAGTTGTTTTTATGTGGGTTCTGGGGATTGAATTTAGGTCCCTATGCTTGCAAGACAAGCACTTTACTGATTGAACTGTCTTCCCAGTCCTTATGGTCCAGAATTTTGTTCAAGCTGAGACCATGGACACACTTACCCCCTCCCAACCCCCACTCTCTGTTCACCGCACTCTGAGTTTCTCCAAGAGCACACCTTCAATGCACACTCCTTTCAGAAGCTACCAAACTTTTCTTCTAGGGTTGATAACCTAATGAGGGAGTTCGTCCTAGTTACTAGGGTGTAGAGATGTTTGTGGTATGTGCTTACTTGGGTCATTCTTCTAGAAATATTTGGCTTTCCAGGCTATGTATTATCTGACTGCATGATGAGTCAGGATGGATTTGGGATGCCATGGGCCTCCCCAAACCCCATGGTTAGCAATGCAGGGCTTGTTGTGGGTGCAGGCGGGAGGGCATGCAGGTCCTGGGGGGAGGAAAGTCATTATTTCTGCTTCAGCGCATTCTAATCATATTTCCTTCTGTCAAGCCGAGCAGTACTTTCAATCTGACCACAGAATCTGCTTGCCTTCCACTCAGATCAGAAACAAATCAGCATGATGTAGCCCAGTGGTAGATCATTTAGGGATTTTCGTTTCTGTTAGGACCCAGGGGCTGGCAGTGTCTTTTGTATTTGTATGTGAACACGTGTGTGGACACACATGCGTACACTTAATTTTTAAATCCTAGGTGACCAGGCCTCCTGTTTAGAAATTCTGTATATTTTGCATTTTAATTTTCAAGAATGACTGATGTCTTTGTAGAAAGAAGAATCAGCACAGAATGAAGGTTCTAACTAGAATCTACCTGGCAGAATGACTGGTTTCTATCTACTCTTATATTTTATTTTTTTTAATGCATGTGTGTGTGAATGTGTGTGTGAATGTGTGTGTGTGTGTGGGTGCCTGTGCATTGGGTGTGTTTGGTGACCACAGGGACACCTCAGATGTCACCTTCCTCCTTAGGAACACAGTCTGCCTCCTCTGCGACACTGGCCTGGAGCTCACCAATTTAGCTGGACTGGCTGGCCAGCAAGCCCCAGGGACCCACCTGTCTCTGCCTCCCCACAACTGGATTTGCAGATTCATACCATCAAGCCCAGCTTTTTAATGTGAATGCTAGGGATTAAACTCAGGTCCTCATGCTTATGAGGCAAGTTCTTTACTGACTGAGCTATCTCCCCAGCCTCTCTTTTATACTTTTTTTGGGACATATGTGTATATGTGTGGTATATACACGTCTGCATGCTTGTTCTCATGTGTGTGTGTGTGTGTGTGTGTGTGTGTGTGTGTGTGTGTGAAGGCCAAAGGCTGACCTTCTTGATCATTTTCTACCTCATTCAATGAGCCAGGGTCTCTTAGTAGTTGAACCCAGAACTCACTAATATGGATAGTCTAGCTAGCTAGCTACCTTGCTCTGGGGATCCCTTGTCTCTGCTTTTCAGGTACTAGAATTACAGTTGTGGCACCATTGATGCCCATATGACTTTTACATGGGTTCTGCAGTTCCAAACTCTAGTCCTCCCACGTGTGCAGCTGGTGCTTTACCTACCAAGCCGTCTCCCGAACTCTTCTTTTATACTTTGAGGTTCTGGTATTGCCCACGTACAGTGTGGAGCCCAAATATCAAATATGAAACTGGTTCTGTTTTTACATGTATGAACGCTCACATAGCCACTATCCATTCCAAGGAATTCCAGAAAATTCTCTTATGCTCCTTCCCAGTCAATCCTTGCCTATGGCATGTGCTTCTTCTATACCTCCATAGATTAACTTTTCTGTTCCTAATTTTCTATAAATGGAGCCAGACAATATGCAGTGTTCTGTATCTTGCCTCTTTGATTATTTTGTTTGTAAATGTCACCCATTAGCTTCCATTTGTGGAACTAGGTTTTTCTTTTAATTTTTCTACAAGGTGGGTTGGAGGTGTAGCTCAGCTGGTAGAGTGCTTGCTTACTATGCACAGAGCCCTGGGTTTGATCCCTAGCATCGCATAAACTAGGTATGGTGGCACACACCTATAATCCTAGCACTCAGAGGGTAGAGGCAGGAGGATCAGATTCAGACCATATGGCTACATAGTTTGAGATCGGCCTGAGTTACGTGAGATGCTGTCTCAAAAATCGATTCTACATAGTAGTTGATTATATAAACACACCACAATTTATTCATTCTGCTGTTAGATTGCTTCCAATTTAGGGCTACCTTAAAATTTTCAGAATAAGCTGAGTGCCTCTAAACTGATTTTCATTCCCCTTTTTCCTGAGAACCTTCCATCGTAGACAGGGAAGGGACCTGCATGCTGATCTTCATTTTATAGAGAAGAAAGCTTCACAGAGCTCAGTGGCTCACCAAGGTCACACAGCCCTGCAGAGAATAGGGCCAGGACTGGACCTTGGGCCTCTTGATTTCTGGTCTAGCTGTCTTCCCCAGATCCCTGTCTTCTGAAATTCTCAGCATCTACTGTCCACCTTGGGGCACCTCTGTACACTGTGGAGTGATAATAAAAGCTGTCCTTCTGACTGCTGACACCTGCTGTGACCCTTTACTTGGCTGAGCCTGCTTTGTGTTGGAACAGGGCAGTTTTTCCACTTGCCTTTCAGCATGTAGATGCATTTGGTGCTCTGAGTAGCAGCACTGAAGTCTCTTTCCTAAAGAAGTCACTGAAATCCTCCCTTGACAGTATCTGGCAGCTGCAGTTATAGCAGCACTTGTGCCTGTCAGGCATGGCAGCGAGCAAGAACAAGCAGTATGGATGTCACCCGCAAGGACACTGGGACTTAATGTTGTCATTGCAGTGGTCCTTACTCCAGGAGTTCTGGCCAGATCTGCAGGATGCAGCCCCACCTTCCTGCCAGCTCTGCAAAGCAGGCGCTAGGGAGGAGAAAGCTTGTCAGAATTTAGGGAGTAGGATGAAAGGAAGGCCACAGAACAGACGGTGCCCCGAGCGTCACTTCTGGTGATTTCTGCGCTGAGTGCCCAGAGAAGGAACCATTTTCCTTCTGTCACTCTGCCACGTGCCTCACAAATCATAATAATGCCTGGGCCTGATTTCTGCAGGGTCCTCGGGGGCCTCAGCAGGGCTTACTGCCTCCGCTCTCCTCCCCCACACTTGCTTCCCTTTCACTCTGGCCTTCTCCATCACTTCACTTTCCTACTGATTTTCCTTACTTACAGTACTGCTTTTGTAATTATTCTAAAGCAAACAAAAAACAAACGAGGGTCTCCAGGATAACGTGGGGCTGAGGAGATGGCTTGGTCAAGACAGTCTTGCAAGCATGAAGACCTGAATTGGAGTCCCAGAACCCATACAGAAAATCTGGGCATGGTGGTGTGCAACTTTAATCCCAGCCCAAGTGGAGTTAAGATCTGGAGTTTGCTGCCAAGCCAGCCACTCTAGCCCAGTTGAGCTCTAAGCCAATGAGAGACCTTGACTCAAGAAAAGGTGGATGAGGGCTGGAGAGTTGGCTTAGTGGTTAAGAGCACTGGCTGCTCTTGCAGAGGACCTGGGTTGGATTCCCAGCACCCACATGGCAGCTAGCAACTGTCTATAACTCCAGTTCCAGGGGAATCTGATGCCCTCTTCTGACCTCTGTGGGCATTGTAGCACATGAGTGCACTTACACACATGCAGGTAATACACTTGTACACATAAATAATAAATAAAATATTTTTTTTAAATGTAGGAGACATTCCTGGGGAACAGCATCAAGGTTGATTTCTGGCTTCCACATACACGTGTGCAGGTGCATGTGTGCATGCGCACACACAGAGAATTTACAGATTATTTCCAGTACCAGCCCTTTTGTCCCTACATGTGTTGAATCTTCTTATATTCTTACAGAAGAAAAGACGGACACAAGCTCTCCCAGATCACAGAATTTTCTGCATCCTGGTAACTCCTTTGGTCCTGGGTTGGTCACTGTAAGGTGGACTCATGGTGAATACAAATGTGGGGGTACTAGGGCTGAGGTTTGAACTCAGGTCTCCCTGCTGCCCAAAGTGGCATACTTCTACTTTCTGACTTTGGCTTTCCCTGACCATCTCTCAGTTTATACTACGGAGAGGCACTCGGGGGCTAGGCTTGGCAGTCTGCAGCATGCAGCCAGCAGTACCTACCAAGAGACACAAAGCTGGTGCAGGGAAGGATGGGATGACCTGGAGGCCAGCTTAACAAGTGCACAACCTCAGCTGGGCCTCCATCTGCAGCCTGCTGCCTTGTGTTGACTAAGTCTGAGAGGAGGACCAAGGTCCAGTCTTCTAGGTAGCACCAGTGATAGAGGGTTGGCAGCAGTACTTCCAGCAGCACTCTTCTGGCGCTCCCAATCTGGACTCAGTTTAGGAGTTTCCAAGGCTTGGGGAAGTGCGAGCCATGAGTGTGGTCCAGACCCTTTTGCATCATAGTCTGTAAGCTTTCAGATCTCAAGTTTTGGCCATTCTTTGGGGGTGGGGGAGTGGGGGGAGTTGCTTGGGTTTACTTGGGTCTTAATGAATGTGGAAGCCAAAAGAGTGCACTGGATCCCCTGGAACTGGAGTTATGGATGGTTGTTAGCTGCCATGTAGGTGCTGGGAACTGAACCTGGGTCCTTTGCAGAGCAGCCAGTTCTCTTATCTGCTGAGCCATCTTGCCAGCCCCTCAAAGCCTTTCTTTACACATTTCATGTATGTAGCAGAAGCCTCTGCTGTGGTTCAGCACTCTTAGCCCAATGGCCAGAGCTCTATTGCACCAGAGCAAGACCAGCACTCATTCCTACCACTTTTCTCCCCAACACTAGCATGCCTCCCCCAAGAACTTCATTTTCTTTGACTCAGCTTCATTAAATGACTTAATTAAACAGGATTTGACCAGTTCCCAAGTTCTATACTGTTTGGTATAGAATTATGTCCATTTTCTTTTTAAAAAATTAAGTTAGAGCCAGGTGTGGTGGTGCATGCCTTTAATCCCAGCACTCATGAGGTAGAGGCAGGCGTATCTCTGTGAGTTCAAGGCCAGCCTGGTCTACATAGTGGGTTCCAGGCCAGCTGGGGCTACAGGGAGACCCTGTCTCAAAAAGACCAAAAAAACCCCATCAAGTTAGAATATATAGCAATGGTGACAGCATGCATATGACTATGCAAACTCACTCAGACAAAAACCGGCATAGAACCGGGGGAATAGGCAGGAGGCCCCAACCTTAGCTGAGGAACTGTTGGCAGTTGATCAGTGCTGGGTGAGGGAACATTGATCTTCTTTAAGGGAATGACATTAGACATCTAAGGACACAAATTGACACACATGACAGAATGTATGAAATCCTGGGAGCAGGCAATGGGGAGACTGTAGATAAGGAAGGGGGTCTGAATAGGGTCCCGTTGTATTGTATGAAATGGATAAAAATTCAATGAAAATATACATTGAAAAATTTACTTCCTTTTTAAAGATTTATTTTTATTTTGTGTGTATGAGTATTTGCCTGCATAGATGTAAGTGTGCCTATGTCATGCAATGCCTGCAGAGACCAGAAGAGGGTCTCAGATCCCCTGGAAATGGAGTTATAGATGGTTGTGAGCTGTGTGTGGGTGCTGCAAAGAACCCAGGCTCTCTACAAGAGAAGCGAGTGCTTTTAACTGCTGGGCAGTTTTTGTACATTATACACCCCACTCATCTCTTCACCTCTCTGCCCCTATTTTAAGCCAAAGATTGCTTATTTCTTAAACTCTATACTTTAGCGTGGTCCCTGGGGATGGACAATTTCTGCACAGGGCAATCCCCTTTCACTAGGCTGATTTCTGCTGTTCTGTTACCCAACCAAAACTGGGTAGGTCACACAGAACTTGAAACTCCCTATAGGCACAGTAAAACAGTTGAGCTTAGAGCTCTTGAACAAATGAAGAATTATATCACTTTTGGTTTTGAGATGACTGCCTCGTGGAAATTGCCTAGTCCATGAGTACCTCAACAGCCCCAGTCTGGTGCTGAAGGCAAGGAGGATTCTTGGAGAGCTGCTGGTCTTTAGTTCACATTGGAAGGCCAAAGAAGGTGGGTTAGTCTATCTCAGTGCAACAGCAACAGCAGGGTAAATGCATGCTCCAGCAGCAAGTGAAGGCAGGCAGGCAGGCAGGCAATACTACACTGATTTTCCCCTGTACCTCTTTGTATCTAAGCAGTGGGAGGTGCTGCCTACTCTGAGAGTCCACCTTCCTCTCAGTTATTCCTTCCAGAAAATTCCTTCAAAGACCTGCCTACAGGTGTGACTCTTAGTTGATTTTGGACACAATAAAGTTGACAGTCAAGATGAATCATCACACCTGCCAACACCTGTATCTCAAAAATGTGAAAATGGAGCAGGCTCTACTGGGTAAACAGTGACGGGGCAGATTCAACACCAGCTCTTAGCCTGGTGGAGACTCTTTGGCCTCTCTGGGAGGGCGTCTGTCCTCCAAACCACCATTTGGAGTGGGCATGGCTTTCTAATACATGAACTCAAGCACTGCACGTCCAGTTAAGTTTTCATGCCCTCTCTCATGTCTATAGGAGGTTGGCTTGTACCTGTAAGAGACTAAGACAAAAAATTGAGTGCAAGTAGTTTATAAGGGAGATGAAAGAAATACCCAGGCAGGGTGAGAATGTGAGCTGGGAAGGACAGCCAGCCAACATGGAGCCTATTGGTGAGCAGATAACCTCTTGGGTAGTGGAGACCGAATCCTGAGGGATGCCTCCACAGTGATAGAGATGGGCTTATGCAATACTACCCAAAGGGTTACAAATCCAGGTTTCTAAAAGAAAAAAAAAATGAACAAATTCCCATTAGTCACTGGGCTGACTGTGTTCCCAGGGGTGTTAATTACCCTCCACTCTGGCCTCTCTGCATAGGGGGTCAAGTCAGTGCCAGCAGCCAGAGGGCACCTTCAGGCAGGAAGTGGCAGACACATTCAGGAAGCTTTCTGCTGAGGGGGTGGAATGTGGCAACCTTTCCCACAGCTTAGTTCCAGGGTCCTCACATGGCGCAGGGACGCCCACCTCTCTAGCTCCCTCCCTTCGGTTCCTGTGTCAGTGTGGGTGCAGCGACCCCACCCTGCCCACCCATCCCTGTGCCTATCAAGCTGCTGTTTGTCCCTGTGCTGTTGCCCACAGAACACCTTCAGCCCCCTTCTGTCTTTGTCTCCATCTAGTGAACGCCTACACATCCTGCAAAGTTCAGTGTGCTGCCTCTATGACAGCTGACTTAGATGACCTTCACAGGACATCTTTCACAGGTCTGCCTTCCTCATCAGACATGGATTGTGTGGCACAGATGGGTTTAGGATCGATGCCATCCGATTCTCTCTGAGGCCCTGGAGATGGGCACGTGGCTTAGCATCCTAATATAAACGCTGCAGACTGATCTGGGCGTCAGTGACTTATTGTTTAGCATGCAGTCAGGACTCAATATTTGTGTCCTGAGTTGAACTAATCTTTGTCTTGGTTCTGTCTCTTCATTGGCAATAGCAACAAGGAGATAAAACTGGAGTCTTCCCTTTCCCCAGGGGACAGGCATGCTATTCTTCAACACAGAGAGATTAGATCTGGAAGTGATGACCAAGGAGTGGGGGGTAGGGGTCACAGGATATCACCAAGACACAATGTGCATGCACATACCTACAGATGAATCCATAAACTGAAAGGAGAAAGAGGGAGAGGGAGAGAGAGAGAGAGAGAGAGAGAGAGACAGACAGACAGAGACAGAGAGACAGAGACAGACAGAGATAGAGCGATTGCAACAGACAGACTGAGAGAGGCTGGACCCAGAAGGACAGGAAAGATGGGCTGACAGAGAGTGAATGGAGGGGGAGGTAAAAAGAAAAAAATAGCTAAAGGGAAGATAGGAAGAGGAGCAGGAGGAAATAGGTCAAATTGTGTGCTAACTGGAGAAGGATTTTCCATCTCAGGGCAGCAGAGATGGAGAGTGGAGGTGTGGCCGCCGCCTCTTTGTGTCTACTCCTAAGGCTGACCCTAAGGCAGGTAGGATGGCGGCTGTTGGGTGAGGGAGACAAGGGGCTGCTGGCCTCTGCCTTGAGCCCTATGAGACACACACTCACTGCCACAACAGTTGTCCTGTAGTGCCTCTGGTGGTGAGCGGTGTGCAGTTTTTTTTCAGTGCCCTTTCTATATCTTAAAAAAATATTTTATTGATTATTTTTTATTTTATATGTATGGATGTATTGTGTGTAAGTGCACCCATGTCATGCAGTGCCCAGAAGAGGGCGTCGGATCCCCTGGAGTTATGGATGGCTGTTAGCCGCCATGTGGGTGCTGGGGATTGAACCGGCTCCTCTGCAAGAGCAGCCAGTGCCCTTTCCCACTGAGCCATCTGTGAGAGTCAAATCTACAAGGGATAGTGCAGAGTGGTGCCTGTGGCCTCATGAGGTTGGATTTGCAGTGGCTCATGAAACAGTAATGACCCACATCAATTTTTAAAGCTGCCTAATGCTCCTCTCAGCTTGGCTGTCTAAGAGTTTGCAAAGCAGGCAGGCAGCATGTTCCCTGGGAAAAGATCAGGAGACATGACCTGGCCTGTGGGCAGCTGTTGTGACCCACCAGAGACTTAGGTGGCTCCTTAGTGGGAGCTACAGAGCCAGGGAGGGGTGGGTCACTGGTTAGAGCTGAGAGAGCAGCTTTTTGAGGGAACTGATTTCTTTCTGAAGGTCTAGGTACACTAAAGTCAGGAGTTTGGAGAGAATTCCTTTGGTGCTTGTGCATGTGTGCATGCATGTCTGTGTGAGGTGTGTGTATGTGGGTGCCCATACACCTGTACGTGCACATATGTACATACACATGCATGAAGGAGTCAGAGGACATCCTCATGTTCTTCAGGTACCATCCACCTTTTTGAGACATGGTCTCTCACTGGCCTGGAAGTTGTAGGTTAAGCTGGCTGGCCATGAGCCCAAGGGATTCACCTCTCTGCCTCCCCCATGCTTGGATTACTAACCAGGACACCTGTGTTTTTCAGAAAAATAGGTTCTGGGGATGTAACTCAGATCCTCAGGGTCATAGTCACTTTACTGACTGAGCTATCGCCCAGCCCAAGGAAGAATTTCTAAAGAGATAAGTCCTTTGTTTAAATCCTTTACCACACACAGCTGCTTCCCCACACCTTTCATACCCTCTGTGCTAGATATTAAACTCTATTGCATCCCAGCTCCAAGCCCAGTATTTGCATCCTGCTCAGAGATGCTGGAGGTAGGCTCTTGTCTGCGTGAAGCCTGCCAGTAGGGGGCACAAGAAGAAGGGATTTACTCCTTGTTTCCTGGATGCCGTTGTAGACAACTCCCCAGCAAAGCTTCCTCACTCCAGCAGTGCAGGCTCATCTCACACAGTTGGGATTTTTTCAGTAACGCTCACAGCACCCACCTCACTTGGGGCATTTTCTTGGAGACACCAGCAGCACCCAATCAGTTGCCACTCTCTTCATCTGAGTCCCATACCTCAGGGACTCCTCTTCAGACTTAAAAAGATTTATTTACTTTTACATATCTGTCTGTGTGTCTGTGTGTCTATGTGAGTGTAACCCTATGCGCAGGCTTCTGAAGAGGCCAGAAGAAGGCGTCAGATCCTCTGGAGTTGGAGTTACAACTGTGTGATGTGGGTGCTGTGAACTGAACTCGGGTCCTCTGGAAGAGCTTAACCATGGAGCAGTCTCTCCAACCCTCTTCCTCAGACTTCTAAGGTCTATTAATTTTACTATTTCCTCGGCATTCTTCCAACCTTAGACAGTACAAGATGACCAACTTGTTCTGGTCTTCCTTGGACTTTCTGGTCTTTATAATAATGAAAATCCAGTGTCCCAGAATGTCTTCTAGTCCCCTGCAAATAGAACAGTTGGTCACTTTAGGTAGAAAGCTGCTTCCCACAGTTGCTACCTCAGGCACCTTGTTAATGACGTTATACCGTAACAGTGAAAACTTTGATAAATTATGATGAATTTCGTCTGTCAAAAATCATCGATATGACTTCAGTTTCGTGACTTGACCTTGATACATCCTCATTTCTAATTCTTAAGAAGTGCGTTAAGTCATACTTTATCTATAACCTAAGGGCAGAATCTGAGGTATTCCAATAAAGCTTGTCACTTTCCTCCTTGCTGTCTCAGCCCTACAGCTACTGCTGCTGCCTCAGGTGAAAAAAAGAAAACCTCACATATGGGCTGGGGATATAGCTCTTTTGGAGAAGTGCTTGCTTAGCTTGCCTAGAATAGAGTGCACAGGGCCCTGGGTTCCATCCCCAGGACTGCCTAAAACGCATGGGGAAGCATGCCTGTAATCCGAGCACTTGGGAGATGGAGGTAGGAGGATCAGAAGTTCAAAGTCACTCTGGGATACGTAGTGAGTTGAAGGCTAGCCTGGGATACATGAAATCCTGTCTAAAAACGAAAAGAGAAGGAAGGAAGGAGGGTAGGAAGGAAAGAAGGAAGGAAAGAAGGAAGGAGAAAAGAAGGATTTTGGAAAGAAGAAGAAAGAAAGAAAATGTCACTTACTGGCAGCATCGCACAGTGCACATCCAAGCAGCCACCTCCTCTCACTTGTGAGGCAAGTCCCATCATCTCCACATACATGAATTTAGAGAAGGGAAAGTGACTTGCCCAAGTTACCCAACAGTCACAGATCCTGTTTCAAACTTTCTATAAGAATTCCCAAGATGACTTATACTTGCTATGTAAGAATAAAGTACTTGCTATGTAAGAATGATTAGAATTGGATCCCTAAAAAGCCCCAGAAGCGGCCTTTGGGGTCCCCCTATGATTCCAGGCAGAGGCAGGAATTCCCTGGGACAAGCTGGGTAACTAGACCAGTACAATCAGTGAACTCCAGGTTCAGCAAGAGACCCTGCTTCAGTAAATAAAGTAGAGAGCAACTGAGGAAGACATCTGGCTAGCCTCTGGCTTCTGCACATATGCATACATATGTGCACACACCCCCACGCACATGTGCCCACATATGTGCACACACCCCCATGCAGATGTGCCCTCACATATGCAAACACACACACACGGAAACAAAAGAAAAAGAAAAAAAATTCCAACTCCTTTTTTAACCTCGGGCATTTTCTAAATGGAGTTCAATACAGACCAGCAGGGTTCTGATCCATTTTCTTTCACACTTCCCATCCCATTTTTTTCTCAGCCTGTGTCCCAAGACTTTGGACTTTGGTTCTTTGGGTGAAATGGACCACAGGGATGTGTAGACTCGGGGAACTGGGCTGAGTCCCATGCATTCCTCTGGACATTGCCTTAATGCCTGCACGGCTCGAATTTCCAGTGGATTTGTATTCAACTAAAAGCTTTCTAGAACCTTGGCCTTAGACCTGGTCCACTTAAAAAGCATTTCCCATAACACTTAATTTTATTAATACCATAAAGCAGTTTATGTTAAATCACTGGATCATTTCATATTCAGGAAACACCCTCAGTCTGGGCTGCTGTCTTTGGACACTAGTTGAAGTGTTCCTGTAAATGATGGTGCTAGGCAGCACAGGAAAGGTTTCGCCTGGCAGATGAAGACTATGGTCACCTGGGGAGACACCCTCAGGCGTCTGCCCAGCACCACCCAGCGCACATGACAAAGCAGGTCTGGCAGTGCCCTGCTCCCTACTGATTGCACTTCAATTAATGAAACCGAAGGTGTTACTTAAAGACTCTGAAGCAGAAATAAGATACTGACATCCATGTTTAAGTAGCAGTACAGAATTTGACATTATTAGGATAGAAAACTGGTAGAGGTAAGAAAATTGAGCCGATCACCTGTGTGTGGGGCGTGGGTGTGGGTGTGTCCGTGTGTATGTATGGGGAGGCCAGAGGACAACGTCAGATATGGTAATTCCTTGGGTGCTGTTCTGTTTTGAGACAGGGTCTCTCACTGGCCTGGGACTTGCTAAGTAGGTGAGACTGGCTGGCCAGTGAGCGCCAAGGGTCTGCCTGTGTCTGCCTTCTCAGTGCTGGGGTTACAAGTGCTCACCACTATATCTGGCTTCTTTTTACATGGGTTCTGGGGATCAATCTCAGGTCCTCATGCTTGTGTGGCTCTTGCAGAGGGCCTGGGTTCAGTTCCCAGCACCCACATGGTGGCTAACAAGGCCTGTAACTCCAGTTTCAGGGAATCTAATGCAACTCTTCTGGCCTCCACAGGCACTACAAGACATGGGTGCACTTACACACATTCTGGGTAAACACTCATGCACATGAAATAACAAATAAAATATAAAATTAGGATATTTATTATCATAGATGAGTGTGGTTTTGACACTGTTAGACCCCTGGGATGCCCAGATTCTACTTGCCCCATTTCTTCTCACATTCACTGAGTTTTCAGAAATCTTATTATATAACACAGTAAGATTCAAAGCAGTACTTGTTGATATCTTAAGCAGGTACCCCAAACCTCCACTACAGTGACAATTATCTGTTGGTTATTGGCATAAAACAGTAGGCACTCACAGTTTCTGTGGATCAGAAATTGGAATAGAGCCCAGATAGACCACTGAGCACTGCCCAGGGCTGGCTTCTCACATGAAGGCTGACTACGAGAAGATCTCTTTCTAACTCCCTGACATGAAAGTGGCAGGATTTAGCTTTGCATAGACTGTTAGGCTGAGAACTTTATTTTGTTGTTGGTAGATGGTCAGACGCTTCCCCCCAGTGCCTGGTCATGTGGACCTCTCCGATAGGGTGTCTGCTTCATGAAAGCAAACAAGAGACAGCTGATAGCATGATGCAAGCTACAGATTTCTGCAGTCAAAGCGCAGATGGGACAACCATTACCTTCACTTTATTTGTGAGAAGCAAGTCTTCACAGGACAGTATTATCTGAGAGCGTGAATGCAGAGACCACCACGAGCTCATCTTAAAAGCTACTTATCACAACAGGACTTTGCTTTAGGCCATAGATGGAGAAAACTCACACAGTTGGGATCCAAGATAGGTCTCAAAGGTAATACTAAGCAAACTTTGGAGGCCGCTGATAAGAGCTGGCCAGAGGGGAAAGTTTGCGCACAGAAGGAGTGTACATGTTCTTTCTAATGACAATGGTGATCAGAGATTTTGCTACATCTTCTTTTCCTGTAGCTGATATATGTTAGCTATTGAGCGAGCCTCCCACATTTAAGTGGTTTAAAACATCAACTATTTATTTTTGTGATTTTTCTGAACTTGTTGAGACCAGCTAGGAGATTCTTCTGTTCTGCGTGGTGTTGGCTGGGATCACTTATGTGTCTTCATTCAATTGAGAGCTCCGCGATGGTCAGGACTTTAAGACAGCTTTCCACACATATCTGGTACTTCTGCTGCAGCATCTAGAAGTTGGCCAGGATTCGCTCTTTCTCTAGATGGTTTTCATTGTACTTTGAGACAGCAGCTGGATCCTAAAAGAGTGAAAGTGGAAGCTACCAGGTCTCTTGGAGCTTAGCGTCCAGAATCTGTACAACATTGCTTGCGTGTGTGTGTGTGTGTGTGTGTGTGTGTGTATGTGAGATACATGCACATGTGTGCACATGCAAGTGGAGAACAGAGGTCAACCTCAGAATGTCATTTCTAAGGAGACATCCACCTAGTTTTTTTGAGACAAGGTCTCTCATTGGTCCAAAACTCATCAAATAGGCTGGCTGGCCAGTCTCAGCTATCCTGTCTCCACTTCCCCAGGACTGGGTTTACAAACGTCTGCTACGAGGCCTAGCTTATTTATATGGGCTCTGGGACTTGGGAAGCACTTTATTGACTGAGCTATCTCCCTAGTACCTGCTTTTGTTATATTTTATTGGTGGAAAAAGTCACATTGGCAGCTGAGATTTAAGATTAGAGAACTGGACTCCCTCAAGGACAGGAGGATGCTTGTACTGGGATGAGCAGATTGGCAGCTGGACAATCTATTACTACTGCATGTGGCAACGTGCTTGATGCAGACAGTGTAGTACACAGAGGCTTGCTTAGAAGTTGAAGTCATTTTTAAGCAAAGGAACCAGGGCTGGAGGGATGGATCAGTAGTTAAGTGCATACACTGCTCTTACAGGGAACTGGAGTGCAGTTCCCAACACCCAGGTCTGGTGATTTGCAACTGCCCATAACTCCAGTTCCAGGGGATCTGATGCCCTCTTCTGACCACTACAAACATGTGCATACTCCTCTGCTATGTGCACACACATTTACACATATTGAAGAACAGAAAATAAATAGAATCTTCAAGCAAGGAGCCATCCCCTGGAGGGTTAAAGTGCTTTGCCAGGCTTCATGGGCCTATGCTTCTGTTGAAAGTCTTTGCTAAACAATCTACCAGTCCCAGCTTCAGGAAGAGGAAAAGAGAGTTGCCTTCCTGTTTCTAGACAGCTCATGTTATTTATTCCCAAGAAGTAAGAAGAAATGGGATATTGCCAAGACTTGAAGACATTCCTTTAAATTTGATGCATATCATTCCAAAGGCACATGACACATTTTGTTTCATCAATAAAGCCCCAAACTCTTTGATGAGCAGATTCCACAAAAGTTGAAAACAAAAGGTGTACAATTACCATGGTGACGGCTAATGGTTCTGGATCTGCTTATGTTATCTCACAGCAACTACAAGTAACACTTGTGCAGGCCCAAGTGCTCAGCCACAGAAAGCAGTATTTGAAATGTTGCAAAAAATCACAGTCTGCTTGATTAAAATAACATTGGGGATATTAGCAAATTAAATATCATCTAATTGTGCATAGAAAAGTATCACTCGAGAATCTGGTTTAGGAAAATTTGCTGGGGGCTGGATATAGCTGTATGCTCTATCTGAGTGAATTTGGTAATAGAACCTTGGGGTTCCCTTAGCTCCATTTCACTAGCATTTCTTTTTGAGACAGGGTTTCTTATAGCCCAGGCTGGCCTTGAACTTGCTATGTAGCTGAGGATAATCTTGAACTACTGATCCTCCTGCCTCTATCTCCCTAGTGCTGAGGTTATAGGTGTGCTGTACCACACCTGGTTTATGCAGTGTTGAGGACGGAACCCAGGACCGGCATAGGAAAGCATTCTACCACCTGAGCTACATCCTCAGGCCCCACTGACCTTTTCTTGCCTTGGCATTTTCTTTCCCAGATATCAAAACGTTTTTTCTATAACCAGAAGGAGCTATAGGAACAGCAAAAGAACAGACACAGCCTTTAAAAAGACATCTGAAGCTGAACCATAGTCATCCTTAATAAGGTTCTAACACCAGCCAACTCTGGGTCAACAATCTACCTCTGTGGAACTCAATTTCCTCATATGTGAAAAGGGGAAAGTGTGCAACTTGAATAAGGTTATGGCTTCAAGGCACCAGAAGGGGCATTTGTTTGATGTTATGGGTTTCTGGAGAGACCAGGCCAGTGCACATGAAATGTAGTAGAATCTGGAAGACACCTTGCTGTTGTGAGCAACTGTAGGTGGATTCTTAAGTTCTAGAGCAGTTCAGAAAGGACTTGGGCTTTCTGAGTAAGGAGAGGCTTGAATTGGGTAAGGAGGGGCTGCTCATGGAAGGCACCTTGTGAAGGGGGGGGGGTGGATACCGAAATAGGCCCAGTAGTGGGCAGAAGGAGAGTCTGAAATGATTTGCATAAAAGATATGCTGACTAGAGTTGGGAGTACAAGACAGAAGATCACAAAATTGAGGCCTAGGAGTGCAGGCTGGGTTGGATCTACTTATCAAGTGGGTTTGATTTCCAAATGTCCTCAGGAAATTGCACATAGTCCAAATTATTTTTAAGTGTGATGTACCTTTTTCACCCCTGAATCCATTTCAGTTTCCTTTCTTCTCTGTCTTTTTCCAAATTACACTCTCATCTGCACCCTGTAGTGTGCTGTTTACTTCCAAGTGCAATTAAAAGACTGGGCCAAAAAGCAAATGGAGCACGTCGTGCCAACTCTACCTGCAAAATGCATTACATTTGCTTAACTGTGACTCAGATTTGGAATGACCTGGAATGGGAAAGGCAGCAGAGTTTGAGTGGTGACAGTGCCATTCATTACCTGGTGGGGAGCTGGGAAAGGCAGCCTGTGGACCTGTTTCAGGAAGGACAAAACACAGGCAAACGGGACTCAAGATTGGTAACTGATCATAGGTCAGGGCTATGATTCTCTGGGGTTTAGGAATGCACCCAGCCAGTAACTCACATCATCATTTGAACAAACCGATGAGGTTGTTGAATACAATGTTGACATCATTATTTTAAACACAAGGGAGTGAAATGGAAAGAAGGGGCCTTATTTAGAGCCACACAGTGAGAAAGAATCAGAGGTTAAGTGGAAACCCAGGTTCATCCATTCCACATTTCTTATGTTTGCTGTTGCTAATTCCTGGTCTTGTCCTATTAAGCTTCATTAGAGATTCCACAGTTGGGAACCATTAGGGAGGGAGGCTACCTGTGTGTGTGTGTGTGTGTGTGTGTGTTATATGCACACAGGTGTGGAGGCAAGAGGAGGACATTGGGTGTCCTGCTCTATCACGCTCCACCTTAATCCCTTGAGACAAGGCCCTTCATGGAAACTGAAGCTGGGCTGGCAGCCAGCAAACTCATCAATTCAAGAGACTCCCAGAGACAGAAGTCTCTGCCCCCCCACCCAGCCCACATGCTGAGGTACAGGCTCTGGGCCAAGCCCACTTCTTTTTTCTAAAGATTTAAAAATTTTATGTATATTTGTGCTTCTGCATGGGTACACAAACGATCATGCAGTGCCAATGGAGGCGAAGACAGCATCAGCTCCCCCTGGGGCTGTAGTTACAGGTGGTTGTGAGCCACTTGTTGTGGGTGCTGGGAACTTGGGTCCTCTGCAAGAGAAATACATACTCTTAACTACTGAGCTATCTCTCCAGTCCCCTATGCCCAAATTTGTATGTGGGTGCTAGTGATTTGAACTCAGGTTCTTATGCTTGAAGGAGCAAGTTCTTTAACCCACTGAGTTATCTTCCCAGTCCTAGGGAGTCTACTTTGGCAGGCAGACCCGGGGGAGGATGGAACTCACAGTCTCCCATGCCCTCAAGCATTGCTTCTGTATCCTTGTGGCCCCGTTCTTCCATCCACTCCTCAAACAGCGATTTCCCCCCAGAGTTTGGCCAATGTCTCCCTTTTATTTTTTCTTGTCTTTCTCCCCATGCACACAGGGACAATGTCTACTATAACCTCTAGCAACAGTTCTGAATTCATGTCTCAGCACTGACCAACCTTCTAAGAGTGAGATGGGTTTCTCAACAACCCCCAGCCTCACTGGGTCTTACTCCATCCCTTTGTCTCAGGAATCACATATTACCCTATACGCCTGCCCAATCATGAATCCTGACCTTTGCCTCTTCATTGAAACTTCTCATCAGTATTTAAGATGCTAAAATGCCTACCATGAAAAAAACAAAAGAAGCTGTTTCCCCAATTTTCTTTAAAAACGTGTCTCTCTGTATCCCAAGTCCCATCACTCTCCTCTCCTGCTCATAGCAACACTTGTCCTGGAGTGTTTTGTGTAATTTCTGTTTCCATTTTCTGCTCCTTACCCCCTCCTCTGAACCCACTCCAATCTAGCTGGAATCATCATCATAATTCTGAGTTAGGAGCCTCAGTGGCCTCAGTACTGCTGAAGTCAGGAACATATTCTATGCTCACCTTATGAGACTTAGAAGGAAGTTGTGTGTGTGTGTGTGTGTGTGTGTGTGTGTGTGTGTGTGTGTGTGTATACATGTGTGCATGTGTCCAGAGAGGCCAGAAGAGGGCATCAGATCCTGGATCTGGAGTTAGAGGCAGTTTTTATTCACTTAATGTGGGTGTGGGGAACTGAACTCCATTTCTCTGGAAGAGCAGAAAGTACCCTTAACCACTGAGCCATATCTCAGTCTCCTTACGATATTCCTTATGAGACTTAAAAAATATTTTATTATTTTTATTTTTATGTGTATGCATGTATTGCCTGCAAGTAGGTGAGTGTACCCATGTTGTGCAATGCCGCAGAGGTCAGAAGAGGTTGTCAGATCCCCTGGAACTAGAGTTACAGACGGTTGTTAGCTGCCATGTGGGTGCTGGTATTCGAACCCGGGGCTTCTGTAAGAACAGTGTTCTTTACTGCTGAGCCATCTCTCCAGACCCTCCTTATGAGACTTTTTAGCCAGAATCAACACAGTGGACTACTGCATTATCCTTGGGGCATTTTTACCCTGGCCAATGACACTATACTCCCTGCTTTCCCTTCTCCCTCCCTAGAGGCTCCTGTGTTCTTTGCTCATCCTTTAGTGACAGATGGTTGATCTGTTTCCATTCCATGCCTTCCCTCCTCCTTTTATATTGAATGACTTTCCAAGTTTTCACTGACTGGTTGCATGGAGGCAACTCTCATACTTACAGAACTTGGCCACATGTTGCTCCTGGTCTTCAGATCCATATAGGCTCCTAAACTGCTCTCCTCTAACACTCCAAGGCTTCTCAGACATAGCACATCTGAAGCAACTCATGACTTCATCTTAAATATGTGTTCCTCTAATCCTCGAGCCCAGTGAATGGCCACTTAATGCATTTAATTCAGACCCTCACTACAAGTCCTTCTGTCTTATATATCACATTACATTTCCCTCCCTCTGATCTATGAGGATCTAAGGAATCCACCCACTTTTTCTTGTTGCCCTACAACAGTCATAGTTGTGTGTTGTTGATCATGGAGATGTATTTCCATTGGTTTATTATCGTTCAATTTTGTCCCTGGGTTCATTTTCCCATGAAACTGAAGTGACTATCATCTAATTTCCTTCAGTATCTCAGAGCATGCTTGAAATGAAAGTCCTTTATGTGGCTTGTTGGAAGCTCCTCTTCCAACTTCCAATCCTGCAATTCATCTTGCTCTGGTGCCCTAATTCTGATAAGAAACCTGTACAAGCTGTGCCAGTTCCCTCAGAACACCGTAGGGTCAACAAGCAATCGGCAGAGGTTGGCAAGTTGCTAGTCTTCAAACCATTAGCTAAACTAAACCATTTGGATGCTGGGCACACACTCATACTTACAGAAGTGCATGGTCAAATAGTCAAGACGAATGAAGCCTAAATCAAAGTGAAGCAGATTTTATTACAATTGAAAAAATTACTGTTAAGACTTCTCCAAGTTTTAATATTCTAATAAACACAAAATCTGGAGGTATATACCACATGTAGCAATTGCCAAGCTTATTCCACAATCCCATCCCCTTTCATTTCCCTCCCTCCCTCTCTCCCTTCCTTTTTTCTTCCTTCTGACAAAGTCTCATTATATAGCTCCAGACTGGCTCCAAACTCACAATTCTCCTGCTTCAACTGCACTACAGGTGTGTACCACCATACATAGTCCTCTTCCCTGTGTTTTTGGTGATAATCTTCCAACGTTGTCAATAGATGAAACACAGATATGACTGGGCTACAATTACATTCACCAAATATTAATTAATCATCATGTACATATGCAGATAGTGCTTCAGTAAGTATTACACGATATGAGATAGTCAGGACTCCTTCAGTCATAAGAAAAGATTAAGACCCAATTTTAGGTAGCTAAAGTGAAGTGTCCAAGAAACTCTGAAGGCTTAGGTGTTGGCCGGCTTAGGTGAACCAGGACCAAGGTGTTAAAATTACATTACTGAATCTCCCCACATCTTATTCTCTTTGATTTCATGTAATATAGGCTCTATCAATGTGCCAACTGTCTTAGACTTTGTTCCCAGGAATGAGGAGTTGCACAGAAATTTACTAGGGAGAGCTTGGAGAATTGCACCTGTGAGGAAGAAGGAAAGGCATGATTGGGTGGAGGAAGAAGCCAGTGTACGTCTACCTGTTGATTCTACAGGGAGCTCTGGAGCCCTTCAGAGTTGTCCCCAAGTTGAGTCAAGGTTTCTGTGCCCTGTGGACAAAGGGCTACTTCCTAGGAGGGCACATGGTTTTGATGAAGTATTTCTTGGTGGCAGAAACCGATGCTGGTGAGAGGCATGGCTCTGGGCCTCAGCAGCCAGCACTTTCAGCATTTGGGGATGGATGTCTTGGCACTATATGGAATAGCTTGGTGGGGCAGCTGGCATTTAGATTCATCCAGATGTTTACAATGCTATTTACAAGACCAGAAAAGAACCTTTTCATGTCATAGGGTCTGTTAATGCTAATGTTAACTGTCAACTTGACAGAATCTAGAATTGTTTGGAAGATGGACCTCTGGTCCTATCTGTGGGATATTATCTTGATTATATTAGTTAATGTAGGAAGACCCATCTTAATTGTGGGCAGGACCGTTTCTTGGTGGGGAGCCTGGACTATATAAAATGGAAAACGCAAACTGAGCAGCACACATACATTCATCATTCTCTGCCTCCTGATTATGGATGTGATGTGACCGGATGATTCATATGGACTTAAGTCATATGGACTTAATAGACACCTGCAGAATATGCCACCCCAAACCTATAGAATGTGCACTCCTCCTGACAGCTCATGGAACTTTCCCCCAAACAGACTATATTTTAGGACATAAGGCAAGTCTTAATAAATACAAGAAAATTGAAATAACTTATTGTATTCTGTCTGATCACAATGGAATAAAACTAGAAATCAATAGCAAAATGAACCATGCAGATATCTGGAGATGGAACAACTCAGTTTTGAATGTCCAGTGGGTCATCAAAGAAATCAAGAGGGAACATTTAAAATTCCTAGAATCAAATGAAAGCACAAGCACAGCATAGCAAACCTGTGGGACACAGCACAAGCAGTTCTAAGAGGTAAAGCTGTAGCTGTCGGCCTCCATTAAAGAAATCAGAGAAAATTTTCAAATAAATAATGATGCATCTCAAGGTCATAGAAAAACAGCGATAAGCAGAACCCAAGAGCAGTAGGTGGGAAGAAATAATGAAGATCGGGGAAGAAATCAGGGAAAGAACAGGGAAAGTAGAATGAAGAGGAAAAGAAAATGAAGACTCACTGAAACAGAGTGGGTGTCTTGATAAACAAGATTGACAGATCCCCAGTCAAACTAAGAAAAGAGAGGACCTAAATCGATAAAATTAGAGATAAAAAGGGAGACATTAAAACACACACCAATAAAACATGGAGGTCATTAGGGCATATAGTTTAAAAATGTGTATGCCAGTAAGAAAATCGAGAAGGAATGAATACATTTCTGGACACACACAACTTACCAAAATTAAAGTAAGAGGATATAAACAACTAAAACAGACTGATAATGAACAGTGAAATTGAAGTAGTAATGAAAAGTCTCCCAATTAATAAGAGACCATATGGATTTAGTGCTGAATTCTATTAGGCCTTTAAGGAAGAACTAACACCCGTGTTCCTCAAGTTATTGTATAAAATAGAAATGGAGACAGAGCTAAACTCAAGGCAGGAAGCCAGTATTACCGTTATACTCAAACAGGATGGGAACACAACAACAACAAAAAAACTATGAAACAATCTCTCTGATGAGCAAGAATCCAAAAATTCTCAACAAAATGCTTGCAAACCACGTTATAAAAAACACTTTAGAAACACCATTTACTATAACCAAGTTGTCTTCATTCTAGGAATGAAAGTATGGTTCAACATATGTAAGTCAATAAATGTAATACAGCACATAAGCTCAAGGACAGAAATCACATCATCATCTCAATAGATACAGAAAAGGCCTTTGACGAAAGTGCAGTATTGTTTCATATTAAAAGCTCAGAAGAAACTAGGATTAGAAGCATCATGCCTCAACAAAATAATATCTATATACCAAAAATGCTATACTAGTCAGCACTATATAAAATGGGGAAAAACTCAAAGCATTTTCACTGAAATTGAGAATGAGACAAGGGGGCCTCACTCTGATTAAATATAGTGCTTGAAGTCTTAGCTATAGCAATAAGACAAAAGAAAGAAATAACATGGTTACAAATAGGAAAGGAAGAAATAAAATTACTCCTGTTTGCGGAAGATAACAGCCTACACTTAGGAATCTTTAAATATTTGTTAGAAAACTTTTAGAATGAATGAATGCTTTCAGCAAAATAGCAGTATATAAAATCAACATACAAAAAATCAGGAGTTTCCCTATATACCTACAACAACATGCCAGGAAAGAAATCAGGAAAACAATCTCATTCACTATAGATAGAAAAAGAGTAAATATACCTAGAAATAAATCTAACCAAGGAAGTAAAAGACCTCTACAATGAAAAGTTTAAAATGCTGAAGAAAGGCACTAGAAGAGTTATAGGTCTCCCATACTTTTTTTTTTGATTGACAGAACTTCTGTTTTGAACATGGTTGTATTACCCAAAGCAGCCTATAGACTCAGTGTAATCCCATAGAAGTTCCAATGGTGAATTAGGAAAAATAATTCATGTGGAAGCACAAAAGAGCCCAAATGCCAAAGCAATCATGAACAAAAGGGCAATGTTGGAGGTATCAAAATATCTTGTTATACTACAGAGCCATAGCTACAAAACATCATGGTACTAGCACAAAAGCAGGCATGCTGATCAATGAATGAAACTAGAGGACCCAGAAGTAAAGTCATACAACTACAGTAACCTGAGTTTTAAAATAAAGACGTAAAAACATACATAGGAGAAAAATACAGTCTTTTAACAAATGGTGTTGGAAAAACTGAGTTTTTCTATAGTAGAGTGAAACTAGACCTGTATCTCTTATCCAGTACAAAAATCAATTAAAAATGGATTTGAGACCTTAATGCAAGACCTTAAACTCTGAAACTGCTAGAGGAAAACATAGGGAAAACAATTCAATATATAGACCTAGGCAAGAGCTTTCTGTAAAGGATTCCAGCAGCTCAGGAGGCAACAGTAGGAAGTGATAAACGTGATTGCATAAAATTAAAAAGCATCTGCACAAACAACTGAGTGAAGCCACAGAGACCTGAGAGAAAAGTCTTTGCTAGTTATGTACTTGACAGGAGATTAATACCTAGAGTATACAAAGAACCAAAAAAGTCAAGTAATCATAAACCAAGCAATCCAATCAATAAATAGATAAAATGAAATGGACAGTTCTCAAAAGATGGAGTATAAGTGGCCAATAAACACATGAAAAAAAGGTTCAACATCCATAGCTGTCAGGGAAATGCAAATGAAGACTGCACTGATTCCACCTCACTCTGATCAGAATGGTCATTATTAAACAAATAATAACAGGTGCTGGTAAGGCTGACCCAAAATAGAAACCCTTATACACGGCTGGTAGCAATGTCAATTAGTCCGGGTACTATGGAATCAGTGTCTTTTTTTTTTTTAAATCACATTTAAGTTTCTTTTTTACTTTTTGATAATTTTATACATATCCGTAATGAACTGTGACCATATTTACCCCCATTATCCTCTTCTATGCCCTTCCACCCCTGCAGACCCCCTTCTTCCAATGTCTACTACTTTCATGTCTTTTTCTTTTTTTGTGTGTGCCTAGGTCTTGTACAGGTAACCACAGCTGCTATGTTTTCCTGATAGCAATGAACTTGTGATGTCCAGCAACAGTGGTTCATGGTACTCTTTCCAATCCACCAGTTCTTAAGCTCTTTCTTCCCCCTCATCTAAGATGTTCCCTGATCTTCGACGGGGTTCATAAAGATGCCCCTTTTATAGCTGAGCACTCAAATAGTCACATAGTCTCAGCACTTTTAAGTATTATGAGTCACTCTGCTGATAGCTGCTCAGTACACAAAGGAGTGTCTCTGGCCGAGGCTGAGAGTAGCACTGAGCTTGTAAATACATGGATCTAAGTTCAGTTCTTATGTAAGACGAAGTCGCCATGGCAGCCCATTGTGCTTGTAATCCCAGTGCTGGCTGAGGAGGCAGAGACAGGCAGATCCTTGGAACTTGCTGACCAGCCACCTAGCCTAAGTGCTGAGTTTTAGAAGACTCCCATATACACAAATTGTGTCAAGTCCAAGCAAAGAAAAGTTACATGTCTGTGACCTTGTCCATAAGCACTGCCCAGTGTAAAGATTTCTTGTCCTAGGTTGGATTCTGTTGCTGTCATGAAAGACTCTGATCAAAACCAACTTGGGGAGGAAAGGGTTTATTTGGCTTACAAGTCCCAATCACAGTTCATCACTGAAGGAAGCCAAGGCAGGAACTCAAGTAGAGCAGAACCCTGGAGACAGGAGCTGAAGCAGAGACCATGGAGGGATGCTGCTTACTGACTTGTTCCTCTCGCCAGTGCTCAGCCTGCCTTCTTATACAACCCTGGATCACCTGCTCAGGAATGGCACCACCCACAGTGGGCTGGGCACTCCCACATCACTCAACAATCAAGAAAATGTCTCATAGACAAGCCCACAGGCTAATCCGAGAAAATTCTCTAACTGTGATTCCCTCTTCCCAGGTGTACTCAGGCTGTCTAGCACATTCTTTAAAAATAATCTAAAAATAGATTATGATCTAGCTTGATATATACCCAAAGATGCCTCAGTCAACACAGTATAAAGTAATATGAACCTGTTTACTGTAATATTACTCACAGTAGCCAAGCTGCCAAATCAGAGAAGGTGTCTGTTCACAGATAAATGAATAGTTCATGGCATATAGACATGACAGAGATTTATTTAGTCAAAAAGAAAAACAAAATTATGTCTCCTACAAGAAAAATGATGGAATAGAGATCATCATGCTAAGTGAAATAACCCATATTCAGAAAGATGACGGTCACATATTTTCTATCCTATGTGGATCCTACATTATATAAATATTTATATATATATATATATGTCAATGCAGAAGTGTAGTTCTTACCTCAAAAGGGATAGGAGCTAGTTCATTCTGGAGCCAAATAGGAGTGATCACGTCCTGGGGAACACAGAGTCACAGATTCAGGCTACCCCAATACCATGTTCCAATGTGGAAGCAATTTCGTGAAGTTTTTATAGTAACAGAACCAAAAAAACGGGCATAAATCAAGGCACTTTTGAAATGCATTGATGGAAACATTAAGTTGGCAGTTACAGCAAAGTTGAGAACTCTCAGATATAAGCCTCAGATGTTATCTGATGACACTCTTAGCCTTCTGGTTGGTGGAAGCTGTGGTTTTGTTAATATATTCCAAAGAAAACTAGTGCCCTGTACATTTTACCTAATGGTCATAAAGGAGAGGAGGGCAATACATGGCTAAGAATGTGGTAAATGATGATCCAAGGTAAAGTGACTCTAGACTGAAACATTCCAAACTCTCTACAGTCATTGGAACTCTAATTGCTTAATCAGTCTTGCAGAAGTTTCAGTTTGAAGATACAGGGTTCCTCCCATCCACTGGGAACTTTTGTTTATACATATATGACCTAAAAGCAGAGAAGAGACTATCTGGGCAAAGCAAGGGGACTATTGGTGTCACAGCTCCTGTACTGCTCTATAGCTCCATGCTTGCTCTTATTTTACTTTTACTTTTTTTTTTTTTGGTCTTTTTGAGACAGGGTCTCCCTGTAGCCCCAGCTGTCCTGGAACTCACTGTGTAGACCAGGCTGGCCTTGAACTCACAGAGATCTGCCTGCCTCTGTCCCAAGTGCTTGGATTAAAGGCGTGCACCACCACGCCCAGCCCTACTTTAAAATTTTTATTTCATGTGTTATACCTGTTTGTATGTAAATGTATCACATGTATGCATATATGCATGCCTGTGGAGGCCAGAAGAAGGCATCAGATCCCCTGGAACTCAAGTTATAGATGGTTGTTAGCTGCCACATGACTGCTGGGAACTGAACCCAGGTCCTCTGCAAGAGCAGCCAGTGCTTTTAACCACTGAGCCATCTCTCCAGCCCCCATGCTTACTACTTTAATGAGGGTCTAATGTTCTATCAAAAGGCCACTTAATCGTTGTGCTTATCGTCCTTAGTTTTTTCTCTACTTAACAGCAAATATCTTTTTACATAGACATCTCTCTCTCTTTACTGTTCATTTCTTCAAGATAAATTCCTAGTGGTAGAATCACCAGATCTAAGAAAATTAATATTTTATGACTTTTGTTATATACAGTTAAGTGACTTTACAAACATAACCAAATTGCAACCAACAGCATACAAACATAAACTTAATCAGAATCCAGTTAGCTTTGAGACTGATCATTATTTTTGCTAATATAGTATGTGTAAAATGATGCGTAATGAGCATTTTAATTTGTTTGTTTTTGATCACAGCAAGGTGGAACGTTTTTGCATATGTTTACCAAGTTCAGCTTCTTTTGCACAGACGATCACACTCTCTGTTCATCCATCTATTGAACACCTTATTTTCATAGGATAATTTGTGCATTTTATACAGTATGAACCATTTACCATTCTCTTAGGAGTATTTCAAGCCTCTTTTTCCTTTTAATTTTCATATTTTAGAAATTGAAAATATACTTTTTATAGCATGAAATTAGAATTTTTTTCCTTAGCAATAGAATATTTTAATTCCTAAATATATTTAAACATCTGATTTTATTATTTGACGTTTTATAACATTTTAAAAGTATTTATTTTATTGGAGCTGGAGAGATGGCTCAGCAGTTAAGAGTTCTGGCTGCTCTTGCAGAGGACCTGGGTTTGATTTCCAGCACCCATATGGCTAACAGCTGTCTGTAGCTGTTACAGATACACATGTTACAGATGTACACATAAATAAATAGTATTTATTTTCTTAATTATACAAAATTTATTTTGATTTATTCTGTAAGTAAAAGATATAAACTTATTTTGTTTAAAATTTGCTAATCAGCACCAAACTACTTTTTAAAAATATTTCTTATTGGGCATAGTGGCATACTCCTTTAATTCTTGCACTTGGAAGGCAGATGGAGCTCTGTGACTTCCAGGCCAGCCTGGTCTATAGGGCAAGCTCCAGGCCAGCTGGGGCTACATAGTGAGATTCTATCTCAAAAAAGTTTCTTGTTTGTATGTGTGCATGTATATATGTATGTTCACATATGGGTGGGCCTATGTGTGTTCATTCGTGTGGAAGTCAAAAGTTGATATGTTTTTCTCAGTCACTGTCCATCTTGTATATTGAAGTGGGCTCTCCGGATGAACTCTGTGCATTGCTAATTCTGGTCAGTCTAGCCAACCAGATTGCCTTGTGGGTTCCCTGTCTCCATCTTCTGAGTGCTAGGATTAGGGACAGGCCACGAGGCATTTATGTGGGTGCTGGGCCTCATGTTTGCACAGCAAGTACTTTATCCATTGAGCAAGCCACCCAGCCCTGACCCAGGGTGCACCTGTGGAGATCAGAGGACAGTTTGTGGGAGTAGCCTCTTTTCTTCCACCACAAGAGTCCTAGGGATCAAACTCAGGTTGTCAGACTTGTGGCAAGTGATTTTACCCACTGAGCCATCTTTCTGGGCCTCCAAACAACACCTCTTCTTCTTCTTCCTCCTCCTCCTCCTCCTCCTCTTTCTCCTCCTCCTCCTCCCCTTCCCACTCCCCCCCTCCTTCTCCTTCTCCTTCTCCTAATCTTCTTCCTTCTTTTTCAGACAGGGTCTCACTGTATAGTCCTGACTGGTCTGAAATTTACCATACAGCTCAGACTAGCCTTGAATTTGCGGAGATCCACCTGCCTCTGCCTCCCAAGCACTGGGATTAAAGGTCTGTGTCACCACACTAGGCCTCTCCAAACTATTTCTTAAACAATTTTTTCTTTACTCCTTCAAGATATTTCCTTTAAGACAGGTGCACACCTTTAATCCCAGCATTAGGGAGGCAGTGGCAGCAGCAGGCAGATCTTTGTGAGATGGAGGCCAGCCTGGTCTCCATAGTGAGTTCCAGGCCAGCTGAGGCCATAGGAACACCCTGTCTCAGAAAGACAAAAAATATTTCCTTTAAGGGTCAAATTATTTATCATGATAGATTATATTTCTAGAGCATTGACACCTGCTTCCACATTTATAATAGTACCAGATACGATTTAATACCTAATTCTTTTTTCTTTTCCATCTGGGAACATTTAAAAAATTCTTTCTCTTTTTAATTCCTAAGATAATTGATAACATTTCACAATTTCATAATTTTGTTTGGTTTAAACTAGTGCATAGTTTTCTTCTATTGCTATAAATTAATACCACAAACTTAATGGCTTAAAACAGCACAATTTTCCCCCATTACAGTTCTGTAGGTTGGATGTCTGGCTTTGGTCTCCTTCAGGAGCATTTGTGTTCTTCCTGTTCCTTTGTGGAGGGTGGGGCTTGGGGGAGTCCATGGCCTTTTCCACTCTGCAGCAAATGTGGTCAATCTGTACATGTGGCCACCCATGACCAACATAGCTATGAATGAGACCCAATGCAAAATCATAAACTTACTTGAAACATCATGAGATTGTGGAGTGTGTGTGTGTGTGTGTGTGTGTGTGTGTGTGCATATGTGTGTGTACTCGACTGTGCAGCTCTGAAGCATGAACTTTTTAATGACATTGTCCTGTTGGCAATATCAAATAATCAGATGAAGGTGTTTCTAGAGCAGTCCATATTCCTTGGCTAATGGGCCCTTTCTCCAACTGCAAAGCAGTGTGCTGTGTCTTTCTAGGCATGTTCCTCAGTGAGCATACCTAGGAAAGCCCTTCTGATTTTAAAGACCCATGAGACTACATGAGGTACACCTAAAAATCCAAGATAATTTCCCACTCTAACTCCTTCACTCCATGAGTGTGTGTGTGAGCTTCTGTATGTGTTTGTGTGCCTGCACATGTTTATGTGGAAGCTAGAGGTCAACATTGTTTGTTTTCTTCATCTTATTTTCGAGACAAGAGTCTCTTGCTGAACCTGAAGCTCATTGATTCAGTTAGGCTGGTAGACCAGTGAGCTACAGGGATCTACCTGTCTCTATTCACCACCTTCTACCAATGGTGGGATTAGAGTACCCGGCTTTTAAAATTATTTTTTTTTTATTTTATAATTATGAGTGTATTGCCTGTGTGTCTATAAGTGCACCTGTATCCTCCAGTGCCCATGGAGGTCAGAAGAGGGCATTAGATTATGGGGCGTGCGCGCTCTCTCTGGGCGCACTCCCCCGAATGGCACTCCCCCGCCACACCTGGCTAGTCTGGCGGGTCTGGCCACAGGCGTCTCTGGCCGCGGCGGCGGGTGCCCTGCAGGCTTTTCCCGGCGGCTTGGGTCCCGTGTCTCTGGAGCTTCTCTGCTGCAGAAGCGTTGTCCTGCCGAATCCTGTCCCTAATCCACCCATGTACTCTTCCTCAGGATGCGAGGTCCACTGGCCACTTGGGCCTCACGGGAAGAAGTACGGGGACAGCGAAAGCTAGGATGTCCACGAGTCGGTAACGAGGGAGTGCGCCCCCCAGAGAGATTGGGCCACCGGTAGTGACACAAGACTGAAGACTTGGCTTAGTCTGTGTTACAGCTTTATTCTCTGAGACCCAGCTCTCTGTGTCCCAGCTTTCTGCGACCCAATTCTCTGCAGCCCGAATCTCTGCAGCCCAATTCTCTGACCATTAAGAGAAGACTAAGGCATTTATACCATGGGAGTAGTGGTAAAAGCTTTGGCTGTTAGATGCTTTGTGAGGCATTCTATTTACATATGGAAGTGGATTTCTGCCACACTGCTAGACTGTTTTCTGCCTGGAGAAATTACAGGAAGGCATGGTACCTTTCAGAGCCAAAGGCCATGTTTATGTTATGGCATTTGTGGCGGACACTTCAAAAGCAGAGACAGGAAAGATGCCAGGAAGACACCCTGCTTATGAAAGGAGCCCGCAGCACATGATCCCGAGCTGCATGAGCTGTCCGGTCGTGAAGGGGCTTCCACTTTGCATAACAGAGCCTCCCAACATTAGATCCTCTGGAACTGAAGTTATAGATGGTTGTTAGCCTCCATGTGGGTGCTGGGAACTGACCTGGGTCCTCTGCAAGAGCATCCAGTGCTCTTAACTATCTGTAGCCTGAGCACCCAGCTTTTACATGGTTGCTGGGGACTTGAAATCAGGTCCTCATGACTGTGAAGCAGGTACCTTACCAACTGAGTCATTTCCCCAATCTTCACAGTTAACCACATCTTCAACCACCATTTAAGGTGATATACTCACAGATTCTGGAGATGAGCATGGTGATAAATTTGAGCTATTCATCGACTGACCATATAGAGTATCTGAATTTTATCTGTAATTCTTAAATATATGTGAAGAGAGGTCAGTAGTGTTGCTATTTGTGCTGCATTTAAATTTCTTGTCCATCAATGAGATACTGTCCTATCTTTATGGTGATCATCTGGTGATGTTTTGAGGTTTGCTTTCATAATTTTAAAGGCATATCTTATTAACTGTTCTCCCTAAAATGTGTATGTTGTCATTGTGAACAGGTCTTCTCTTTGTACTTCCCTCTGTAGTATATTTTTCTAGCCAGCTCTTTCTTGGTGTTCTTAATTCCTTATGAAAGCACATTCCCTAATGTAATATCAATTTGGCATCCATTCTACAAGGAGAAACATATGCTGACAATACGTGGAATGGTGAATGTCATTCCTAGGGAACCAGTTCAGCTGTGCCATATTGAGAAATCTCCACATTTGCTTTTTATTTGAGAAGATGCAAAACTGCCAAGCACTGAGGTGACCTTCAGAGCTCGACAAAGGTTGCTGATACTACGCATGACCTATTTTGCTCAATGCCCTGAGCAGAAGGAAGCCCCAGCAGTCTGGTGGGCTGCCCTGGCAAAAGGACTTGGCATATGGGCCTGGGGTTGAGAAGCAGTTTTGCTTAGGGACTCTGTAAAGACCTTTTCTGCAATGATTGATTAATTTCCACTTCAGGAGGCTGTAGTTTATAATCTACTTCCTTCTAAGTTTGATATTCATGTTGAAAGCTGACTCTGGATACAAAGAAAGATCATGTGATTGGGACCTGGGGAAGCCTGGTTCAGCCTCCCTCAGTGAGGAGCCTCCCTCAGTGAGGAGGGAGTTCAGTGTCTCCAGAAATTACTTCCCTTAGTTGTAAAGCAAAGAGGTGGGAGAGGATTGGACTTGGTCAGTCTACTAAATGATGAATATTCAAAAAAATACAGTATACAGCCAAGCATGGTGATACACACTCATGAGCTCAGCACTTGGGAGGTAGAGGAAGGAGGCTGCATGAATGTTGGAGTTGGAGCCCAGCCTGGGCAACACAAAGCTCTGTCTCAATAAAACAAAACCAACCAACAAACCAGTAACCCACTGAAGAGGCAGTAAAGCACCAATCCTTCCAATTCTTAGTTTTTTTTTTTCTTAAAGAAATGTGTATGTGTGTGTGTGTGTGTGTGTGCACATGCATGCGCACATGTGAGGACAGAGGATGACTGTATCATTCCTTAGAGAATAATAGACTTCAGACTTACCAAGTAGGTTAGGCTGACTGGCCAGTGATCCCTGGTCCAATTTTTATTTTTTTTTTTTCTTAAAGAAATGTGTATGTGTGTGTGTGTGTGTGTGTGTGTGTGTGTGCACATGCATGCGCACATGTGAGGACAGAGGATGACTGTATCATTCCTTAGAGAATAATAGACTTCAGACTTACCAAGTAGGTTAGGCTGACTGGCCAGTGATCCCTGGAAGTCTGTCTCTGCCTTCCCCGCTTTTCCTTACATGGGTTCTGGGAATCTCAGCTCCCCATGCTTGCAAAACAAACATCTTACTGACTGAGCTATCTCTGCAGCCAGAGTGTTCTTTCTTTACATGGCTTCTAGGGCAATGTTTGGGAAGCATAAGCTATTTCTGAGTCTTTAGAAATATTTTGATCTTTTGAGATAATTATCATCTCAGCCTACAGCTTTTGTAAAGTTTCAGAATTCCATGCTTTAAGACATAATAGTAGCCCTTACTATCCTCTATACATAAGAGACATCTAGGTTTGTTTTGCCAATTTTTTTTCCCTTTTCCCTTCTCAGGGGACTCCATGTGCAGGGTTCACAGACTAACATAAAACATTTTTAGTTTGGATTTTGTACCTTCTTATATGACATTTGGGGATGGTGGGGGGTGACTTACATGAAATGGCTTCTCATAACCCCCGTGTCCTGCCACGCCATGCAGTGGCCTGGCATTCCCGATCACTTTTGTGCCCTGTGCCCATGGTCTTAAGTGTCCCATTGCATGTCCATACCCCACAAGATACTGCAGCTCACCGTGTGGCCCCACACATCCTTTCTCTGGTGGAGGTGCTAGGTTCCACCCTTCTTCCCAGGGTGCCCTGCATGTGCCCTTTGCTCATGCTTTTCAGAGGAATGAGTGGTTTCTGGGCTACACTCCACCCCTTTCCTCTGGCTCTTACAAACTTTCCGGCAATTCTTCCCTGAATTTCCCTGAGCTTTGGAGGGGGTGGAAGATGCAGGGTGCTCTCTCTTGTATCATGGTGACATAGTGATCTCTTGGACTCCCCATCATTCAGCTTCAAGACATGGCCATTGATCTATCTCAGTGGTGTTTCTCTACTATGAAGACAAATGGAAGACACTTAAACAAACATGGATGTAAATACGAATGTCTAGACGATATCCCAGTAGATGTACCATATTCATCAAACAGTATACTTGCAACTGTTTTCCCACCAAGGCCTGTAGCCTTCCCTGACACAGGGGGTTGGCCTAGTCTACAGTATTAGATATGTGTTCCACCCCTAGGAGTGGGCCTTATCCAATTAGAAATTTGTCAGTTGTACATATGTTAGTTGAGCCATTATTGCACTAACAGGCATTGCTTGGCATGTTCATAGTGTGCAGCACACAGGGTCCATTTTTGAATAGAATCATAGGGGATCCTTTCTTCCCCAACCATCTGCAAAGTATCTTCTGGCACTATGAAAGCCATCCATCCAGTGGAATGGAGTTTTTGACTTAGTCTCAGCTCCATCTCTTCTTCTCCCATGCTCACATTATGCAGTGTCTTCAGCAACATGGCCTTACTGACCTTTCTAGTGTATAGCCAACATTAGTGGCAATAGCCTTGGTGAATTTGAGGAACTTTAGGGTCTCTCTCTAACCAACAGCTCATGGGGGGGGCAACCCACCCCTGGTAACTGTAGTTTTTCTTAACAGTTATATAGTTTTGGGAGCCTCTGTTTTTATTTTACCGAACCATAAAACTCCAAGAATCTTAAAGCTATAGCTGGCCTGTTTCTTCAGGTATCTTTCAAATGAGTTTCACATCTGTAAAACACTCAAAGGTTAACATTATATATATATTATTTTTTATTTTTTTTATTTTATGTGTATGTGTGTATTGCCTGCATGTAGCTAAGGGAATCTGTGTTGTGCAATGCCCACAGAGGACAGAAGAGGCCACTAGATCCCCTGAAACTGGAGTTACAGACAGTTGTTAGTTGCCATGTGGGTGCTGGGATTCAAACCCAGGTCTTCTGCAAGAACAGCCAGTGTTCTTAACCGCTGAGCCATCTCTCCAGCCCCAACATTATATATTAAATCAATCATAGACAAGGGCTAACACAGCATGGAAAGGTTTTATCCATTCATATTAATTGCTTTCCTCCATAGGTCTTTGTTAGGTACCATAGCATGGGTAAGAGACAGTAATTTGGTTAGTTCTTTACTATCTTTAGTTATCCCTTTCGAGTCATTCTGCATTCTGGGGAACTTACATGGAGTCTCTTTGTGTTCTTTTATCCTTGATACACTTACAGGTGCTGACCCTCACCGTGCTGAGGAGGCAGGGAGTTTCTCTTGTTCCCGCTGTACCTGTTGGTTCCCTGAGTCAGGCAGGCCCTGAGTCTGCCTCCTGACTATAGCCATATCTGTCGCCTCTCCATTGACCATACCTGGCTGCTGGGGGAGGTCCTGGTGGGAAAAACGGCCTCTGCCTATAGCATAGCTTTTCTCAAAAGAGAAATGTACCTTATTTAATCTTTGGCGTTCCTTAACCACCCCTGGGGCAGTTTTTAACCTCTGAATGTCTTTTGTAAACTGTTCTTTTGGTTTTAGAGCCTTCCAGAAACTCCTTAGTATTGAATTTGGTTTTCTATCATTTTTTTCTTTGGGAATTTGGGCTTGATATAAATCTTACCACATTTGTCTTTGAGTAACCCAAACAGACTATTTCTTCTGTCTGGTCTTTTTTATATCTCTTGTAGGTTGTTCTGTTAGCTTACAGACATGTTTTACATGCTGGTTTGAGTCATTTAGATTTGCTAAAGCCCCTCTCAGTTTACAAAGATCCTGTCCCATTAAAGGGCTTAGCAAAGCCCTAAACCACTAAAGCTCTATACCGTTTTTGAGGCCCCAGTTGAATTAAGCTTTCCTTTATATCTCTGGTGAATACAGTCTTACCTGGCCCATTGAACTGGGTATCATATATTGCTTTTCTCATACCTAGTTCTCTCAGTAATGCCTGTCCCTCCTTTATAGTCCTCCAGCCCCTGTTAATTATGGGAGTTGCCATTGGTGATGACCAAGCATCCTTAATACCTTACACCAGCCATCCCATTAAGGACTGCTCCCCCTGCATTGGCCTAAGTTGAACAGCCCACATCCCAAGGACAGATGGGTGGTTATATAACTCAGCTGTGAAGCTTCTGAAGGACTTAGACTGACATTATTTGCTCCCATGTCCCATACCCTCATGACCCACGTGGTGAGGGGCTCTTTGATTGTTTGCTTCTAAGTCTTTCCTAGTTTTAACACCTCCAGTGTGGAGTATTTCTTAGCTACAGTACTGTTAACTTTTTCCTCTTTTAGTATCAAAGGTTGAATCTGAGGGGCAGTTTTAGCTACTTTTATTTTTAGGTAGTTTCTTTTGTCACTACTATCTGTCTTTTCTCCTGAGTCCTCTGACCCCTGTCCCATAACCTCACACAAGTTAGAATGTCCTGTTTTTTTCTCTCTCTCTCAAGCTCTGAGGCTGAAATTGAATCTGCCAGGAACTCCCTAGCCTTTTTCAGCTTCCTCTGCCTTGGGCAAATCTTTTATTATGCAAAGTAGCCATGACCCCCTCTCTGGGTTCCTCTCTTGTTTGTAAGATTTTTTTCCAGGCTCTCTATAATCTTTAAGTTTTCAAATCCACATGGAGGCAGACTCCATTTTTTCAGCAACTGAGCTATTTCCCCACATTTACACATAGCTGTGGCCCTGGGCTTTTTCCTTGATTTTGTCTGCATCTGCATGCCCTGTGTCATTCTAATCATCTATTTCATGATCCATTGTATAATGCACGTTGAGCATGTTAAGGTTCAGATAGCCCTGCCCCCTCACCAACAGGGTCCCAAGGACTTCTCATGCTCATGAGAAAAGGGAAAGGAGCTGATAAGCGCCCTGTTCTTTGAAGTCAAGAGAAGCAGACTTTTCTCCATTGTTTGGTCAACACAGGAACTTTCCCCTTTGATCTCTAAAGAGAACAGGTTTTAACAGTCCCACTCTCCCACCACCGCCCCACCCAACTTTAAAAAAAATACATCTTCCTGCCTTCTGTAGGAGGCAGAAGCCTCCCTTTTAAAAAGACCCCAGCTCAAGACCCGGGCAGATATTTTCCCTGCCCGGAAGGGAATCTGTCCCATGTGTTCCTTTGCTAATAAACCCTATTTTGATGGAGTTTTATCTGTGTCCTGGTGCTTCCTCCTAATCAACCCTATTCATCATACGGCTATTTTTTTATCTATCAGAGCATAGCTAGGCCCCTTAAGTATATGGGGTTTGGCCACTCTCTCCCCTGGGTTCCTGCCAGCTTATCTGGGATGGGTTGTGTTACCACATGGGACTCCTTGCAGCATCTGTCTCCACCCTTCTGGATTTGGGAATCTGAACCCAGATCCCTTTCCATCAGCTCACCAGACGCTGCTGGAACCACAGTACTTTCCCAGGCCCACATCCCCATGTTTTTCCTGGACTCCTGTGGTTTGTCTATCCAGCCACTGTACACCAATTGTTTGTCAATTTTTTTTCCCTTTTCCGTTCTTGGGAGGCTCCATGCACAGGGCTCCCAGATTAACATAAGGCATTTTTAGTTTGGTTTTTTTACCATTTTATATGACATTTGGGGGTGGGGGGTGACTTACACTAACCAGCTTCTCATAATCCCTGTGCCCTGCCACACCATACAGTGGCCTCATGTTCCCTATTACTTTCATGCCCTGCCCATGGTCTTAAGTGTCCTGTTGCATGCCCATACCCCACTGGACACTGCAGTTCACCTCTGTGGCCCCATGCACCCTTTCTCTGGTGGAGCCGCAATCTACCGGCTGCTAGGCTCTACCCTTCTTCCCAGGGTGCCCTTCACTTGCCCTTTGCTCACACTTTTCAGAGGAATGAGTAAACGTTTCCAGGCTGCAAGGTTAAATGCACAACAGTTTATCACTGGATTCTTTAGGCTGTGTCCCACAGGAAACCTCTTCTTACACAGGCAGGAGAAGCTTATCTTCAGGATTCAGATGAAGTCTGGCTGAATATCCTTCTTGTTATTGAAGGTAGGGTCAGGATCTGGGAACTGGTAGTCTGTTGTGTGACAATATTCCTGGGGAGGTCTGAACAAATGCTTACTCACCCCAGGTAGGTCAATGACAGACCAAAATAAGGATACCACTACAGTCCAACTTGGTGAATCAATGAATTTATATGGGGATTATTTGTAGAAGTATGGGTGAGGGATTGCTTACACGATCAGAAATCACCCAAAGATAGCATATCAACAAAGCCCATCCCAGCCTGGGTGACAGGTTGTAAAATCAGGAACCTGCAGGAAGCTCAACAGGTTGGGGAGGGTCTCTTCCAAGTAGCGCAGTTGGTTTGGGCCTCTTTCTGGCAATACTGGTTTCAGTTTCTTCTAGGTAATGCAGCTCATTTCTTTTCAATGCAGTTTAGGTGATCTCTGCCACTTCCAGGCAACTCAGCTGGTCTAAGACTTCTCAGCAGTCCTTAGGGCTTATATATGTTTGGGGAGGGAGGGGCTTAGTTAACCTGCTCCATTTCAGGGACTTCCTGAGGCTATTGAGTTGCTTATTTCAGCTTAATGAGCTTCCCTGCAGGATGGAATGTTTTATCTCCCCTCCAAACATCCTGTTGTTTGCCTTCCTTTAGAACTTCTGTTGCTCACCTCCCTTTAGACATCCTGTTATTTACCTTCCTGTAGAACAGCCTGTAGTTTGCTCAGTTTCTTTTCAAAATGGAAGGTTTTATCACAGAGGAAATTGGTACGCAACACAACCCTAACAAGCCAGGCTCAGCCATCCATTTTCCATAACGCAATTACAAAAATAAATTAATCAAATTAGGTAGCAGTTGGTTGCCACCAAGATAAAAGTGCCACTACTGAACCAATGATATATGCTGTGCAGCAATGACACAACCATTGATATGGTTGTTTGTTCTTGAAGCTCATGCTGGATCATCCGTTGATGTTTTCCCATGGCAATTTCATAGCGTTCTCCAAAGCTGAGAGCTTGCCTTCAGGGGAAGTGGCTTCCAGGTCAGTTGCAGCTCTATTTCGCCAAATTTTGTGTCCAATGTATGTTCTGTCTTCTGCAGTACGGTCTTACCTTCAAGTTCTAGGAGGCCATCAAGGGCTGTGGCAATAGCCTAATTTTGGGAATCTCTTGGGCCACCCTGGCCAACAACTCAAAGGAAGGCATCTTCTGTCTGACATTGTTTCTTGTTATGTAGCCTTTAGTTATATACATGGACTCATGTAGAGACAATGTATGTATAATTTTTCAGTAGGTTGTTGGACTAATATGGTTCCCTCTGATTTTTTAAAACTAACTAGGCATTATTTATCCCTCTCACTGTCTAACCCTTCTGCCATGATTTCCCCATTTAAAGTGCCCCCATTTCCCCCATTTCTCCCTTGATAATACCCTTCTCCTACGGTCCCATTTCTCTTGAGCTCCTTCTTTCCCTTTATCCCCAAGATTCCTTGTATAACCCTCCCTCTCCATCCCATTTAAATAACTCTATTTTTATCCATGTCTCCCTTAGTAATACCTGTTTCCTACTATTCTTCTCTCTCAGGTTCTTTCTTTTCCTTTATCTCTGTGGTTCCTTTTCATTATCCTGGTTCCTGTAGTTATGAATAGATGCATACTTACAAGGATTTGGTACTAGGATCTACATATGAGGGAGAACATACATCATTTGTCTGACTCTGTGTTACTTCACTTAGCACAACGGTTTCTAGTTTCATCCATTTACCTTCAAATTTCATGATTTCATCTTTATTTACTGCTGTGTACCTAATTTGACTAAAAGCCCACTCAAAGGGAGGAAACTCAAGTGTGGTACTGTAACATAACCTAATACACATGGCCAGAGTGGTCGTAGATCTTAGAGAAAACCCCCAAACTCTCATATTGCTAGACTATCGTAATTTCTTACTATCTGAAAAATATGTATCCTTATATTTACAGACAAATATCCAGTCACCACTCATAAAAGAAGCTGTCAGAGAATAATACCAAGTACCAGCAGCAGTCAGAGAATAATACCAAGTACCTGCCATACATTGACATTGTCTATGAATTGCCCAGGCCTAAGGGACACATCTGCAATGCAACCTCTACACCTAAGGCTTGTGGAACATAGAATAGGGATAAAGAAAAGGACAGTAATGAATCAGTGCTCAATAATGAAGCTCCCTTATGCAGCGGAGGGTCAGGAACACAAAAAGTCACAAACAGCCAAAGTATAGAGATCAAGAGTCTGCCAAATAATGGTCTTTGGACAGGACCCCTTTATTAAACTTCATCCACCCAAGGGTCAGGGACCATCGCAGAAGGGGGAGCAGAGAGAATGTAACAACCAGAGAGGATGGGCATGACCATATGGAAACAGAGTCCAACAAGCTCCTGCACCTGCTCATGTGATTCTATGGCAAAGGTATCAGCATACACAAGTCCCATTCAAACTCAGGCAGACAGTAACCCAGCATAGAACTGGGAAAATGGACATCAGTTTCTAATCTTATCTAAAGGAATGTTGGCAAGTGATTGCTGTTGGATGAAGAATTGCTGATCTTCCAAAAACAAGGGACTCTGGACAGGCTGATTAGTTTCAGCAGATGGACTTGAACTGGGGAATAGCTGGGGGCACTGACAACATAGTGGGCAGTAACAGGACAGGGATGACAGAGTATATGGGCTCCAGTGGGGGGTTGGGGGAGGCTATGGGATGGTGCCATTTGGGATATGGGTATAAAGGTGAATAAGATTGTTTGGGATGTTCTGTATGAAATACACAAAAAAATATTAATTAATAATAGTGGAAAGCAGAAAAAAGGAGATTTAGTCAATATGGCCACGTTGGAAAGAAGAAAAAAGAAGTCCAGTGACTTCCAAACTCCAACTTCTAGGATCTTAACATGAGATTCAGGTTTAAATAGAAAGCAAGAGGTATGCATAGCTAAACAGTCCTGGGCAAAGTGTAGCCCTACCCACACCACTGTCTCAATTCCAGTCTCTTCTCTCCTGAAAAGTGATCAGACAAGTTGTCAGAACCGTGGGAAATGTCTTCCTGGAAGACAAACCTCCCCTCTGGTTGGCACCAGGCTTCAGTCTTTTTCTTCTCTTGGCATGTGATTCATTGGGAAATTCCAGTGCCATGAAGTGCATTGTCTCAATAGTCTAATAGCCAAAGGGAGGGACTTCTTCATTCCTGCCTAGATAGTCACATCCAGTCTAAGCAATTGAAACCAGGTCTGTTCACTGGCTGTTTCTTCCTTTCTCTGACGATCAGGGACTCTGATATCTGAGGAGCACAGAGTGGCCAATGAGATTCCGTGAGGAACTCTCAATAGTCCTGGCTTCAACCCTAACTCATCAGATCTGCAGTACTTTCTTCAGCATGCCTTGCTTATAGTGTATCTTCTACCTGGCGTCAGGAAGTTGCATAGATCCTGTGGGTGAGGTCCAGTACCATGTGGGGATGCTAGCAAAGTGCTGGCACTGGGAAGGCTTTCTTCACATTCCAGTTTTCCTTCCCTCCTCATATCTGCGATTCTGTGCCTCCTCCAGACTGTTGTGGGATGAGAGAAGCTGCTTCTCTGGTCAAGGTCCTTACCATTGTCAGAGTTATCACTGACTGTCTCCTGTGTTCAGGAAGTTAATCATCAACTTGAGCTATGAGGGAAGGGGCATAATATCCTCTTGGGTTTGTGGTTGGCACATGTGCCAGTTAGTTTTTGTCAACTTAGCACAAACTAGAGACACTTGGGAAAAGGGAACCTCAACTGGGGAATTTCCTCTATCAGGCTGGCCTGTGGGCATGTCTGAGGTGCATTTTCTTGATTGCTAAGTGATGTGGGAGGGTGCAGCCCACTGTGGGTTGTACCGTCTGTGTACAGGTGGGCCTGGGCTGTATAAGAAAGGTAACCAAGGAAGCTAGGGGGAGCAGGCCAGTAAGCAATGTTACACAGTCTCTGCTTCAGTTCTTGTCTCCAGGTTCCTTCTTGAATTCCTACCCTGACTTCCCTCAATGATGGACTGTGACATGCAAGTGTAACCCAAATAAAACCTTTCGTCCCTCATGTTCTATTTGGTCAGTGTTTTTATCATAACGGAAAAGCAAACTAGAACAGTGCTATATCTGAGTTCTTCATGAAGCAGTTGCTGTATGTATGGAGACCCACCTGGAGAATACAGAGTGGAGTTCAAACAGAAACAATCCCAGGTGTGAGGCTAATGATAACAATGGGATACATTGTTATTGTTATTGGGATACTGTTGCCCTGCTTGGTTGAGAAATTATTTTCTAGGAGGCCATTTAGCCTAGTGGTAAAAGGAACTTCTAAAGATTAGGAAGCTTATGTGATATTTTCTTTGAGGAATGAATAGAAAGCAGGGACAAATTTTTCTTTTTACATTAATATTTATCATATTACATAACTGCATTATATGTACTTAACTTAGCACTCCTGTTTCCTCATTTATTAGCTTTATGGTTTTGGAAGTTTCTTTAAAATTAAAAAAAGCAACCTAACGTATTTGTATACATGTATGTGTGTGTATGTGTGTACGCACATGAGAAGCCAGACATTGACTTGCGTGTCTTCCTCACTTGCTCTTCACCTTGTTTTTTGAGATAGTCTCTCACTGAATCTGGAGCTCACTGATTGGCTAGACTGCCTGGCCAGGGGTCCTCCTGTTTCTGCCTCCCCAGCCACGGGATTACAGGTGTATACTGCCACCTGACTCTTTTGTATGGGTTCTGCGGGGATCAAATTTATGTCTTCATGCTTGTGAGGTGAACTCTTTACTAAGTCATCTCCCCAGCTCCTGACATATTTGTACATTTTTGTGGGGAAATATGATATATTTGGAATATATCATAAATTGTTGCAGACTACAGTCAATACTAGAACCAATTCCTCGCATGCTAACTGTACCTGGGTGCCTATGATCTAACTTTTCTCTCTGTCCTTCCCTAGTCTTGAGTGATTGCTATTCTATTCTCTCTGGGATTGGAAGAATTTCTCTGAATCTCACATTGACTGTGCAGACTCACTGAGATGACACATGCCATGTTCTTGGCTACTTGTTTGCCACTTGCTAACTGTCATCCCCTTTTATTACCATGATTATTATTGCTTGCCAATTGGGGCAAGAAGGCAAATGAAATTAATATTATGGTTCTTGATCTGATCAGTGAGGTCTGACTCTTCAGTGGGGTCGTAATGGGAAGCACCATAGAAAACAATTCTAGTGTTCCATCACCTGACCTGGTGAAGAGGATCCATCAACTTCAGAAGAACTCAGACCCTGGGACCATCCGCTGGCAGCTGCCCTGGCCTGCAGTCCTCAGTACAAAGCAGGCTGGAGAGAGGGGAAGTCTCAGGACTGCACTGGAAATGAGGAGACCCCAGAAAGTCTCATGGAGAAGAAAGAGGGAAGCCAGTGCTGTTGGAAAAACTTGGCTTTTGAAAGAAGCTACTTTAGAGCATGCTGGTGCAAGAAGAAATTGCAATTTGAGGACCAGAGACTCAGAGAGGGAACCAGAATAGCTGAGGAAGGCCTCAGCTCCCAAGTCAAATGGGACCTGAAAAGTACCAAATGTGACAGATGGCCTTGCCAGCAGGTGGCAATGAACACTTCCTCACATGCCCATTAAAGATAGGGAGGAATGTGGGCATAAGAGAAGGACTCTCTTAAAACCAATTTTTAGGCTGTGTGTGGTGGCTTATATCTGCCGGGATGCTGAGGCAAGATTGCCGTGAAACTGGAGCCAGCCTGGGCTTCCTAGTAAATGCCAGGCCAATTCATGTTACAGTGTGAGACCTTGTCTCAAAAATTGAAGGAAGAGGGTTCGAGATGATTCAGTGGGTAAAGGCGCTTGCTGTCAAGTCCGATGACCTGAATTTGATTCCCAGAACCCACATGCTGGAAGGAGAGAACTGACTCCCAAAAAGTCCTTTAACCTTCACATGTACACAGTGATTTGGGCATAGCACACATGCCCACAAATATAGAAAAAAATCAAGAAAGAGGCCTGGGGTGATGGCTCAGTAGGTTAAAATGCTTGCCATAGAAATGTGAGGACTCCAGTTTGGATCACCATAACTCAGGTAAAGCCAGGTTCTATAGCATGGGGCATGTGTGATCTCTATACCCCTATGGTGAGGTGGCAGAGACAGGAAAATCTCTAGAAGCAGGTAGGCCAGTTGCTTGGTACATGCAGTGATAGAACGACATCTCTCTCAAACAAGGTGGAGGCTGAGGACTGATTCTCCAGATTGCCCTCTGATCTCCGCAATGTGTTATTGGCATGTGTGTGCATGTGCGGACAGATGAACACACACCCCTCTCTTTTTGTCTCTGTCTCTCTGTCTCTCTCTCTCTCCTCTCTCTCTCTCTGGTGTCACCACACATACACACACATCATACACAAAGATTGTAGCACCAGCACTACAAATCGTACTCGGAGGTCGGGCGAGGGGCTGAGGACTTGAAAAAGGACATGTCAGCGGGTCATTCGTGTGGAGAGAATTTCTTTTATTGCCAGAACAGCCTGCTATATATAATGCTCTCCAGCCCAATCAAAAAGTCCCAGACAAGTGGAAAAAACACCAGGGCTCCACCTCAGCTGCAGAGAAGCACAATAACAGGAACTTGTGGGTGGGTCATGTGGTACTGAGTGTTCCGGTAACTGTGGTCAACAGCCAGGGTGCAACCCAAGGTCAGCAGAGAATCAGGGGATGGGTTCCCACAAAAGATTATTTTTCAAATGTGAAAAACCGAGGGAAGAAGAAAATAACGTTTAAGAAAAGAAGTTGTGGTTGTAGAGGTGAAGCGTGGAAGGTCTGCCCATGAAAACCCAACTTGACCAGATTGGAAGTAGCAAGAGTAGAGCTGCTGGTGGGGCGAGGGGTTGGGAGCAGGTGCCTTTCATCATGAAGTTGGCATTTGTTTTAATTCTCTGACATTTTTCAGATGACTTTATCTTCTTGGGAATCTCCTTGTGTCCTGGTTCTCTGTTTTGCAATACCCCTCCAAGTGAGAAAGAGTGATCTGGCCTCCAGCCTAGAGTTTGTTCACAACCTGCCCAAACCTTGCTGTGACAGGGGCACAGCTTGTTGTTGGAAGTTGGAGAAACTTAACAAGCATGTTCCTATGCAGGCATCTAAGCCTTTGCTTGAGGGAGTCAGAGCAGGATGAAACCAGTGGCCACTGTATTCACGGTTGGAATTGATGGACTAAGCTAAAGGGATGTCATAGTATGATCTGAAGTGTCCTGACAGGCTTTTTCTTTTTCTTTTTGAGACAGGGTCTTCCTATGGCCCCAGCTGGTCTGGAACTTGATATGTAGACCAGGCAGGTCTGGATTGCAAGAAATCTGCCTGCCTCTGCCTCCTGAGCGCTAGGATTAAAGGCATGCATCACCACACTTGACTTGGGATCATGTTTTGAACACTAGGTCCCAACCTTGTGGTACTGCTGTGAGAACTGGGGATTGCTTAAGAGGTATGGCCTGGCTGGTAGAAGTAGGTCACTCCAGGAGGGACTTTAAAGGTTATACCTTCCCTTGGCCCCAGCCATGGTTTCTGCTTCTTGATCGGCAGCTATGTGAACAGTAGCTGTCACATGCTCCCACCACCACAAACTCTACCATGCTTTCTCTACTATGATGGGATAAAACTTCTGAATATGTGGACCAAAATAAACCTTGCTCCCATAAGCTATTCCTATCAGGTATCTTGGTAACAGTGACACAAAAGTAACTAAGATAGGGGTGAACAGAAGGTGGGCTCCACCACCCACTACTAAATGTTAATTGGGCATATTGTCTAGTCCATCTTAGTCTCAGTTTTCCTATTTGTACTTGCCAGTGTGAGATTCCTTATATTCACTAGAGTCATTGGAAGGGGTTTCTGGGATAAACTGCACAAACACTTAATTTTCAGTAACTAATGTTAACTATACCCATTATCTATGCCTCAAATACCCCATCATTATTCATCCATATTCTCTATTACTTCCTACATAATTCACTTTCTCAGTGTGAAGACATTTGAATAAGCTCTATATTGTTGAGCAAACATCATGCTCATGTTTATTTGCAGGACAATTGTCCAAGCAACATAACTAGCCATCAGAGAAGCATCTGGAAATGGTTTTTAAGAGCAGATGGAGGCAATGACACCTTGTGGAGGTAGGCTGGTGTAAAGTAAAATAGACAGAGGATTGTGCTGATGACTCTCCCTAGAAAGGGCCATCTGTGTTCTTTCAGAGATGAATCCCTGCAGTGTGTGTGTGTGTGTGTGTGTGTGTGTGTGTGTATGTATGTGTGCATGTGTGTGTGCGTGTGTGTGAACGATGGAACAGAGCAGAGCTGGTGTCCACTATTCATTTTTTTCTCTGATGCCCAGGGGGCAATACTATGATCTGCCCTTCAACAGGGAGCTCCTAGGCTGGGCTTTGAGGAAACAGGGATGACAAGCAGACACTCTACTGCCCAGGTGCTACTTGCATCCACACTAGATTCCTTATATTCATTATCTCCAACCCTGTCAATGCACTGTGGATTGCCTCCATTTTGCCTTAAGTATCCTGGGAGACTTAATGATGAAATAGACCCAGAGAGATTAGGTGACATTTATATGATGCATAGAGGTCGTGACTGGCAGATTTGGAGGTCAAACACTTGTAATTTGAATCCAAAACATGTTCTGCTCCCTACAACAACTGTCCCTTCCAAAACAAAAGCACAACCAAAAGTGGACATTTGAATGTTACCTCCCACATCTCTGGCTCATGCCCAAATCTGTATTAGCTGGAGAGTGTGTTGGTCAGGGGTAGGGTGGGGTGCTCTAAATGGAAAGAGTCTACAGTGCTGAGAATGGCTTGGTTATTGGTGAATTTTGGGTGTCCCTGGGATTAAGAGGGTACTGATACAGAGTAGCAGTAGGTTACCGACTGGACAGTGCATTCACCTGCTGGTGATTCTTTAGCCCGCTGCTCTTTGCCTAAAGACAAGTGGAATTCAAATGTCTGCTGCTTCCAGACCCAACTCCTTAATTCATTCTAAATCTGAAACACACACACACACACACAAACATGCACACACTATCCTCAAAAATTTCTATTTAAATCAACCAGAATCTACCAAATATGCCTATTTATCTTTCAGAGTACAGAATTTGGTGTATTAATGGACCTACACATTAGGTTTTGTATCGGTAGACTCTGCCTATTGACTTTGCTCTAATAACTTTAGTTTCCTCCTTCTGGTTCCTCATCCTTCTTCCTCTGTACCCAACTTTTTAAAAACTACATTTTACTTTTATTTTATATGTATGAGTATTTTGCCTGCATGTATGTAAGTGCACCACATGTGTGAAATGCCTGCAGAGGCCAGAAGAGGATGTCAGATCCCCTAGAATTAGAATTATGAGCAGTTGTGAGCTGCCATGTCAGACCAGGGTCCTCTGCAAGAGCAACCAGTGGTCTTAACCTCTGAACAAACTCTCCAGCCCCTTGTACCCAACTTCTATTGTTTTTCCCAAGCATTATCTAGGATTTTTATTTATACCTTTAAGTCATGTTGATTTGTCAGAGTTAAATGATATGTTGATCCCAGCCCAGAAGAGCTGACAAAATCAGCTTGTCTTTGTTGCTTTTCACCTCTGCTATCCCCATCTCCTTCCAGTTTTCCTTAGCAGTATTATTTTTACATCATCACTGTGTTTAATGTGCATGTTCTATTCTCTAAGTGCAGTTTTGTAGCTATCTATCATAACCCTTCAGTAAAGTGGGTCATTGTTCATTTGTGTTAGTCACTTTTTTCATTGCTGTGACAGGATTCTCATGTGTTCAGAAGTTCCAGTGCATGGTTGGCTGGCTCCATTGTTTCTGGGCCTGTGATAACACAGAACACAGCAGGGCACGGTGGAGCAGAGCAGCTCACCTCACAGCAGTCAGGAAGTAGACAGAGAGTGATCCTGGGCTAGCAGGCTCCTTCTGTTTTTGTTCCATCAGTGTTTCCAGGCTTTGGGATGGTGCCATCCATCCTCAAGGAATGTATTTCGCTTCAGTTACAGTCCCACATGTGAATTATCTCTGAAAATATCCTTACTGATGCACTCCAAAGTGCAATCTCCTAGGCATCTCAATCCAATCAAATCACCAATCAAAATTAGCAATCATACTATTGCTGTCCGTTCTGCAATCGTTTTTCTTCTCATCACTTGGTTGGTTAAAGTTTGACCTCTACCCCTAGTCATTGTTGAGAGGAAGGCTCAGGGGAATTACTCCTTTAGCTCTTATACTTTTTTCCCCCCAAGACTTAAGCTTCTACAATTTTATTAGAATTTTAAAGAAAAATGCTGGGTGGGGCAGGCAAGCTGGTAATCTTGGCAGCTGCCTTGAGGAGGAGAATGGAGGGGAGAAGGAAAGAAAGCCATGAAGGCTTGTAGGTTTACTGCCTGCATGAAGGTCAGACATGTGGCTGAGTGGCAGCCACATGGCTGGGAGAAGGAAGCTCTAGAGAAAGTAAAGAAATACAAGAGGCTAGGGGCAGCCCAAAGCCTTACAGAAAGCATATTTAGAAAAGGGATATGGAGAAGAAAAGGAAAGATTACACTTTTCTGAAGAATTCATAAAAGTAGGCAGACTTACAGATTACATGACTATGGCTAGTCCAGAAATTCAGCACTAAGAGGTGGGATTCCGGGTGGGAAATCTTCGCTACCTCATTAACGCACTAGGTATTCTGCCTATCGATTTAGTATAACTTAAGGTGAGTCTGCCTTCCTAGGGGTGGTCCTGCGACCAGGTGATTGAAGGAGTGGCAAGCAGGGTCATTGGACCCTCACTAGAGTATCCAGCTACTCTGCCCAGCCAACTGTATGTTATTTTTCCTTAATCACACATGGTCTCCTAGATTTGGGGAGGACTAAAGTATATAACCTGGGGAAGACTAGGAAGAGAAGGCTTGATCCATGCTGGGTAAAGGCTTTCCAGTGTAAATACTCTCAGGTCCCCCATAAGCCTCAGTGACCCCTCACTCATCTCTGTAAGTAAACTCAGTAAACTCATTGGTTCCCCAGGGAAAACTTTAATGTAATCAAACATTGGTTTGATACTAGAACTTTAGAAGGGGATAAATATTGCTTAGTATCCCCAGGAAGAGAATTCTCACAACAGATAGAAAGTTTATTTGTTAATGTTATTATGTCTCATGGTATTAAGAAAGAAAATGGGAAGTGTAGCGCCAGCACTACAAATCGCACTCGGAGGTTGGGCGAGGGGCTGAGGACTTGAAAAAGGACACATCAGCAGGTCATTCGTGTGGAGAGAATTTCTTTTATTGCCAGAACAGCCTGCTATATATATAACTCCCCAGCCCAGTCAAAAAGTCCCAGACCAGTGGAAAAAACACCAGGCTCTGCCTCAGCTGCAGAGAAGCACAATAACAGGAACTTGTGGGTGGGTCATGTGGTACTGAGTGTTCCGGTAACTGTGATCAACAGCCAGGGTTGCAACCCAAGGCCAGCAGAGAATCAGGGGGATGGGTTCCCACACCCAGAAGTGGTATAGCTAGGTTATATGGAAAGTCTATTTTTAGTTTTTGAGATGCTTCCACAGTGGCTATACCAGGTTACACTCCCACCAACATGAATAAGCGTTCCTCTTTCCCCATGTCCTCACCAGCATTTGGTGTCATTTGTTTTCTTAGCATTAGCCATTCAACTGAGGTAAATTAGAAATTCAATGTTGCTTTAATTTGCATTTCCCTTATAGTTTAGGATGTTGAACATTTTTTCAAATATCTATTGGCCATTTGTGTTTCTTCTGACAACTATCTATTTAG
>NW_008338883.1:677133-726617 GCF_000622305.1 Nannospalax galili | reverse complement strand
TTTGAGCAAGAGCTACTCCAGCTGCAGTGGTGGCTGCGGCAGACAAAGCGACTGTTGTGATGATTGCTGTGGTGATTCCAAAATCCCTCTTCTCCCTTATGAAGCGAACCGGGTAGCTGCCTAGCACATTGACCAGCATTGGGACGATGCCCGGGACCCGTACCAGGATAGCCGAGCTCGCGGGACCCCAGCAGCTGCACAGATGGCACGTTTTCTCACTGCAGTTTAAGGTATTATTTATCTCTGAAAGAGAATCATTAGTGACTAGGAAGAAGAAAGGGGGAAACACACAAGGGTCAGAAGAGGGGGTTATATTTTTACTATGCAATGTGTTTTTAAACTGGAGGCTACCCTCAAAGGTGTCAGAGGTATTCCAGGAAATAGTGCTATTGAAATAACGTGCTTCCCTCACTACTAGAGGGACAGCATCCATGCAGGCATAAGGTCCTCAGAGGAACATCTCTGCAAAAGTAGGGATCCCAGCCGTCATCATAGGGTTTCTGTAATGAAAGGGGGATGTTTGTGTGGTATTATTTTTAAATGGAAGCCGAGGTCCATACCACCAGAGGCGGTGGTCTGAGGTATTAAGTCACCAAGTTTCTTTTGTCACATAGTCACCGCATAATATAGGGACAACAGCCTCAAATTGTACGGGGCCAGGCCAACACCGAGGCCCCAGCAGAGGAGGTAAAGAAAAACCAGTGTAATTACGGTTGAAATTGATGGGACCCCATATTCCTTCCAGCCCAAGCACAGAGGCATTTGAGGAATTGGCCTGAAAGTCTCCGACTGACCAATTACTGAGGACAATGCAAGGCCCTAAGAGGGAGCTACTGCTATTAAGTAAAGCAATATTAAGAACCTTAGAAAAGCAGAGGGCATTGGAGAGATCAAAACTGCCTGTAATATTACCCATTTCCCAACTCACAGGTATAGCAGCCTTCCCTAATGTGTAGTTGGTACTAACCACCGTTGGCCAGAAAAAACTGTCAGTTTCCACTGGCATCAAGATTGGGGGATTCTTCACAAACACCCATCTCATTTCCTGGCTGCCGCTCCTCAGGAAGTGTAGACACAGCATGCACACAATGCTCAGGGACCCAACTAGGGTGTTCGGCATCCTGTGGAAAAACAAAAACAGATTTTCAGGCCCAGTCTAATACCAGGTCCAGGCCTCTCCAGTTTTCTGAGGAAAGATCCTTCCATTTGACCACAGGCTGGCCCTCACGTTAGGGCCTCCAGTGCCTATCAGTGGCTGAGCAGTTTTGAGCATCCACCATCAGAAAATTTAAAAGATAAAGTGTGAGGGCTAAAGTTGAATGAGGGGATGTTAAATGACCATGCAGTTCCCCCTTTTTAATTTTGTGCAAATAGCACTTAAGGGTGCGATGCACTCTCTCAACTATGGCCTGTCCTTGGGGGTTGTAAGGGATACCTGTTTTATGGAGAATATCAAACTCTTGACAAAAGGTTGCAAATCCTCTACTCATATAAGCAGGCCCATTGTCTGTCTTCAGGCTTTTAGGGACACCCAAGTAGGTGAAGGCCTGGAGGCAGTGGCTTTTTACATCCTTAAGTTTTTCTCCAACATGTGCTGAAGCAAAGATCATATGGGAATAAGTGTCTATAGACACATGGACAAAACCTAAGTTGCCAAAGGAAGGCACATGAGTGACGTCCATCTGCCAAATATGATTGGATAAAAGACCTCGAGGATTAACACCCAGTAGTGGGGCAGGAAAAAACTCGACACAAGTGGGGCAGTTTTTCACAATATCTTGGGCTTGTTCCCTAGTGACATGGGTATGAAAGTGAAGCGAGCCAGAGCCCAAATGGAATCGAGCATGCAAACGATGGGCTTTCTCGAGTGCAGGAATATCCTGACAGAGAAAAGCGGCCTGCGTGAGCACATCTGCCAGCTGGTTTCCTTCACTGATAGGCCCAGGCAGAGAACTATGTGCCCTAAGGTGACTAATGAAGAGCAGTTTGGACCGTGTCCAAAGTAGACCCTGTAATTGGAGAAGATAAACTTGTATGGTGGATATGGGAGCTATGTGGACCACAGTCTCAAGAGGAGCGATAATGTGGGCGACATACTGGCTGTCCATGTAAAGATTCAGAGGCTCCTCTGGGAAGAGCTGCAAAGCCAAGATAACGGCCTGTATCTCAGCCACCTGGGCAGAGGTAGCCTTGACTTGGACAGCCTTTCGTATGGGAGGAGAGACTACTGTAGCAACGCCACAGGAGGAGCCATCAGTGAATACAAGGCGTCCCTGTGGCACAGGTTCTGGCACAACCACTCGGGGGAGTACCAAAGGATGCAGGGCAAAAAACCTGGCATAGGAATTAGGGGGATAGTGATTCTCAAACTGGCTCTGAGTATGCGCCAGAAAAAGAGTCCAATCAGGAGAATGATTCTGTAGCCATTTAATTTGGGACATGGAAAAGGGGGTAACTATCAAGTCCGGCTCTTTGCCTAAGGTCAATACACTTATTTTTTGTGCTTTCATGATAAGTGTGATGCTTGCCTGCAGATAAGAAATTACAATTTTTGAAGGCAAAGCCTGCGAGTGGACCCAAAGAATAGGCATAGTCTGCCAGAATACCCTGGTTGGTGCTTGTGTGGATGGAAAAACCAGGAAGGAAAGAGGTTTGGCATAATTTATATAGCTGAGATGGGCATTTTGCAGGGCTTCCTCCACTAACTTAATACACTGATGACCCTGCGTCATCAGAGCTCGGGGCAAAGTAGGATCAGGATCCCCTTGTAGGATATCGAACAGGGGGCGAAGTTGCCCTGTAGTTATGCCCAGGTTGGGTCGAAGCCAATTAAGATCCCCTAAGAATTTTTGGAAATCATTGATAGTTTTGAGGGAGTCCAAGCAAAGCTGTAATTTTAATGGCTGTACCTTAGTCTGTAATAACTGGTGTCCCAAGTACTGGTAGGGGAATTCCATCTGAACCTTCTCAGGAGCAATTTGTAAATGGGATTTTTGCAATTCCAATTGTACATCCCCAAAGGCGATTAGCAATACAGATTCTTGCTCAGCTGCCAGCAGTATATCATCCATATATTGGACAATATATACCTGGGGGTATTTGCTGCAGATAGGCTGCAATGCTCGGGACACATACACTTGACAAATAGTGGGACTGTTAGCCATTCCCTGAGGCAGGACTACCCACTGATATCTTTTATGTGGTTCCTGCAGATTAGTGGAGGGAACACTAAATGCGAACCTTTGACAATCAAGGGGGTGCAAAGGGATGGTGAAAAAGCAGTCCTTTAGATCTATCACTAGCATGTGCCAATCTTTAGGGATAGCCACAGGGGAAGGTAGTCCTGGCTGGGTCGGTCCCATGATGTTCATAGTTTTATTGACCTCTCGCAGATCTTGCAGCAGCCGCCAGTTCCCAGATTTCTTTTTGATAACAAATATAGGAGTATTCCATGGGGACATGGAAGGGACAATATGACCAGCCTTCAGTTGTTCTAGCACTAAGCTATTGGCTGCCTCCAGTTTCTCTTTAGTAAGGGGCCATTGCTCCACCCAAACAGGGGTGTTAGTCTTCCACGAAATGCGAATAGGTGAAGTGGAAGACTCTTCAGGAGGCTCATGCGCAATGGCCCTTATGGAAAATGCCCCAGCCCGTGCCTCTCTCCAGAGAGTCTTATCTCTTGTTTCTTGTCTGCGAGAGGCCAGGGATACCCCTGGAGATACTTGCCCAAACCACGCCCAGGACAAAAAGCATGACCTTTTAGCATTTTCTGCATGGGTTGGGTGGTCAAAACTGCTCCCATTCCCTCCAAGATGTCTCTCCCCCACAGGTTGATGGGAATGTGCGGCAGGACAAAAGGTTGAAAGAGTCCTGTGTGGCCTTCCTCATCCTTCCACCTTAGAAAGTGAGAACTCTTCTGTGGGTCTCGGGCTACTCCCACACCATGTAAATTAGTCTGAGACTCCTCCAGAGGCCAGGCTTTGGCCCAAAATTGAAGAGAAAGGATTGAAGTATTGGCCCCTGTATCCAGGAGTCCCTGGAAGACTTTGCCTTCTATTGTCAGAGACAACATAGGTCTACTGTCCAAGGTGGATACCCAGCATGCTAAAGGGCTGGTAGAGCTGAATCCACCCTCTCCCCTTTCCCTCTTTAGGAAGGGATTGTCTGTGGTTAGTCTGGGAAGCAGTGTCAGTTGGGCTATACAATCCCCTTGAGGTATTACTGTGACTCCCTTTGATGCTTCTACCATGATTTTAATCTCACCTTGGGTATCCTCATCAATGACACCCGGAATCACTCTAACGCCCTGCATTAGGGCACTACTTCGGCCCAACAGAATGCCCACCGAGCTAGGTGGCAATGGTCCCAGGACCCCAGTGGGGAGAGCCTGGGGCCCCATCTGGGGAGTTAATATTGCTAGGGTGGCGGTACAGAGATGCAGCCCTGCGTTTCCTGGGGTGCCTCTGATAAGGTCCTGGAGATAAACGGGTTTCTCTGGGGCATGAACCGAATAGGGTTTACCGATGGTCCCTCGGGAGCAGGTGTAGTCAGTGCTCCATACACCTGCTTGGACGGGGCCCGGAATGGGCCCCGCCTGCTGTTTCCTGGCAGAGGGAGAGGATTGCCTTGTGCATCTGATTTAGATCTGCGTTCATTACTCCAATGTTTCCCTTTCCGGCAGCGGGGACATAGGACTGGTCCACCCTGATTTGCTCTTGGGAATGGACATTCCCTTTTGAAATGCCTTGGCTGTCCGCACTGGAAACAGGTTTTAGGGTGAGCCCCTTCCCTTGCAGGCCCTTTCATGGCAGAAACAATAACTTGTCCCATAATGTGATTTTGGTCAATATCCCGACATAATTTGAGATAGATATTTAAACTCTTGTCCCTATGTGGGTGGATGGCCTCTTTGCAGTATTTATTGGCATTTTCAAAAGCCATTTGTTTTACCACAGGCATAGCTGACTCCACATCCCCCAAAATCCTAGTGGCCAACTGCAAAAGCCGATCCACAAAATCTGCAAATGGCTCCGAGGGTCCTTGTAATACTTTGGACAGCTGTTCTCCAAGCCCCCTTGTTAGGGAGTTGCTTCCACACCTGCGTGGCAGCAGCGGCCACCTGTGCATACACCACGGGATTGTACACAATCTGGGCGGCTAAGGTAGAATACACGCCCCGTGCCTGTTAGCATCTCCACATTCCTTTGTGGGAATCCCACGGCGGCATTGTGTGCAGCGGTCTGGAAGCAGTTCTCCTGATACTCGCTTCTCCAGAGAAGATACTGCCCTCCCGACAATACTGCCCAGCAGAGCTGCTGCCAGTCACTAGGTGTGCAATGCAGAGCCGAGAAGGACTCTAGGATAGATTGTGTAAATGGGGCATGGGGTCCATAAGCACTGACTGCCTCCTTAAGTTGTTTTATGTCTTTAAAATTTAATGGATCATGCTGTCGAAGCACCTGCCCCTATTGATTGGGGTCTGGAACCTCTATGACAGGGAAGAAACCCCCCCTGGACCCCCAAGAGGCACCGAGGGTTGTGGTGTGCCCGAGAGGTTGGTGCAGCTAGGATTTTGAGCTGGGGGACGTGAGTTAAGTTCGCATTTCATCAACTTTCTTTGTAGAACCCTGATATCCTGCTCTAAACTGCTCTCCTCATCCTCAGAATCTCCGCCTGAGGACTCAGGGGTCCCAGAATCTTCCCCACCCTCAGCCTCCAATGCTTGGAGTGACTTTTCAGATTCTTTTTCTTGGCCCCCCTCAAAAGTCACTTTAACCTCGTCTAGTTGTTCTTTCACTTTTGCATTATCACTAAGGAGTGCGTCCCGTACCCGTCTCCATAAAGAAAAGGTGGTTATAGGTATGTTCTCGGGGCCCTTTTCATGTAAGGCTTTTTGTAAATCCTTCTTGACCTCTTCCCAATCCGGGATATTAAGACCTCCAGAATACATAAACCATGGACTGCTCTGTTGTAAAACCTTTATAAAATCCTTAGCTGTGCGTGTCTTAATACCAGTCCCCTGTTTCTTTAGCAGTTCTACTAACTGGTCTTCTAACAGATGAGTAGGCACTGTGGTCCCCATATCACCAATTCACCCCCTTACCTGCTGGCTGGCTCCCGGGTGGTCCTTTAGCACTGTCCCTTCTTTCCTGATCTTGGTGGAACCTCCACTTGTAGTGCCAGCACTAAAAATCGCACTCGGAGGTTGGGCGAGGGGCTGAGGACTTGAAAAAGAACACATCAGTGGGTCATTCGTGTGGAGAGAATTCCCTTTATTGTCAGAACAGCCTGCTATATATATCACTCTCCAGCCCAGTCAAAAAGTTCCAGACAAGTGGAAAAAACACCAAGGCTCCGCCTCAGCTGCAGAGAAGCACAATAACAGGAACTTGTGGGTGGGTCATGTGGTACTGAGTGTTCCAGTAACTGTGGTCAACAGCCAGAGTGCAACCCAAGGTCAGCAGAGAATGGGGGATGAGTTCCCACAGGGAAGGTAAAAGATGTTAGAAGGATATGGAAATGGAGATATTTTATTAAGAAGGATTTATGTATGAAGATTATGATGGCTGGATATTTCCAGAACAGAAAAAAAGCTGAGAAAGCCCAAGCAAGTGATAAAGGTCTGTGTGGGTTTGCTATGATATATCAATGATGAGACAAAGATAATATATAAATAATACTAAAACTTCTAAGGTTACAGTTTAGTCAACTAGTTTAAGGAACAAAATATATATCTAGTCAAGTTTTATTTAAGATTGTTTGGTTTTTTGCCCAAACTTTATCTACATAGCACATGGTAATTAAAGTGCCAGATTGGTATAACTAACCTTCTTGAGTGTTTAGCAGTCATACTTTGAGGCCTATACTAATCTAGTCAGAGGGACTTAAAGGGGTAATTTTTTGTTCCTTGCCCTCCAAGGTCAACTAAGTCCCAGGAGACTATGGAACATCTATTGAAATGTCCTGTAACTGTGGTGAGTCACCTGTTCTCTTGTTCAGAGAGGCCATGGAGACTCCAACAGATGAACTTGAACCAGTGTCCAGTCTGCAAAGAGGAGGGTCAACACAGAGGAAACATTTCCTCCAGGCTTCCAAGTGAAGCCCTGGTTGAGCAGGACCTTTGACATATGATTTACACATATGATTGTATTGCCTGCATGTGTTTAAGTGCACTCATGTCATGCACTGTCCGTGGAGGTCAGAAGAGGGTTTCATAACCCCTGGCACTGGAGTTATGGTTGGTTGTTAGCTGCCATGTGGGTTCTGTGAATCAGACCCAGGTCCTCTGCAGGAGCATCCAGTGCTCTTAACTGCTGAGCCATCTCCCCATCTCCCCATCTCCAAGCTCTTGTACTTTTGATTTTTTTCTGGTCTTTTTGAGACAGGGTCTCCCTATAGCTCCAGCTGTCCTGGAACTCACTATGTAGACCAGGCTGGCCTTGAACTCACAGAGATCTGCCTGCCTTTACCTCCTGAGTGTTGGGATTAAAGGCGTGTGCCACCACGCTCAGCCATTTTTTTTTTAATGTGTATGAGTGTATTGCCGCATGTATGTGAGTGCACCTGTGTCATGCAATGCCGCGGAGGTCAGAAGAGGGCTTCAGATTGCCCTGGAAGTGGAGTTAAGGATGGTTTGTAGTTGCCATGTGGGTGGTAGGAATTGAACCTGGGTCCTCTGCAAGAGCAGTCAATGCTCTTAACTGCTGAGCCAACTCTCCAGCCCCTGAAAGGTGTTTTTATGTTGCTTCTATCTTTAAGCAAGGATAAGTTTAGATGTAAAGTTCTTAGATCATACTTTCTTTGAGGACCTCATTAGCATTTTCTTATGATATATATTTAAAAAAAATATTTATTTTTTAATGTATATGAGTATATTGCCTCCATGTATGTGAGTGCACCCGTGTCATCCAATGCTGCAGAGGTCAGAAGAGGGCTTCAGATTCCCCTGGAACTGGAGTTAAGGACAGTTTGTAGCCACCATGTGGGTGCTGGGAATAGAACCTGGGCCCTCTGCAAGATCAGTCAGTGCTCTTAACCACTGAGCCATCTCTCCAGCCCCATCCATGATACATTTTTATTAAAATATTTAATTATGTGTATATGTAAGTGCTTGCATGAGTTTATGTGTACTGTGTGTGCAGGAACTCTAGGAGGCCAGAAGTGGCCAGCACTATGTGAGTGCTGGAAACCAAACCTAGGGCCTCTGGAGAAACAGTAAGCATTCTTAACTGCTGATCCAGCTCTCCAGCCCTAGTATCTTTTATTTAGTGTTACTAGTGTAACATGTGAAGCATATGGATTTTTCCTAACTTTGAGATGACAGAATCTTCTGCCCAGCTGTTCGAAGTGCTGACTACTTCTGAATATAGATGTTGTACCTTGATGTTGATTGGCTATTGTGTAAGTTTTCTCCATGGACATAGGCTCCTTCCATCAATAAGTTCATTCTTCTTTATGGAAAATAATTGTTGTGGCATAAAACTGTCTCCCCTGAATGTCAAACTTAACTGTACCTCCCTGCTTAGGATCATCACAAGCAAACATGAGTATTGACACTCCACAAGAAAGAAGGGGCTGGGAGAGTCAGCCTTACCTCCCAACCAACCAGTCAGCCTGAGTTGCACAAATGGGAAGGGACTAAGGGTATATAAGTGGAAAACACCATGAGGACACCGTCTTGCCATTTCATGTGTCTACCAGGGGGGTCACAGTCTTCATGCTTGGGTGTGGACTTTCCAGCAAGGCCTTAAGTGGGGGGGGGCACTCTTCTGTGAGTAATCCCTCACCCACTGCTCTGTTTGAAAGCCCAATAAACTCGTTAGGATTTTCCAAACTGTAGTTTGGAGAATTTGTACACCTTTTTGTTGTAGGACCAAAGGAGGGGGGGACTGGAAGGCATTTGCACCTGCCACAAGAAATTTTAGCAACAATTCTAAACATAAATCTTTAATTTTGGGGTGGGTGTTAGTTATTCCAGTTATATGCCTATTCAAAGTGAACATTCACGTTGTGCACCCGTGTTCTTATTTTTGTTCTTAAAATTCTTTAAAATCACGTTTACTTTTGCTGTTTTGCACTGCCTGTTCTGTTTAGTGATCTCCATCCTTTCTTTTTTGTGCTTCTTTCATGTCTGTGCTGCTTTATTCTATTTTCCTACATTTTTGGAGCCCTGTTGCTGTATGCGTTTTTCTGCTATTATTCATTACCTATTTTGGCTAAAACTGAAATACACATAATACAAAATTTACCATTTTAATCATTTTTTGTGTGAATATATGTAAGTGCATGTTTGTGTGTATATGTAGGGGGTGTTTGCATGTATGCAGATGCTCATGCATGTGTACACATGTGCATATGGAGATCAGAGATTGATTTCAAGTATTGTTTCTTAGGAGTTGTTCACCTCGTTTTTTGAGACAGGGTCTTTCATTGGCCTGGAGCTTCCTGAGTAGGCCAGGCTTGTTGGTGGGTGAGCCTTAGGGATCTTCCTGTCTCCACCTCCTCAGTGCTGGGACTATAGACACATACCACCACACTCCAATTTTTCATGTGGCTGCTGAGGCTCAAACTCAGATCCTTGTACTTGCTTAGCAAACATTTGCTGGCCTCATCTTAACCCTGGAATTGGGCTTTTACTTTGGTAACCTATGGTGTTTAGTAGGGACACTGTACCCGATATCAGGTAACTCCTTTTAATCTTTTTTTTTTGTTTTTTGGTCTTTTTTAGACAGGGTCTCCCTGTAGCCCCAGCTGGCCTGGAACTCGTAGACCAGGCTGGCCTTGAACTCAGAGAGATCTGCCTGCCTCTGCCTCCTGAGTGCTGGGATTAAAGGCATGCGCCACCACACCCGGCTTTAACCATTTTTAAGTATACGCTTTCAGTAGTGTTATATACAGTTGAACTGTTGTAAATATAGCTCCAGAAGTTTTTTCATCTTGATAGACTGAGATTTTTATTGAGTAAACCATAACTCCCTATCACCTTTATCCCAGTTCCTAGTAAACACCCTTGTATTTTCTGTCTCCATGAACTTGAATATTCTAGGTATTTGGCTCTTTGTTTAAATTGTTTAAGATTTCATTTTATTTGTGTCAGTGTGTGTCTGTGTGTGGGTATGTGCATGTGAATGCAGGTGCCCAAGGAACTCAGAGGCATTGGATTCCACCAGGAGCTAGAGTTATAGGTGGTTGTCTGCTGTCTGACACGGTTACTGAGAATTGAACTTGGGATCTCTGAGAGCAGTAGGTGGTCTTAATAGCTGAGACATCTCTTGAGGCTGGTATTTGTCTTTTTGTGACTGGTTTATCCTTCTTGGTCTCATGTCTTTAATGGCCATCCATCCATGTTGTTGCTGTGTCAGAATTCCCTTCCTTTTTAAGGGATGGCTATTACCTTGTATGTGTTACTATATTTTGCTAATACATTCATCTGCTTATGTGCATGGGTCATTTGCTTCTACTTCTTTTTTTTTTTTTTTTTGGTTTTTTTGAGACAGGGTCTCCCTGTAGCCCCAGCTGTCCTGGAACTCACTGTGTAGACCAGGCTGGCCTTGAACTCACAGAGATCCGCCTGCCTCTGCCTCCCAAGTGCTGGGATTAAAGGCATGTGCCACCATGCCCGGCTGCTTCTACTTCTTGAGTACTGTGCATAATGCTGCTGTGTGCATGGATATGCAGCATCTCCCAGAGACCCTGCCTTCAATTCTCTTGGGTACATACCCAGAAGCAGAATGGCTACATTCTATGGTAATTCCATTAAAATTGTTTTTGAGGACTTACCACAATGGTTCCCATGGTTACCATACCATTACTCCACTCCAGTTCCACATGCTTGGTAACACTTATTTTCTGCTTTTTTCTTTTTCTTTTTCTTTTTTTTTTTTAAATCTAGCAGTCACCCTAATGACAGTCAAGTGATATTTTATTTGTGGGTTTGATTTGCAGTTTTCTAATGATTCATGATTGTGATGCTAAGCCATCTCTCCAGCCCCAACTTTGTTGTTTATATTATTTGATTCACAGATGCATTATGTTGTGAGGTAGTCTACGCCACCTTTGTGTTTTATGTTGTGCTTCTGGTGTCCTGTTGTACACAAATGCTTGCCAAATCCAGCTTAGGAAACATTTCCCTTCATTTTTTCTACATGAGGATTAAAAGAAGGAAAACTGTAAAACACTTTTATGTGTTTGGTGATGGTGTTATTATTTTCTTTCTCTTTGCCAATAATTTATTTACTGGTCAATGTTCTTATTTACTCTTTCTTTTGTAATTTCTATCTTTTGTTACCTGTGGTGGTATTTTATATAAATCTGTGTTGGTTATTTTATGTCAGGTCATCTTTGAATGAGGCAAGTTATTTATTTATGAATCTACTTTTCCCATTAGGCTTGGGTGAGGAGGTGCTCCATGATGCAGGCTTATATGCACGTTAGGGTGAAGTGGTTCTTTCAGTTTTACCTCTAGACAAATTATCAGTGCAGGGTTACTTACAGTTCAAAATCTTGCTATCTTCCATGTGTATCTAATAGACTGCTTCCTGCAAATGTGGAGCCTGCCTTCTTCTACAGCATTCCCCCCAACAGCTTGTTGATTCCCTCACATTGCTCCAAATGGAGAGTATGTTGACTGCTGGGATGTTCCATGATGTTTGGCAGCTGTGCTCTGGGAGTCTCGTCCGTTGTACACCTGTTGATGTCCTTGAGACTCCTCTGGATTTCTCTTCTGTCATATTCCAGAAGTCTACTGTAACCTGTTAAGGGTGGAACTTGGCTTTTTCCATTATCGTTGATGTTAGGGTGATTTACAAGGTGAGACTATACAGTGGAAGGCCCAGGTAACTGTATTCACTTTCCTTTTCTACTCCTTTCTTTTTTGAAGTTTGATGCCTTTCCAGTTCCTAAGATCCAGAACAGAGCAAAAGAAGAACTATGGGAGGTGACAGTGTTTTTCAGTGCATGTCTGAGTCTACCACTTCCTGTTCACAGAAGAATCTCTTCTAGTCCTTCATTTCCTTTCCTTGCCCTTCCCTCTTCCCTTCTTTCCTCCTTTTCCCACCTCTTCTCTCCCTTCCTCTTCCCCCTCCCTTTCTTTTTCTCCCCTCCCATTTCCTCCTCCTTTCTCCTTTCCCTTCCTTCTCTTCCATCCTTCTTCCACCCCTTCTCTTTCGACTCTCCTCTCCTCTCCCTTCCTCTTCTTCCTTCTTCCCTTCCCTTCCTTCCCCCACATACATTTCCTCCTTTTTTCTCTTTTTAAATCAGTGTCTCACTGATCCCAGGCTATCCTCAAATTTGCTATGTAGCTGAAGATGACCTTGAACTTCTAATCTTCCTCCTTCTACCTCCTGAGTGCTAGGATTGCAGGCATGTGCCATCACACCTGGTTTATGTGTGGTGCTGGGGAGTAAACCCAGAGTTTTGAGCATGCTAGGTAAGCATTGTAATGGCTGAGCCTCACCCTAAGCCTACCTTTGTCTCTTCAATTACAGAATGGTAATAATAATGGTCAAAGTTTTATTGGGTGCCTACTTAATGAGCAGGACATTCTAAGAGCATTACATGTATCAACTAATTTAAGTTTCACCTATGTCATCCTCTTTCTGTAGATAAGGAAACAAGCAAAAATTGTAGAATAAATAGCAGAACTGATATCAAACTTAGGCTACCTGTTTCTAGAGCCTGTGCAGGTCCCCTTTTCCACAACCCTTCTGGAGACCCACCTCATGGAGCTGTCTCAAGGATTAAAACTGCAGTGTACACCAAGTGCTGAGAACAATGAACGTGGTAGGTCGGTAGTCTCCTGTGGGGGCCTGAGGCTAGGGGCGAGGCAAGATGGCACCTAGAGGAAATGGTTGGGGTGTGACCAGACTTGTTTGGCACCTAGAGGAAACGGCTGGGGCATGACCAGATTTTGGAAGAATTGCTGGTTGGCTCCCGCCATCCTGGCAGCACGTGATCACCTTGTGAATGCTAGCTTTGCAATGAAGAGGGGACTGCATGCTCAAGTTGACCTTTAAAATGATTGGACGATCTGCCGGGGAGGGGTTTCCCACTTGTGGTTTTTGCCTTTATAAGCTCTGTGACACCGGCAATAAACGAGTTCCTGCTTGACTTGCTCCCTGTTGCATCTGACTGTCTCCCAGGGAGGCTGCAAGTAATGGGCAGACAGCTCACCTCCCTTTCCCCGGCTCCTGTGTTGGGTCAGGACCCCCGACATCTGGCGCCCAATGTAGGGCCTGAAGACCACTCGAACCCATTGGGAGAGCTGATTGCTGGGGCTAATCAGGTGAGTATCGAGAGAAGTGAGACCCCAAGAGATGAGTAATGCAACGAGCAAGAGTGAGGACCTGGCACTCACAACGCTGAGACACATGTTGAGATCCAGGGGGTTAGAACAGTTTGATTCCTCATCAAAGGAGGTCTGGGAGGCTGCCTTGTATCTCGCTCCCTGGCTGCCTGCTGGCAATTTATTCCAGTGGGCTACCTGGGACCAGCTTGAACAACTGGCTTGCAAGGCAGAGATCAATAGCGCTTTACCCCATGATCTCAGCCCTTAAGTCATTTTTTCAACCCAATCCGACCCCCAGGCATACCGGCCTTTGCCAGGTGGATAAGGCCACAGGGGAAGATCAATGGGTCATGTTTGATGAGGAGAGAGCCCAACGATTGAAAGTGAAACCAAAGCGTATACTATGGAGAGATCTGGAAAGTGGGAGTGATAAGAACGGGGGAGAAAAAAGGGGGGCCCTGGGCAGTCAGGATGAATATGAGGGAGCGGAGCTCTCTGCTCCCAAGGGACTGGTCCAGGCTTTCCCCATAAACATCAACCCCGAACCCCAGCGCCTGGCTGCCTGGTACCCTTGGGAGGCTAAAGATCTTAAAGAATTAAAGAAGGTGGTGGCTGAGGATGGTCCCAGGTCCCCCTGGGTCAACACCCTTCTCCAGGGCTTGGTATATCAACCCTGTATAGCAAAAGACTGGGTGGATCTAGCCAAGGCAGTCCTCTCCAGCCCCTTGTTTATTAAATGGGTGGCACTATACTGAGAGGAATGTTGGGTCCAGGCGGAAAATAACTGTGCTGCCAACCCCCCATCCCTATCACTTTCAGCAGGGACCACGGACGCCTTTGCCATGGGCACCCAGCAGGCAGCACTTCCGCCACCATATACAGAACAGGTCAGGGCCCTTCGCCTCAAGGCCTGGCATAAGTTAGATATGGGCCCTCTGGAGCCACCCATATTGGGGATCCATCAAAGCTCAGGGGAGCCATTACATGAGTTTATAGGTAGGGTTAAAAAGAGTCTAAAGAGAAAGTTTCCCCCTGGGCCACTCAGAGAATAGTTCATGGAAATGCTAGTATGGGACGGTATGAACGCCGACCATAAGGTCACCTGCGTGGGGTTAAAGGACCATTCCATGAGCAGCTGGATTGTAGCCTCAAAGGCCATAGGATCCAAAACAAAGGTGACCGAGGCTATGGCCACGGTCCTCAAGACACAGACAGAGGCTCTAGCTACAGCCTTTAGAGAAGCCCTCACAGGCCTTGGGCCACAGGATAGGTGCCCCAGGGCTGAGGACCAGAGATGTTTTGGGTGTGGCCAGCTCAGGCACCTAAAGAGAGACTGCCCACAAGGAAAAGCCCCTCTCAAGGTGGAGGGGGACAAGCCCAGGGCCCCATACCCACGCTGCTGCAAGGGGTTTCATTGGAAAAAGGACTGCCAGTCCAGGTATGATGTGGAGGGCAAACCTTTAAACTAGGTTTGGGGCAACCCCCAGCCTCGTCACCAAAAGGGGGAGAGTTCACAGACCCTGTAGGGCCTACCACCCACTAGACGGTCCCTATCATGCTGGGGCTCCACCCTAAGATAGACATCTTGATAGATGAGTGGAGGTTCTGGGGCATTATTGACACCAGGGCAGACAGGACCATCCTGAGGGAGGAAGAACTCCCTGGAGGGTGGCCCCTCGAGCCTGGCCCACAGGTGATGGGTGTCGGTGGCACTGTGCCATCATGGGAGCTTAGGAACTGGCTCTGCTGGCAAGACCCTGATGGTACTAAGGGAGAGATCAGACTTTTGGTGGCTGAGGGGCTTTCCTACAACCTCTTCAGGAGAGACCTCCTGGGGGGGATGTTTTTGTGACCACAGACAATAGGGAGTTTATTGAAGGGCTCCTTGATGATGAGGAAATGAACAGGGTTATACACCCCCTTGACCACCTCTCAAACTACACGGGGGAGGAGTCTGAGTCTCCCCAGGCCCACCCCCAATCCTAGAGGCCGCTGTTTCTCAAGTTCCTGCAATCCCATGGTCCCCAGGGAGCCCAGTTTGGGTGGAACAGTGGCCCTTGCCTGAGACAAAGCTCCAGGCTTTGAGGCATATTATACAGGAACAACTTATGCTGGGGCACATCCCCCCCTCCATGAGCCCTTGGAACACCCCTGTTTTTGTCATAAAAAAGTCATCTGGCCAATGGAGGATGCTACAGGACCTCTGTAAGGTCAATACCAGAATGATGCTGGAAGGAGTCCCCTTGAGGGGACTGCCCTGGATACCTGCTATTCCCTTGGATCTGTTTCTCATAGTTACAGACATCAGAGTGCTTTTTTTCCATCCTCCTACAACCCCAAGATTGTGAAAAATTTGCCTTCTCTGTGCCTTCCACCAACTTCTGCACGCCTGCTGAGAGGTACAAATGGACACTCTTGACCCAAGGCCCAGCATTCTGTCAGAGCTACGTGAGGGCTCTCTTGAGCCCAATGGAAATTTTGCCACATGCTACTGTATATGCCTATATGGATGATATAATTTTGGGGGCACCAAGTCCCCACCAATTACAAGAACTATATTGGGCCACTCAAAAATGCCTCCAGGTGGGAGGGCTTCAAGTGTCCATGGACAAGATACAGACTGCTGCCCCCCTTTAGATTCTGGAGACTACATTGTTCATGGAAGGAGTAAGTCCCTTAAAGCCACAACTGACTATTAAACCTAATATGACCCTAACAGAACTTCGAAAACTATTGGGGGAAATCAATTGGCTACAGTCCTGGATACCTGTCTCTACTGAGACACTGGAGCCCCTGTTCCAATTGTTAGTAGGCAAACAGCGGTCAGAGCTAATCTATCTGAACCCACAACACCTAGACATTTTACAGGTGTCCAGGAGGCCCTGGACCAAGCCCAACTGTCCTACTATATGCCTGGAAAGGACCTCAATCTATGGGTGTTCCCTGGTGAGGCCCTAATGACATCCATCCTCACACAAGGGTGGAGGCCCCTCCAATGGGTGCATACCTTTAGGGGGCACTCCATGGGTGTATACACCCACGGACCAGTTGGCTGACCTAATTGAGAAAGGACGGGATATAACCCTGAGACATTATGGCATTGACCCCCACAAGATTATTATCCCTTATCAGCTAAAGGACTTTGAATGGCTCTGCAGAAACAACAGCTGAATGGCCACAGCCTTGGAGGGCTTTCTGGGAAAGTTGGACTATCATTATCGTCCTCACAAATGGGTAACCTCCTTTGGTACCCTCCACTGGGGGGCCCCCAGGCTTTTTGTCAAAAACCCTCTGACGGAGGCGTATAATGTGTTTACTGATGGAGGAAAATTCAGAGCCACTGTAGTAATTTACCTGGCGGTAGGAACAGAACCCAAATCATGTTCACACTTGCAAGGGCTCCGCTCAATTTAAAGAACTCATGGCCATTGCCCTAGCCTTGTCCAAAGTAGATGACCCCATGAACTTGTTCTCTGACAGCCTATATGTAGTCAACCTTCTCCCAGGGTTATTAAATTCTCATATTTGGTTAGATGACAACCTTATTACCCCCCCTAATGATCCAGGTTCGAACACTGTTAACAGAAAGAAGGGCCCATTTTCCTACGACACCTTAGGGGCCACCAAGAGCTGCCTGGGTTCCTCTCCCGGAGCAATGCAGAGGCAGATAAAATGCCTTCTACCCATATCCTATCAGCAGGCCTGGAGGAAGCTCAACAACTGCATAATCATACCCATGTAAATTGGCGGGGACTCCATAAGAGGTTCCCTCCAGTCCTTATCAAGGACCTAAGAAAAATTGTACATACCTGTAAGTCTTGTCAACCCTTTGTACAGGTACCACCCCCCAACAACCAGGGCTAAACCCTAGGGGGCTGAAGCCTAACTCTCTTTGGCAGACAGATGTCACACGTTACGTTCCTTTTGGAAAACTCAAGTATGTTTTCGTGTCTATTGACACGTTCTCACATGCCTGTTGGGCTACCGCCCATACAGGAGAAAAGTCTAAACATGCTCAGACTCACTTTGTCCAGTTCTTTGCTATGCTGGGATTACCTCAAAGGATTAAAACTGACAATGGACCACGCTTCATAAGTAAAAGCTTACAGGACTTCTTCTCTTTATGGGGAATCCACCATAACAAGGGGATCCCCTATAACCCCCAGGGCCAAGCTATCATAGAACATAACCATCAGGACCTAAAGACCCAATTACAAAAACAAAAAGGGGGAATAAGCCCCCACCAACAGCTAGGTTTGGCCTTATTTACCATTAATATTTTCAATTTTTAAAAAAAGGTCAATTGGAATCTCGATTCCAAAAACATTGGGGACGTCAGGAGCAAAGACCAGAGGTACAGGGCAGATGGAAGGATCCAGGAACAGGACAATGGCAAGGACCCGACCTGCTCCTTACTATGGGCAGGGTGTTTGGATGTGTCTTTCCCACGGATGAACCCCAACCCATCTGGGTACCTGCAAGGAATCTAAAGATGCAGGAATAACCCTGTCCCAAAGGTAACAGCCCTTTGAGGAAGATTTCTATGTCTTATAGGATGGAGTATTTTGGATGGAAGGCTTTCATTGCTGTGCTCGCCACTGCTGCCCTGGCCATCATCATCTTTATCATTACCGTCATTATTCAAGATCTGATAGCTAAATTACAGAAAAGTCAATAGATTGCTGACCAAAATCTGTCAATAATGGTACTCCTCCTGCTAGCCATCTGTCAGATAAAAGCCAAGGACCTCTGGGCCTTGGTCCCTTCCCTGCCTATACTCTTGCCCCTATCGCTTTCTTCCCCAACTTACCCCACCCTCTGTTCAACTAATTCTATGCTTGGCCTCCCCACCATGGACCCAGTTCCTTCCTGGGAACCACTCAATGGCTCCTGGCCCCTAAGTGACTCTCTATGCTTCACTACCAACAATGCACCCTCATGCATTGGGCTGTTCGACCTGACCGTCCAGGATTATGCTGGTGATGCCTCCTCGGGTCACATGCTTAGACTCTAGGGCCTTTCCCCTACCTTCAACAAAAGTGATACAGCTTCGGTCCTCGCAGCACTGGGGGCAAAGGCTGGTATGGGGATGCGGGGGATTAGTACCCTCCCACCTCCATTGTGCCCTACTGTTCTACAACCACCGCTCCCCAGCTGCCCATGCACATGCTCCCTCACACCCTTTTTCCTCGTGCTCCCCATACCATGGCAGAGATGCCACCCCAAGCCCAACCATGCCACCCCTCCCTTTTGCCACTTCAGCTTTTCCCCCCTTAATCACCCCCTAGGATCTTGGAGACAACTGGTCCCAACCTTTCCCTATGGTGTTAGGATCTCCCCTACCAACAACGAATCAATACTCAGTAACTGGGACCTCTGTTGTCTGCACGCCTGCCTGGGTATGAGGCTGTTATTGGCACAACAGGGCCTTCGGCTTTCTAATGGCACTTACAAGGTCACCAATCCCAGTAATTTTGCCAAAAACGACATCCAAACAACCACCGATCACTCAACATCCTGGCCCCCTACACCCATTTGTGTGCGACCCCCGTTTGCCTTATTGCTAGCCAATGTTACCTCTGACCCTCAGGGACAACTCAACTGCTCCGATACCAACACCACCTGTGTCCTGGCGGCCTGCTGGAACCATCCAGCCCACATAGTCCTTTTCATGTGTGAACCCGGGGCCCTTTGGGTTCCGGTCACCAATGCAACCCACTTCCATGCTGTCACCTTCATAGAGCGGACAGCCTTGTCACAAGCCCCCCACGTAAAATGAGATTTTGGGATCACTGCTGCTCTCATCTCAGCCATCATCCTTGCATTGGGGTCGGCCACCGCTGCAGTAGCTATCACCCAATCCTCCACTACTGTGGAGACACTCAACGAGGCTGTGTCCAAGGCCTCCTCCATCCTTCACACCCAGTCCCTTATTAATCAGCATCTTCACCAGGCAGTTAATGTGTTACAACAACAGATTGATCTCTTAAGTGAAGAGCTGGCAATTACCAAAGACATGGCTCTGCTAGCTTGTGACCCTCACTTTAGGTCACTTTGTCTCACTTCCTATAGAGTTCAAAATATTACTAAATCACACCTACAACTTGGAGACTATATTTACGGCCACTGGAACCAACAATTTCTTAATTATTCCATATTGCTGACCAATTAGATTATTGCTCTAAATTATACCTGGGCCCCAGTCCTATTGATGGACTCCTCCTTTTTTAGTAAGGTATGGGAGCATGTTTCTAATGCTTATGCTAACTTTTGTTCTCAGGTGTCTCTGCTCGATTATCAAAAGACAGAAATGGATGAAGAAAGTTCTGGTCCAACTCTCCCTGGCCACCCAGGCACACTCAGGCCCCTCCCTAAGACAGGTCCAGGTATGGATGCTTGAGTTAGCCTGAGGACCCAGGTTGTTTTGCCCCCTTATGGGATAGACCCCCCTGACATCTAAATGCATGGCTAATCCCAATGACGGGTAAGACCCTCCCAGACTGATGAACCTAAGAGAGGGACATGAGGGCAATCATGCTTACCTAAGGACAGGCAACTTCAGCCTGAGGAGAGGTGACCTAAGACAGGGAGGCCATAGCAGCGGAGGGGAAAGGGGACGGTGCCCCCCATCCCCTGGTCTATCCTGGAGGAACCTCACTTTTAAAAAAAGACAGGGGGAGAGATGCAGGGGCCTGAGGCCAGGGACGAGGCAAGTTGGCGCCTAGAGGAAACGGCCGGGGGATGACCAGACTTGTTTGGCTCCTAGAGGAAACAGCTGGGGCATGACCAGACTTGTTTGGAAGAATTGCTGGTTGGCTCCTGCCATCCTGGCAGCGTGATCACCTCATGAACACTATGCTTTGCAATGAAGAAGGGACTGCATGCTCAAGTTGACCTTTAAAATGATTGGATGCTCTGCTGGGGAGGGGGTTTCCCGTTTGTGGTTTTTGCCTTTATAAGCTCTGTGATGCCTGCAATAAACGAGTTCCTGCTTGGCTGGCTCCCTGTTGCAGGAGGCTGCGGGTAATGGGTGGACAACTCACCTCCCTTTCCCTGGCTCCTGTGTCAGGGCAGGACCCCAGACAGTCTCCCTCTCCTCTTTGACCTTCCTACTGCTGTTTCTCATCCTCTCCTTCCTGTATCCACACTTTAGTGATGTCACAGAGGAAACCAATGGCTTCAAATGATTTTGTTTGACAAATTAAAACATCAAAGGTGGTCTCAAATGTTTGAAAACATTTTCTTCTGAAACAATGTTTAAAATCCCAAGGTCTTGGAGTTAAAATTAGATAAGAAGAAAACTTTTTTATCTTTTGGTTTTGTTTGGGGCTCTAAAAATGTCTTACTGTCTTGAGCTAAGGGCAGGTGAAAAGGAAGGAATGGATCATGGATCATCACTGGAGGCCAGCACTGAAGGTCTCTGAGGTTTTGAGTCAGTTTGTAGATGGAAGTAGATGGAGTGATCCCCACCACATGTCTTGTAGAACTTTGAGAACTGTGCTTCACAATGGTCTGTTCCCTTGAGCTCTAAAGACCAAAGCCGGTCATCCTGTGGGATTTATGGTCCACTCTCCACCTGTTGCTTGCACCCTTACTCTCGGAACTTTCCTTAGAGAAGAGGCACAGGCTGTAAATTGGGCTTGTTGGCTTAATTTTATGTAAACTTTCCTTTCACACTCTGAAAGGAGAGAGAGATGGAGAGAGAATATTCATTGTCTGAACCCTAATTCCACTTTTGCTGCTGGAGTCTCTGGCTTTGATTTGGTCAGAGATTCATGCAAGCAAAATCAAAGGGGCCCAGGTGGATGACACTGTTTGCCAAAAGAAGGAAGACTTTAAGAGGACTGGGATAGGAAGAAATAATTGGTGGGGATCATGGTTAGCCAGCATCTCTTGGCCATTACATTATCACATCAGACTGTAGTTCTAGTATCTGGAATCCTGATGTGGCAACACACTCTGGACTCTGGACATCCAATAACCAGGGAAGCTGGCACCTTTGGTCCACATCCAGCTTCCAAGCCAGCTGCTGAGCCTGCTCACCTGTTGGCTTGACTTTCCAGCATTGAGCCCGCTTGCTGCCAGCCCATCACAGACTGTTTGCTTTGGCTGCTGGCCCCTCTGTTGCTTCTTGTGCCCTCCTCAAAACAGGGACTTGCTTGGCCTGTCCACTCTGCGCCATCTCTGCCAGCTGATGTCTTCTCTGGCTCCTTTTCCTTAGCATCAGGGTACCCTCTGTCAGCCTCCAGCTAGTCACTCAAAACTTTTAGAAGCAGAGGACCCCTCCTCTCCGCTTGCTTGCCCTCCTCTCCACTTATACTCATCCCATATGGATCTATTTTTTTAAAAAGGGAAACAAACAATCCTGGAGGACATTTCATCCCTAATAAAGCTCTCCAAGAAAAGTTCAAAGATGGACTGTTGTTTAGAGATCAATGAAAAGGAGATGGAATTTAAATATTAAGAAGAAAGCTCTTGCCTTCAGGTGAAGCTGACATTTGCATAATAATGAGAATGACTAGCCAGATGGAATTGAGAATCTGACCAGAATCGTAAATCCTGGTGAGGGAAGATCCATTTGCCTGAAATAGCAATGGGAGATATGCTAATCAGGGGATCTGCAGCTGTCCATCAGGGTCACAGATCCTGAGACAAAAGAAGTAGAGAGAGTTCACAAATAGGAGGCGATACAATTGACATTAAACTTAATTTGGTTTGTTTTCCCATCAGCTCCTGGCAGATGTGCAATTGCGGAAGTCTTTGGAGGGGTCAGGGAAGAGCAATTCCTTCTGTCAGAATTGTCTGACACTGTCATTACTGTTACTGTGTTAGGAACAACTGGAAGGAGGGAAAGGAAACTAAGGATTCTGACCTGAATCATTAGTGGAGAAGGAATGGAGCATCCTTCAAGAAGAGGAAAATAGAGATCCCAAATAAACACTTCTTGTCTCGATGGTTAAGACAGGGCAGAGTTAGTCTCTGAGTGATAGAATCAGTAATTGGGAAGGTACGGTAACTTGGAAATTGTGTTTCCTGAAGAGACAAGGTTATGTTAGCCTGACCCAGACTTAAATGTGAATTGTTTAACTTTGAGCAACAGAAGCAGTTCTGTGGGAAGATGGAGGGGTGAGGGTGGGAAGTCTCTAAATGGCCCTGTGATCTCTTACCCCTGTACAGAGGCCTTATTTAGTCCTCTTCCTTTCCATGAAGACACGAAGTGTGGCTTGTTTCCAACAGGACTGTGTCCACTGGCACACTGCAGATATAATCAAAGCCCCTTTTCTGTTGACCATGAGTTGATCACGAGGTGATTTTGTGGGTGACCTTGGCCTAATTTAGGGCATGTCCTTCAAAAAAGGACAGAGGCTTTTTTAGTCTGAATACAGAGTCAGACTACAAACAACAGAGATGTGGCAGGTCAGCAGTGATGGAGAAGCGGTATCAAGATTAACATAGGAAGGTAGCTAGTTGGCAGAAAGACTGGAAACCTTCCCCAGGAGGGGGAGGGACAGCATGTAAGGGACAGAGCATGAGCCTGAAAAGCATGTGGATGTGAATATTGGAAATGGCAGGTGCTATGGATGACCTATAAAGGGTTGTGACCGTTGGACTAGGGGTTCTGAGCCCCGGCCCTTTCCCAGTTCTCTGGCCTATTTTCAATCCCAGGAGAGCCTTTCTCTTCCTTTATGAACTATTATTATCCATGTGCCCCTGGTCTAGTGTTTTGTTCCAGATACAAGAACCTGGGCATCTCACTAGGTGCCCTCTGTACTCAAATCTGCACTTATAACAGATCTTTTTTACTTTGAAGAAGCAAGCTGCCACGAGTCCTACAGGCCCAAGGAAGTAGACTGTCCAGGAAAGTTAACTGTCCAAGGAAGTTAACTATCCAAGAACACTTGGAGTCAGCTTCATTTGCTGCTGAGTGCATAGATGAGTCCTGGCCAATGTCTTGACTTCATCCCTGTGAGGACTGATCAGAGAACAAGCCGAACTATGCTTGGGCTCCTGGCCATGGAAACTATGAGGGAATAATGAATATCACTTAAAGCTACTGGAGTCTGTGGAATATGTATTACATAGCAATAGAAAATTACTATAGAAGTTTCTTCAAAACACAAGACCCATGTAAACTGAAGCAGACAAAAGCCCAGCATAGAACTGTGGAAATGGGCAGTAGGCCCCAATCTTAGCCAAATAACTACTGGAAGCTGATTACTGCCAGGTGAGGGAGAGCTGATCTTTTTTAAGGGAGTGATTCCAAATAGGCTGACTAGACCTCAGTGGATGAACTTGCAGTTAGGTACATCTGGGGACACTAACTTGATTTCATAGGCCTTAGCATAAATGACAGCATGCATGAGATCCAATGGGGGGGGGCTATGGGAAGGTGTTGATGAGGAACTGGTTATAAAGATGATTAAGATATGTATGAAATAACACAAAAATTCAATAAAAATATACAAAAATGTCAATTTGAGGTGCTGATAGAGTATTTGCCTAGCATATGTAAAGCCCTGGATTAGATGTCCAGCACCACATAAACTTGGTTTGCTGGTTTACACCTATAATCCTAGCACTCAGGAGATAGACGGCCCTGGATTAGATGTCCAGCACCACATAAACTTGGTTTGCTGGTTTACACCAGCAAATTCTGGTTCTCTAGGAGAACCAGAATTCTGTTCTAAGTCAAGGCTGGTGGTGTAGCTCTATTGGTCAGGTACTTGCTTAGTGTGTAAGAAGCCCTGGGTTCTAGCCCCAGCACCATATAAAATTGGGTGTGGTGACATATGCCTTACAGAATTTAGGAGGTAGAGGCAGGATGATCAGGAGTTCCAGGCCAGCCTGGGCTACAAGAGACCTTGCCTCAAGAATAAACAAAAATACAATAGAACAATGCTGTGTTGTTAAAGTTGGTGTCTCATACAAATTCCTGCAGCTGGTTGCATGTCTATCCATTCTCTTATCTGGGATGTCTCTATCTGGCTATGATAGAGTCTCAGCTATGTTTCTGTGTCTTTTCTATAGAACAGGAAATGATGTGAGTCACCCAGGTAACACTTTTAAGGCAAAGGATTACACCCAAGCTTTTAACCTTAAGCACTCTGCTTCCTGCTGCTCAACCTCAGTTCAGTTCAATTAGAAACATTGTTGAACATCTGCTCTATTACAGAGTTCCTGTTGCGCAGGAACAAGAAGCAGGGGTATTGTTAACTGTGATGGAATGAAGCCCAGAAGCCAAGTCAAGGCCACATGACCCTGTGTATATTTCCAAGTTTACAAGATAAGTAGCCATCTTCTCTAGTCACTGTTATAGAGAGCGGATTGTCAAGTGTTTAACAGATCATATTTTCTGGATGTATGATCTCAAGAAAATTTTCTATTTGGGCTTCACCTCAAAAAAGAATATTGATAATATGAGGCATAACAGGGCTTGGGAGATCTCTCAGTAGGTAAAGTGCTTGCCATATAAGCACAAGAACCTGAGTTTGATCCCCAGAACCCATGTAAAAAGGCTGAGCATGGGGCCCAGTGTGGTGGCACACACCTTTAATCCCAGCACTCGGGAGGCAGAGACAGGCAGATCTCTGAGTTCAAGGCCAGCCTGGTCTACATAGTGAGTTCCAGGACAGCTGGGGCTACAAGGAGACCCTGTCTCAAAAAGACCAAAAAAAAAAAAAAAAAAGGCTGAGCATGATGGCACATGGTTGTAATCCTAGTATTGGGGAGTCAGGGATATGTGGATCCCTGGCACCCACATGCACAGGTACCACCCACACACACACACACACACACACACACACACACACACATACATACACAAAGTTAAGCATAACAGTAGTATTGATAATATGGTTCTGAGAACTGCATGAGTAAAAACACATGCAATTTCTGGCGTATACAAAACTCAATATAAGAATTTTACATATCATATGTTACTATTATATATATATTACTATTATTATCTACTATATGGTAGTATTATATTCATATAACATGCTACTGTTGTTTCTTTCAGACAGGGTCTCATGTAGCCCAGGCTGCCTGAAGCTCTCTCTGTGTAGAACTCCTATTTGGAAAGAAAACAGGACTCAGAACAGTGAGAACACCCACCCATCTTTGCTGCAGTGGTCCTAGTGGAAGCCTTCAGGCTGCTGGCTTTTCTTCAGGGTTGGGGCTCTTGCTTTCCTCCGGGTGCTTTCGGCAGCACAACCTGTGTCTGCATTTGCTTGTTTTAAGGCTGTAAGTTGCTTGGGTTTGGGTGTGTCTGCCTTCAGCTTCCTCCTTACTGTCTAATGCAGCGTCAGTGGGTGTTGTTGCCTGAGTGTTCCTGTTCACTTCCGTGTTTGTACAGTTCTGAAGGTGTGTGTGGAGGTGCTGCTTTGTGTCCCACTGTCACAGTGGCCATTTTCTTTCTCCTTTCGCTCTGTTCATCCATCTCTTCATGGATGGATTTTTGATCTTCTTGACAGCTTCTAACATGAGTGGCCATGTCACGAGGGATCTAGAGGCTGGAAGTTAACCTGAATACTTGCACCCATCCTGCCTGTTGCTAGAAGGCTTGGCTGGCTGGAGGGTCAGTAAAGGGGAAGAAAATGACACAGCTGACTGGGACAGTCATTGCATTGAAGCAGGAGAACAGGAAACAGAGGAAGAAGAGGCTCCAGAGATTAACATTTGGAAGGCAGCAGTAGTAGGGAGACTGGCAGCCCTTAGTCTGCCTGAGCTTCATTTGACCAAGGGAGCATGCCGGGAAAAGCCCAACTTCTAAGGACTTGGGAGAGAGATAGATACTGTGTTGATGACCCATTGAGTTTTGGTCAGTAGCCTTTGCCTCAGACCATTTTTTACCCTCTCTTAAAGCCAGGCCACAGCAAGATATGGCATACCTTCAGTCTCTTCCGTATCTCCCCTTAATAAATTATCTCCTAGGCTGGAGAGATGGCTCAGCAGTTGAAAGCACTGGTTGCTCTTGCAGAGGACCTGGGTTCGATTACCAGTACCCACATGGCAGCTAACAATTGTTCATAACTCCAGTTCCAGGTGATCGGATGCACTCTTCTGTCCTCTGTGGGCTTGCACGATATGGGCAGGCAATACACGTATACACAGAAAATAATAACAAAAAAGATCTCCTTGCTGGGTGTGGTGGTGCACGCCTTTAATCCCGGCACTCAGGAGGCAGAGGCAGGTGTATCTTTGTGAGTTCGAGGCCAGCCTGGTCTACATAGTGAGTTCCAGGACAGCTGGGGCTACAGGGAGACCCTGTTTCAAAAAGACCAAAAAAAAAAAAAATTTCCTTACCATCTCTGTACAATTCATTGTAAAGAGGCACAAGAACCTGAAAACTCTAGCACCTGCCTTCAAGACTCAGACTTGTGTCTATTTCAGCCTGGTTCAGGAGAGGAGGAGACACTCACCTTTCATTCTTCAAACACTGAGGAGCATTGAGGAGTTCTTAGTGGAGTACCAGGCCCTCATGTTGCTTTAACTTGACAATTTATATAGTATCCATCAGCAGAAGCAGCAGCATACCCTCCCCTGGATAACCCAGTCCTCTGTGGGACTCAAGTACTACAGTGACTAGACTTAAGCCTTCACTAACATTGTTCCCCTCTTAGGCACCTGTGGAATACAGCCTAAGGAGTCTTCCATTAGACATCTAAGATGTGCTGGTCTTGCCACAAGTCTGGATAGACATAGAATAGAAACTTGGTAACCCCATGAACTAGACTCCAGGAGCAGAGACCTCATACCTAGATCTTCCTTGCCAAGGAGCTTTTTTGATAATTGGACAAATCATGGTGCCCTCTTGGGTGTTCTGCTAGCAATCAACACTGTGTGTATTTGCATATCACTTATGCTATAGGGAGATGTGTCCTCAGGGGGTTGTTGGGAGCCTGAGCTGTCTTTCCTCATTCTGAAGTTTAGTGCCACTTGTCATTTCTAATTAAACTGTCATTCACAGCTAACGAAGTCATCCTGACTTGCAAGAGACTATTGCAGGAGTACTCTCCTCTGTGCAGCAGGGAACTGGCACCGGACTGCCTGTCAACATGCTGTCATTGTCTCTGTGTGGTTCCGACCATCATTAATAATGATGATCATGGTCATTAGGCCTAGGAAGAAAATAATGATGAAATGGCTCTAATTAGGCATTATAAAAACAACACATTCTTATCATTATGTTGTCTAGTATTAATTACAGTCATTAGAATCGCTGTAACAATTCAAACTTCTGCTTGAGTTTGTCTTCTGTGTGTTCAAGGCATTTGAAGACATGATCTCATTAGCTTTCATGGCATTCTGTCAAGGGGAGGACAACTTTCAAATCATGACTCTATGTAGAGGGAGTGTAACATAGAACTCCCAAGACCAAAACAAGATGCAGCAAAATAAACAGTGGACAGAGACACACAACAAGGAGACACGTTTGATGTGGTGAGAGACCCAACATGAAGATTTCAGAAAGTCGAGATCGCTTGTCTTTACTTTCCATTTTGTCCCTTCCCAGCTGTGTGACCTTGAGAGATTTGTTCTACCTCTCTGAATACGAGACTAATAGTGCTTCCTTGATTTCTTTCTTTCTTTGTTTCTTTCTGTCTGTCTCTGTCTTTTCTTCATTTGTGTGTATAGGATATGAGTGTTTGAATGCTTACAGGTATGTTTACATGTATGAGTATGAGTAGCTCAACCATGGCTGTTCCTCAGAATACCAATCCACCTTTTTGGGGGTGCAGGGCAAGGTCTCTCATTGGCCTAGAACTCATCAAGTAGGCTGGGCTGAGTGGCCAGTGAGCTCCAGGGACCTGCCCATCTCTGCTGATCCCGGAGGGCTGGGATTACAAGTGCGTGTTACAATGCTTGGCTTTTTTACTGAGTTCTGTGGTTCAAACTTAGGTCCTCATGCTTGTGTGGCAAGTATTTTACCAACTGAACCTCAATAGCGCTTCATTTTTCCTATTGGGGTTAGAGACTGTGCACATTTTCCTGTGACACCCCTTCCCCTTCAAAGTAAGGAGCAAAGTCGATACACTTGGTTGGCTGGGAATCTTGCAAGGAACCAAGTGAATATTTATTCCAGCTCCTGGCACAGAGTGTGACCCATGGTTGTTTTGTGTTCTGTGAATGTCATTTGAATAAATAAAGATGCAAAAGGAGGTTTTTTAATATAGTTTGAAACTGTAATTTGTATATAATGTATAGCTAAAGAGATTTAAAATAGGTCTATTAATTTCTGGAATATTGGCCTCTGAGCTGCCAGCAGTCAGAATCGATCTGCTGTTTGCTTCCATCAGCTGCTGCCTGTGAACTCTGTCTCTGCACTTCTCTTAGCTCCCTGCAGCTTTGGGCAGGAACTAGGAAGACCACCTTGGGGTAGAAATTGACCAGCCCCACTGTTGGCTCATGGCTGGACTTCTGCCTTCTGCCCATGCTCCGCTGTAACTAGAACTTCTGGAGGAACTCCCTGCTCCTTCTAGGTCATCTTCAAGCCCAAATTATTCTTTTCAGATAGCAGTGACATACATGGGGTCTTGAGGATGGGCCCTGAAGATTTCCATCTGAGGAATCCAAAAGTCCTTTAGATGTCCCAGCATCCCCTGTCTGTGTGCTTCAGATTCTAATTTACATATAAAATGATCTACCCAGATTCATCTCTGTTAGACCTTCCTCTTGAGTACAGAATAAATGGATGCTTAGTTCTCATTTAAAAGTAGGGGGAGATGGGCTGGAGAGATGACTCAGCTGTTAAGAGCACTGACTGCTCTTGCAGAGAACCTGGGTTCGATTCCCAGCACCCATATGGTGGCTAACAACCATCCATAACTCCAGTTCCAGGGGATCCGACACCCTCTCTGACCTCCATGGGCATGGCACGACTTGGGTGCATGCACCAACCTACATGCAGGCAATACACATATGCACGTAAAATAAAAATAATAGATAATAATTTTAAAAAGTAGGGGTAGGGATGTTGCTCAGTGGGTGGAGTGCTGCCTGCTAGCATGCAGTAAGTCGGGTTCTAGCCCCAGGATCACTTAAACAAGGTGGCTGTGCATGTTTATAATCCCAGCACTCGGGAGGCTAAGGCAGGAGGATCAGAAATTTAAGGTCATCCTTGACTACATAGTGAATTGGAGGCTAGCCTGGGACACATGAGATCCAGTCTCAAAGAAAACAAAACAAAACGTAAAAACAAAACCCAATAGGTACTAGTTGGGAAGGCTTTGGGTACTGCCTGTTACTGTCTAACCTGGCTTCTAATGTGCCCCAACTTCGTCTGTTCTTATCTGGGCCATCAGCTTAAAGAGCAAAAGAAACATGCCCATGCATTTAATGTTACTTGTGTGTGTGTGCATGTATCTAATAATGTTTTTATAGGTTAATGACTGATTTTATACTTTAGGACACAGTACTTACCTTATAGTGTTTTTATGAATGCTTATTAAGATGGAGAACACTGAAGACCTCAGAGCTATCTCGAGAAATGAATGCCACGGTTTCCTGGTAGAACAACTGTTTGCAATTATCCTGCCTGCTAAGGCACCAGTAATATATTTAGCTATAAGGAATGTCCTTAATATCTGTCTATGTAAACACCTGCAGAAGGATTTTCTCCTCAGCAGCTCTGGGATATGTAGGCATCTCGGCTGGTAGTCACGTAGGCTGTAGTTTGAATTTACAAATGTTTTAGCAGTTAAGATAAAACTGGGAATTACTGTAACTCGAGGCCCAGAACTTCAGAGTGTTAGCTCCTCTGGGTTTGCTAGTGTAAACAGAGCTTTCCCACCCTCTGAGTACACGCTTGGTCTCTTAATTGCCTGTTTCCATACAAGCATCGTAGTGTTTTCTTAGGCCTCTATGAAGTTGTGCATTTAGTTTCCTCTCCAGCAGAGTTCTCAGATGCCACCTGCAGAGACAGGGGAGCCTGGGTCCTCCTGGAGAAGCATCTGTCTGCCCCATGGAACCTTGCCCCAAGTGAAAGATCACCCTCACTCTCTCAGGTCTGGGGACAGTTAGTGTGTCATCTTGATTTCTATGGGGCATGGACAGGTGTCTCTGCCAGATGGGGTGTTGATGAGATGGAGTTCAAGGGAAGCAGGCATTCCGTGCTTGGTGGGAACACATCTCTGCTGTGTTCAGTTTTCTCTTCTATCTAGAGGCTCACAGCTACCATTCACTTCCTCAGATGCCTCTCATGGATGAAAAGCGGAAGAGAGTCGACTCTCAGGAGGACCAGAGTCAAGGACAACACAGTCTCTACCTATCCTTCTCCTCTGTGCATGTGTGTGTGTGGTGTGTGTTTTACTTGTGCATGTATGTGAAGGTACATGTGGAAGCCAGGGGTTCATGTTGGGTGCCTTTTTTGATTGCTTGTCCACTTTACTTTTTGAGACAAGTTCTAAACCTGCAGCTCATTGATTGGCTAGTCTGTTGGCCAGTGAGCTCCAATGATCCTCCTGTCTCTGCCTCCCAGCACTGGGATTTATAGGTATGTAACTGCACCTAGCTTTTTAAGTGGGTTCTGGGGATCTGATCTCAGGTCCTTGAGCATGTGCAGCAAGCACTTTACTAATTGAGCCCCAGCTGTCTACATGTCTTTTTGCTGAGGTTGGTCCGATCCCTAGGTTGGTGCTCCAGCTTCTCCTTCGGGTATATGGCCCATCACGTGCCTGGTCTCTGACTATGGGACTGGGCAGAGGAATGGAGGGAAGGCCTCTCTGGACTAAGGCATCATGAGATGGCTGTAATTTCTGGCTAACAAATTCTTCACAGCCTTCTTTGCCGCCAGCTCTCAGCTTTGTGTACTGGGAACATCTTGAGCAAAATGTCAGGGAGAGCATCTCGTGGAGTCCCGCTGACCAAAAACCTGGGCTGCTGAGGCTGCCATCTGCCCACAGTCTCTTCTAGGTAATTATATCAGTCTCTCAAGGCCTGGAGCAAGGGGAAAGTCAGCACACTTCCCTTCCTCTAGGAAGGCAATGCCCATTTCTTTTGCTCATTTGAAGCCATTGATCCTTACTGTCTCCAGGCATGAGAGGGGTGGGAAGACGGTGGTATATGGTGAGACTGGGGCCCAGTGGGGAGGGTAAGGGTAGAATAGAGTTGGAGAGGGAGGGACGCAGTGGTGCTTAACCCAGGAAGGGGCATAAATGCTAATTTGGGCAACTCTTAATTAAACCATAGGCTGGAAAAATTCCATTATTATTACTGCCTAGCTTTCTGGCTGCAGAAATTCAATGTCTTCTTTATTAGTGTAATTGTTTGAAAGCATTTTCTTTCTTCTCTGATTGCTAATTTACACCAAGAAAAGGAACTGTGTCTGCTAGCTTTTGGAAAGAAAATATTTTCAAATTGTATTGACAAAAAGCTTTCCTGCCTCTCTGTTTATTCCTATTTTTAGAGGATGAGGGTGGAAGGGAAGGTGTGTGAGGCTCTACATAATGCGATTTTTCATTTGAAAAGAGACTTGTAGCCACTGCTCAATCAGCTTTTAAATGAAGGGGTTCCTCCATTTTCTGGACTCCTTTTCTGGACCTGGACCATATGGACCAGGTGCTTCATCTTCATCGTTAACTTGATTAGGTTTGTAATCACCTGGGAGACACTCTTCAGAGTATGCCTGTAACGGTGTTTGTAGAGGCTGAATTGAAGAAAGGAGATCCACCCTGAATATGGAGAGCACCAGCCCATAAGCTGGGGTCCTAAACTGAAGGAAAGGAGGAGTCAAGCTGAGGGTCAGCATCCATCTCTTGCTATTTTCTAACTTTGGGTTTTAATGGCAGAAGTCTAGTGGCCAACATGTTGATGTCCCTACAGGGTTGAACAGGTTTGTAGGTGCCCTTGGATCAAGCAACAGAAGATTGTAGATAATGACAGCTTCTTTGGCGTTTGGGTGCATTGCTTTGGCTTTTGTGGTGAGTTTGCAAATTATCATTACTTTTTTTTTTTTTTAAGACATGGTTTCATGTAGCTCAGGCTGGTGTTTGAACTCTCTATACAGTTGTGGATGAACTTGAACTTCTGATCCTCTGCCTCCATCTCTCAAGGGTGGAATTATAAGCATGTGCAACCATACCCATGCTACCATAATAAAATATTAAAAATATTTCATATATTATGTTTATTTTATGTGTATGAGTATATTGCCTGGGTGGATGTAAGTGCACCCATGTTGTCCAATACCCATGGAGTCAGAAGAGGATCAGATCCCCTGGAACTGGAGTTATAGACGGTTGTTAGCCACCATGTGGATGCTAGGAATCAAATCCAAGTCCTCTGGAAGAGCAACCTGTGCTCTTAACCACTGAGCCATCTCTCCAGTCACATAAGTTAGTTTAAAAAAATAATTTTGCATTTGAAGAACCAAGGTTAGAAAGGGAAAATGATCATGCACAGTAAGTAGCCTGATGACCATCTCTATTTTCTTGAGACTTACGGACTTCAGATGACATGGACATTTCTGTTTGAAAATGAATACAGTCTTGTGCAAAGTGAGACAAATGGAGCACTGTAGAAACAGACGCAATTCTGAACCTTCAGATCCAAAGGCAGGAACCTTCTTTGTTCCTTCTAACTGTCCCTGGCATATGCATTGCTTCAACTGGCTTCATTTAGGGTTTGTTGCTGTGCTTCTGGATTCCAGCTACCCCCGCCTGTGAGGTGAGAAACCTGGCTCAGACAGACAGGAGAACGGGCAAAGCAATGCTGGTAACATGGCTTGCAGTCTGCAAAGTTGTCTTGGAGAAGCTGAGTATTTGCTCCATTGCTCAAAAGATCTTTGGAAATTTCAAAGCTCGTGATTCTTCACTAGACCTAGTTTTTAGAAAAAGTCTCTTATTTTACAGTTGTATTTTGAGGCAAACTTACCTTTTGATCTTTGTCTTGTCTCCTATCATCTGGTTTTAGCTTGAATTCTCACCTATCTTTCTCTATTATGTGCTATTGTGTCCACATATAAACTTATTTGACCGGTCATGTGTCTACAACAGTAGAGTTAGATCATTCCAAGCATGAATTATGATGGGTGACTACCAACATTCTTTAATAATCAGCTAAAGGAAGTTAATTTGTTGGGTACTGATGCTGGTGCTTGTTGGTATAGTGTAACATTGGAGAGAATGTCATACGAGTGTAATATAGAATTGCCAAATATCAAGAACTTGGTTAATAAAATTAAGCATGTTATATTTTGTACAACAAATGACATGTTATGATGGCTTTAGAAATGACATTTAACAGTAGAACCTTAGTAGAAGGATAATCACAGGACATATGCCCTGGAAATTAATAATGATTATTCTTTTTAATATTTTACTTATTATTTTTATGTGTGTGTATTGCCTGCGTGTAGGTAAGTGCACCCATGTCATGCAGTGCCCGTGGAGAACAGAAGAGGCTGTCTGATCCCCTAGAACTGGAGTTACAGATAGTTGTTAGCTGCAGTGTGGGTGCTGGGATTCAAACCCAGGTCTTCTGCAAGAACAGCCAGTTCTTAACTGCTGAGCCATCTCTCCAGCTTAATTCAAATAAAAAGAAACCAACCTGGGATATCAGTTTCTTTTTGAAGTTAGAAATGTCACAAAAGCCCATGAATGAAAGCTATATAAAATAAATAGAAACATCAACCCCCTTCTTTTCTCCTTGAACACATTTTTAATCTTTTTTACATCTTTGTAACTTTATATTTCTGTAAACCATATTGGTCAAATATTAGATTGGACAAACTGCAGTTCATTTGGGTTAGAAATGGTCAAGTATTGGCAATTTTATGTGGTTCACTCTACCATTCCTAATTCTGTCGTGCTGAGGGAGAAATGGGGTTGAAAACTGACAATGACAAATTGGAGGGAGACAAAGGAGGGCTACGTGGCTCTCCTGATTGCCAATCCAGCCTCTTTCTGGGTTTTTCTTCTTTGTAGCTTCAGTTCCAGTGGTTGTGTGGTGGCTTTGAAGAAAAGTCACAAGCTTGCTGAGTTTCCCATTCCCATCAGATGGACTCTAAGTTATGTGCTCACTCTTTAATGTAAGCAGGCTTGTAACCATTTGGACCAATAGAATGGAATGGAATGATGTATGGAAATTCCAAGGGTGGGTCATAAGAAGCCACGGGTTCTGCCTGGCTCTCTTGGAATGTTCATTCTGGGGAATCTCAGTTACCATGCTGACATGTAGGTACTCATAGTCTGAGGTATCAGTAGAGCTCAGACTTCGAGGCATCTTGTCCCAAACAGCAGATGCAGAAGTAAAGGAGGTCTCTCCAGCCATTTGAGCAACTTTTGCTGAGTCTTAACACTGGAACAGGAACGAGTCACTTCAACTATATCCAACTCACATTCATGATCCACAGCACCTGTGCATGTGGTAAAGTGGTTGTTTCTGACCACTGAATTTGCAGGGGTTTATCACACTGCAGTAGGTAACTGGAACAACATGGGAGAATATTCACTTCTTGTCTTGGAAGCCAGGCTTTCTTCTCAGTTCTAACACTGATATGAGTACCCCAAAGTCATGAACTTCAGCCTGCACCTTCCCCGCCCTTTAAAGTTCATGCTTTCTGACTTTGTTAACTATTCTTAAAATCAGAGCATAGGCTTTTTCTGACATGATTTGCAGGAGTAGCCTGAATCCTTTTCACAGGATAGTAGCAATGTCATTCAGAGGGTAAAAATAGAGGTTTGGCATTTCTTGATAGTTTGGAAGCTCTAGCAGGGAGGTGCAGCTGCCAGTGTACCCTTGATTAAAGAATGGCCCTTTCCTATTGAGGATCGTCAGCTTTGTTGACCCAGTACACAGTTTTGGGAGGGATGTTCATGGAGTGGTAAAAGAGAAGACATCTGCCTAGCTAGCCGTATCAGTTGAATCAGCCTTTGTGATCAATGGGGTGACAGATGTTGCAGCCAGAAGACGCTCATGCCTGGAGGTTGGCATTTCTGTATGTAGAAGAGAAGAAGGCTGAAGACACCCTCTTCCTTGCTGTGGTTGGGACTTCTGTTATTTTCCTTGTTCCACAGCTTCAGGCAACTCTCCATACCTGGGGTAGTTGAAGGGCTGGCAAGTGAAAAGGCAGTTAGAGGCTGTGGAGTTGGCATGAGTCGTGTCATTAATCTAGGTAGGTGAGAACTTTAGTCCATCATTCATTTGATTTGATACCTGGAATGTTGTTGAATCTCTTTGAATCTGTTTCCTCTTTTATATGCTACATAATACTGCACACAGATGGCTGTGTGAGGGATGCAGGAGGTAAATATAAAGTTAATTTTATGTAATAAACAGGGTTGCTAGGACTAGAGAGATGGCTCAGTGGTTAAGAGCACCTGCTGCTCTTTCACTGGACTGGAGTTTGGTTCTCATCACCCACATTTGACAGCTCACAACTGCCTATAACTTTAGCTCCAAGGGATCTGATGCCCTCTTCTGGCCTTCACTGGCATCCACACGTGTGAACATACACACACAAAAATAATGAAAATAAGTCTTTTTTAAAAAAGTAAAATAAATGCTATTCTTGGATTCCATTTTCTCTTAAGACAATTTTGAATGACACAAGTACTGATCTTGAGAAAATAGTATTTATTGGTAAGCTCCTGAGAAAGTAAAAGGTATTTTTAGGGAAAGCATTTTTAAAATCATATTTATTTTGTATGTATACATGTGTGTCATAACGACGTGTGGGGGTCAGACACAACTTGTGGGAATCTGTTCTCTCCCTCCGCCATGTGGATCCCAGGGATTAAATTCAGGTTGTCAGGCTAATTGTGGCAGGTGTCTTTACCTGCTGAGTCACCTTACCGACCTTGGGACATGGAGTAGTAAACACACAGGGTAGTACTATGTTTCCCCCTCATCTTGTGCTCTGAGGAATAAGGGTATGTCCTAACTCCATTTGTATGGGTAATGCAAGACATTCTGTTTGTTGTTCCATAGATATTGAGAGTGGCTCTGGGAGTATTCAAACTCTTTGAAGTCAGCTTCATGTGTCTTTGGTGTCCTCAGTGAACTTCCTCGGAGTCTGAGGTGTTTCATTTGAATGGGAGATTTCTTATGGAGGCTGGTGATGAACTGAAGGTGCCTTGGAATCAGAGAAGTGGGGATGCAGAGGCTATCAACATAAAAGGAAACAGACCTTTGATTTTGCAGGTGTCTAGAAGTGATGGAACTGGGAGCTGGAGGCAGTTGAACTGAATCTCTGAGTGGTAGGCCCGCCTCAGGGTTAGGTTTTACCCCATACTCCCCCCCCTTTCCTCCTCTTTCTCCTCCTCTTTCTTCTCTTCCCCTTCCTCCTCTTCTACCTTCTTCAAACCAACCAACCAACCAACCAACCAACCAACCAACCAACCGAACAAACAAACAAGCAGGAGCGTTGGCTTAGCCAAATGACCAAGAACGCCTTTGAACCTGATTCATTGACCTCTCAGCTAAGTTATAGAATCTTTTGGCTGGCCATCATTTCTATAACCTAGTAAAATGTTCAGTGACTTTCCTCACAAATCCTGGTAACTTACCCAGAAATAACATCATTGACAGCAAGAACTGATAAAATAAAAAAAAAATAATGTAAGAAATGTATTTGTTTGCCTAGAATATAATTTATTTTCATACTGACCCAATTTCCTCCCAGGCCTTGGATTTGTGAATATCTCATGACTGTGTTGTTATGTATTTCACCTTATATGATTTTTTTCTGTTCAAGGACACAAGCCGCAAGTCAAGTACCTTAGTTGGACTACAAAACTTGACACAGACTATCTAGATCAGAGCTCTAAAACAGTTTTCAAGTAAACTAACCAGTAGGAGAAATATTCTAATGAATATTGATGAATAGGCAAATCCTTTGCTTTCTCTTAGGCCTAATTACATATGCTCAATAACTTGCGACCTTTCTAGATTAACATCTTCACTATGGTTATTGGAAAGATAAGTGAGCCTTGTGCCAGGCTCTGCATGAGGCACCTAAATATAGACTATGCATATAATAGATCCAAATGCCCTTAAAGGACTGTAGGAAAAGTTTTCATTATGTATAACAAAACCCAGCATTTGGAGTGATAACTGATAATAAGGATAAAGCTAATAATGGACAGAGGATGATAAACTATAGTGCGCAATTTCAGAAAAAAGTGGCTGAAGTAGTAATTGTGATGATTTCTTTCTGTAAGACATTCTAAGTGCTGAAAATAATACTGAATGCCAAAGCTATTAGCCAGAGAAGATTATGTTGAGGAAAAGAAAATGAACATTTTTGAATACCTATTAAGAGCCAGTACTTAAATATGTATTGTCTTCTTGAAGACTCATAATAATTTTGTGATTTAAGCATTACTGTTTTCACAGATGGAGACACTCAGGGTAGGAAAGGGTAGTAAGGATTTGACTAATCCCTATGACAGTGAATATAAATGGTGGATCTAATATTCTTCCCATCCATCCTTATCCTTTAAATGTATTCTCTCTCCGTTAACTAGGTCTCTAGAGGGTTGATACTCTTGATTCAGAACATATTTTGCTTAAAAATCAAAGTAAGGGTAAAACAAAGGAGTTACCCATCAGCCAAAAAATGAAAAGTTTGGGTTCCACATTTGTTGGAAGTTGGCAAGTGTCCATCTCCCATTGTTTCTTTAGTCCTTAGAGAGAAAAAAATACATTAACAAGCATAGCAAGAAGAATGGAACTTGTCAAGCTATTGTCAGATGTTGAATGTGGAGACTAAAGATAGTGGGCTGGAGGTATTAAAGTATAGCTCACTTTCTGAAGAGAATTTGCAATGTTGGAAGTGGGATGGGCAACCCAAGTTCTTCTCTTTCTCAGCCCAGAAACTCATCAGTACTGAGGTTTAGTGAACTGCAGGAAACTGACTGATGCTTACAGCAGGTATTTATTTTAAAGTGTACATATTTTGATTTAATTTCTGGTTGCTGTAGAAGTAACAGTGCCAACCACTCAAGATACCAAGATAGCCTTTGTCAGCTGAGGGTTTGTTAGTGAGTAGAAATGGAATTGGTTAACCATTAGGTGACACTAGGAGTATGTGACTTCAGTGGCCAGAACGTCCTTGTGTGATAGATAACCGCTGCAGCATTCTTACTCTCTTACAACATTTCCCCATAAATTTCATATAGCTCTTATTCCTTTTCTAAGATTTACTAACATAATTGTTTCAATTTCTATTATAAAAATACATTCCAGTCACCTTTATTAGATCCCCACACAGCCCTGCTTCTTATTGTCCTGAATGTAGTAAACTTCAGTCCACTAGAGACATCTTAATATTTTTGTGACAAGGTCTCTCTATGTAACTAAGCTTGCCCACAACATGCAGTTCACAGGTGCTGGGATTAGAGATATGCATCACCACACCTGTCCACTATAGAACTGTGTCGTTCACCAATCTCCTCCATTAGTATGAGCTTCAGATGTTACAGTTATTCCCAAATTTGATATTTAATTTCTATAGTTGCCTATGTAATACATGCAAATCACATTCCTCAGAATTAGGCTGGGGATATAGCTCAGTTGGCAGAGTGCTTGTCTACAATGCATGAGACCATAGGCTTGCTCTCACTGCATAAATTGGGAATGGTGGTGCACATCTGTAATCCCAGTTCTTGGGAGGCTAAGGTAGGAGGCTCAGGAGTTCAAGAGCATCTTCAGATACATAGTAGGTTCAAGGCCAGCCTCGACCCTGTTGAAAACAACAGCAATAAAATCCCCAGAACAGAACTGATATAGTCTGAGCTGACTTCTACCATTGATGTGAAGTTAGGAAAATCACTGGCTAGAGACTAGTTGGTAGGGGAATAAATAAATATAAGATAAATTGGGGGCATATTTCCATAAATAAAAAGTAGTTAAGAAATGAACTACACAGGAAGGTACTAGTATTGCATTTTTTTGGGCCAAGAGAAAGCACTAGAAGAAATATTTCCTGGGAGAGAAGATGTAGTTGTGATATATAATTTTCATTAAGGGTGGAATAATTTGTAGGGCCCATGTAAATGAAGCACTGCTAGTTAAAAATATTTTTAAAAATTTCTTTCAAATCATTCGAGGATAAGATAGCATGGTTGGAACACTGTTTATTTCAATTATGGGTTCTCTTTACATAATTGAAAGATATCTGATATGCACTATAAAAATTGATTGCTGGTGTTATTAAGAATAACAAAGTAAGTGCCTGAAAGATAGCTCAGCGGGTAAAAGTGCTTGCTGCCAAGTCTGATGGCTTGAGTTTGGTACCTGGGACCCACATGGCAGAAGGAGAAAACTGACTACTGCAAGTTGCCCTCTGATCTCCACATGTGCACCATGACATTCACAGTGCCCACCCATAAGTAAAAAAAAAAATTAAGAAGAAACAGAACTAACATCTGTTATTGAGCATTGGCTTTCAATTCCATGATAAAATATTCACACAAACAGGTACTGTGCTGTCACAGGTTATATGTGGATTGCGCCAAGTAGAGTGCATAGCTCACATAGTCTGTTATATAATAGCTTGGAGATCAGGAGCTTGATTTTATCAGGTGGCATTAACCCACAAGGACTAGCTTCTTTTCTCGCTGCTGTGACCAAATACCTAAGAAAAATGTTCTGTAACACTGTTCCTGGGGAGACATGAACAAATGTCTACTCACCCCACATAGGGAACCAATGACAGACCAAAGTAATGATATTGCCAAAATCTTAAGTTGGTGAGCCAATGAGTTTTAATGTGGTTACTTGTACAAATTATGAGTGAGGGGTTAATTCCAGGAGCAGACATGACTCAAAGAGAGCTGCATCACCAAAAGTCCACCCCAGCATGGATGACGGCTCATGAAATCTGGAAACTTGGAAGTCTGGAGCACACTGTACAACTTGCAGATAGCTCAACAGGTTGGAGACTGTCCTTTCCAGGTAGCTCAGTTGGTCTGGGCCTCTTCTAGACAGCTCAGCTGGTCTGACAGTGTCTCTCAGCAGTCCTTGGGGCTTATGTAGGCTTGAGGTGGGAGGGGCCTGATGAATCTGGTCAGTTTCAGGGACTTTGTGAAGCTATCTAGTTGTTTACTTCCTCTGCAGGATGGAATATTTTGCCTCCCCTAATATATCCTCCTGTTTACCTCCATTTAGACATTAGAACATTTTGTTGTTTTAAAGAGCTTCTCTTCAAGATGGAAATTTTAACTAGGAGGAAATTGTTACACAACAAAGAGCAACTTCCTGGAGGAAGGATTTTTTTTGGCTTATAGTTTGAGAAGGTTGTTTCTATCATGGTAGAGAAAGTGTGGCAGTGGCAGCACAGCTATGGGCTATGGTGGCAAGAGCATGAGGTGGTTGGTGACATCACTGAGTGGTCAGGAAGCAGAGAAAGAGGCCCTCACTTGGCTGCTTCCTTTTTCCATTTCTGTTCAGTCTGAGACCCCAGCCTATAACATTGTGCCACCCACATTTAGGGTGAGTCTTCCCTCTTCAACTCAACCCTTCTGGAAACACCCTTACAGGCACACCCTATGGTGTGTTTCATAGGTGATTCCAAATCCAGTTAGATGGCGATGATGATTAACCACTTCATCAAGTTAGAGCAGTTAATCAGTGCTATTTATGCCTAGAAGACTGAAGGTTATTCCTGCAAGTAGGAGTCTTTACTAGGATATTTTGATTTCTGTTTCCAGTTTGAGCTTCTGTTCAGGAGCAAACCTGCATCTCCATGCTCCCATAGGTATCTGTATTCAAGAACTTTCCAGGAGTACTTTCATCATTTGTAGCTATCCAAAATATTATGAAAAACATAGCTGAGGAGAACCATGTACATGATGTATTTCATAAAGGTGTGTGGCTAATTTTTCTTTTGAAATGCAAATATTTCTTTCCAAACCCAAGAAAGTGGTGAGTCTGGAATGAATAATAATAGACTACCTCAAAGTTTTGTAGTATGGGGTGAACCGTAAGCCTATGTTTAAAATTTCTTTATTCTTATTTTATGTGTATGAGTGTTTGGCCTGCATGTATGTAAGTGTACAACGTGTGTGCAATGGCTGGGGGAGGCCAGAAGAGTGTATTGGGATTGCCTGGAATTGTAGTTCTGAATAGTTGTGAGCCAACATGTTGGGAACTGAATACCAGTTCTCTGCAAGAGCAACCTGTTCTCTTAACCACTGAGTCATCCCTCCAGTCCCAGAGCCTATATTGAAGAATATTATAAGAAATATCTCTAGGAAACACCTTGCTGTAGCTGTGGAGAGCTATGTACCTGAGAATGCCTTTAAAATTTTATATTAATTAAGTAAGTGTGTGTGCAAACATGAGCAAATGCCCCAGTGCTTATGTGAAGGTCAGAGAACAACTTGGAGTTGGCTCTTTCCTTCTACCATGTAGATCAGGGATTAACCTAAGGACATTAGTCTTGGTGGCAAGTGCCTGAGCCATCTCGCTGGCCCAAGAATGCCTTTTATCAGATAGTGCAGAGAATGTGACAGAAAATTAAAATCTAGTGGACATGTGATCTCATTGATAGTCTAGTCTTGTTTGTGTTAAATACCCCAATATCCCACTTCTTTAGAATTATTTGTCCTCTTGTGGTAGTGTGGACAGGAAGAGAGAGAATCATGGAAACAGATCTGTCCCCCATGTGAGTTGGACACTATTGGTTACCTTCCTTTGCTGTGATAAAACCCTCTGACAAAAGTGCCTTAAGGGAGGAAGGTCTTGTTTTGGCTCACAGTTCCAAGGTATAGTCCATCACGGGAGAGTCAGGGCAGCAGGAGCTGATCACATTGCATTCCTAGTCAGGACCAAAGAGTGGTGAATGCAGGTGCAACTCATCTTTCTCCATTTACATACTCAGGGCCCAAGCTGGGTAATGGTGCTGTCCAATTGTAGGGTGGGTCTTCCCACTTCAATCAATAATCGAGATAATCCCTTACAGCATGTTAAATGTCTTGTCTCCTTGATCCTGTCACATAAGCAGTATTAACCATCATAGTCACTATCAGAAGGGGCCAAGTTCATTAGAGACTTGTTCAGCTGCAGAAAATGAGTCTAAGTGAAATTATTTCCATTTACTAGGTGACATGACCCAATGTACTTGTATATTCAGCCTGGTAGATGCTAGCCACATGTGGCTCTGAATGTTTACGTTTAAACAAATAAAAATAGAACAAAACCCAAAACCCCACAGTTCCTCTATTATACTAGTGATATTGTCAGTGTTTGATAACCATGTGGTTCTTTGAACATTACACTGGACAGCACAGATGGGGGCTATTTTCTTTATTGCATGTTTCATTGGATAGTACTGGTTGAAGGCATAACAGGGAGAAGATGACCCAAACAATTAAGTCATTAAAGCTATGTTACAATGTTAAAGTTTGTTCCTGCTTTGTTTATTGCATTATATTAATAGTATTTGATTAGAATTGGTAGAAATGAATCATGTTTGTTCAATTATTTGAGACTATTTCCCCCTAACTAGATATGTGGGCTCATGTTTATAGATCTGTGTGTGTCTGTCTCTGTCTGTCTCTGTATGTCTGTCTGTCTGTCTGACTCTCTCTGCAGAACATCCAAATTTAATACAGTGGCATAAATTCTGCTGTGAACTGTGGAAACAATCCTGCTGGGAAAGTTGACTGAAATAAATGGTTGAGGGAGTCTTGAATAATTTACATATTGTAATTCTTCCTATTCACTTGTCTGTCTTTAGCACAGCTAGTTTTTATTAAAGGGAAAAATTCAGTGACAGTTGGACAGACAGATTCAATAGACAAAGTGGGGACAATAAAGGTGAAGTGATGGGTAAGGAGATACTACTGAGTACCTCCTGAGTTTACTGCTAGGCTAGAATAGTCTCTTGTGTAACTCTTTTAAAAATTGATGTAGATTTGATATTGATGTTATAGATGAAGAAGCAGGCTCAGAACAGGATTTCACTTGCTCATCATTTGTACAACTACTGTTGGACAGTGCTAAAATTTGAATTCAAACTCTTTTCTTTCAAGGGTGACGTAGTTTCCATTCTCTAGGGCAAAACCATTGTCTCTCTATTGCGAGCCAGCAGCTGGCATTCTAGCCTTCGCTGTTATCTTGAGTTTTCTTTATTCTTTTCTCTTTGAATTTTTTTTTTTATTCAAGGAGTTTTTATTCTTTTTATTTGAAAATAAAGCCAGGTATGTTTGTGCTCACTTGTAATTCCAGCAGGCGGCAAGGAGGATCATATGGTCCAGGCTAGCATAGGATACATAGTAAAACTCTTGTATAAAAAAGCCAAGGGCTGGTTGTATGGAGCTCAACACATTGAGGGCTCTTGGGGATGCAACAGGTGGGTGGTAGGTGGGAAAGGGAAGTATCTGAATTTTTTTTCTGCTTTTAGAAGAATCTTTTCCTGAATTCTGCCCTCATCACTCTTCCCATTGTTGTGGGGAACCTCAAGGCTGACCATAGCTATGCCCTGTTAAATCCAGTAGTTAAAGCTAGAGGCAGTTAACTCAAAATGTGGAAATGGAAAAGTTTCATCTAGCTGCACCAAGGTATGGGTTTGAATTCAAACAGGTTGGCGTGCATGTGGTTGCTCCCGCTAACAGCAGATTTATGGCTTCTGTATTTCTGCTTGGTTTGATCTTGCAGAATAGAAATTGTTAGGGGGACTTTGTACCCCTAAGCTTGGGAACTTAAACTTTTCACCCCTGGATATGGTTTTTCTGTATAAAAGCTTACCCTAAGAACAACTCAGGGCTGCACTTGGGACCTGAATGCCCAGTGTAGTTGCTGGCTGGCTATAAAGATTTCTTTGGGCTATTTTCTGTGTCTGAGTGATCTTCTCTGATGAAATACCTTACAGTATTTTTGGAGGCCCCCAACGAGATCCCAGAGGATTAGATTCCAGACCCAGGGGGTGCCTCAGTCTCAGGCCAGGGGGCCAGAAGGGAGAAGATTTGGGGCAGACTCCTAGGGAAGGTGCCACTTGAGACATTCCAGAGGCCTGGAAACTCTAACTCCTGCTGCCCCAGAGCTCTGGTGGTTTCTGACCTGTACCCCAAAGATTTTTTTGAAGACCATAGAAAGTTGTCTGGATCAGAAAACCTCTGGAGGTAAGTCAGTCTGAGGCAGGAGGACACTTGGGAGAGGCAGAATGTGGCTGCTAATCCAGTGTCCAGGGAACTGTGTGTGATGTCACTAGCCCTCTGTAATCAAACTTTAAACCTGGTGTGTGTGTATTTGGTGGCCACCATGTAACTGACTTGTCTGTGTTTGTGCTTGCTCCTTTGTTGCTTCTGTCAGTTTGTCACCTGTAACAATATGGCAGGGGGAATGAGCTGTCCTAAGACTCCCCTGAAGTGCATGCTTAGGTATTTTAGAGAGGGTTTTGAAGATAAGGGTGACCATGGCTTCCATGTCTTGCCTGGGAAATTAGACATCCTATGAACTTGAATGGCTGAATTTCAGAGTGGGGTGACCCAGTGGGGAGACCCTGGGTGTCTGGATGGCCCAAGCAGTCTGGAACGTGGTCAGTGAGGACAACAGGCCTGTGGTGTGATGTGGGCCAGCACATGTCATTAAAAAGAAAAGAAGCACCACCTGTGGCAATTCTTCCGCTGGCTGCCGTTGGGGCCTGGGAAGGAAGTAGGAGTGAAGAGTAGTGGTGTTGCAGGCCATGTAGGGGTTAATCTTTTCACTTGCCAATCTTTTTGTGTGGCGGTGGGGCCAGGGAGCTTGTGTGGTGACCAAAACTGGCCTGCTGTCCCTGGTGCAGCATCTTGGGCCTCTGGCCTCTACCATGGCCTCTACCAGGAGCCCATGGCCACTGGGGACCCCAGGCACCCTAACCAATTTCCCTACATGGACTGCTGGCTGTCTCTGATTCTGAATCCTCTACCCTGGCTTAAAACCCGTGCTCTCTCTGTGGGCACCTGTGACTTGTTGGTCCCGCATGAGGCAGAAGGGAGGGGAAAGTTGCCACTGATCCTCCTGGCCCCACCAAGAGAGTGACATTCTTCTACCCTATGTGCCTGGCTACCCCTGTCTGAACAGATGGCCAAAAGGGCCACAAATAGAGTCCCAGCCTCCTCTACCTAGGGCCCCCCTCTCCCCTTTCCGTACGTGGAGTGGCTCAGCCTATGGGGAAGTGAGATGAGCTCTTGATGAGGCTGCAGCAGTGCCTAGCTTTTCTCTAAGAGAAACCCCACCCATGAGACTGGGGCAACAGGAAAAAGTAGGAAGTTCGGGTGGCACCCCCCAGTGAATCCCATGCCCATTTATGGTCTGTGTCCCTCTTTCCACCAGTGACTTTTATAATTGAGAAACTCAAAGTCATCCTTCCTCTGATAAACCCCAGGCACTCATTAGTCTCCTTGAGACTGTCTTTTACACTCACCAACTCACCTGGGATGATTGTCAGCAGCTCCTGGCCCCTCTCCACAGCAGAAGAGTGAGACTGGATCAAATTAGAGAGCAGAAAAATTGCTCTTGGGCCTGGGTCAGCATCTTTCCCTGACAGTGATGCACACATAGAGCATGTCTTCCTTTCTGAGAGACCTTACTGGGACCCCAGTACTGACAGAGGTAAGAGGGATCTGGACCACTTTTGCCAAGTCCTTTTGGGAGGAATAAAGACAACTGCCAGGAGACCTACAAATCCTTCTAAGGTGCGCGAAGTGATTCAGGAACCTCAAGAATTACACGGGGATATAAACATTGCCTTTGTCTTGCTGATGGCCCTAGACATTAGGAGGAAATTGCAGAAACTAGAAGGGTTCAAGGGCATGAATAGGTCACAGTTGTTAGAAATTTCCCAATAACCGTGACACTATGAAAGATAAAACAAAAAGTTGACCAGAGTGGTGGTAGTGGCTCTCAGAGACAGATGGTAGAAAGCCTAGGGGAGGAGGCTAGAAGCAACAAGAAAGGAAAAGACTAGAAAAGGATCATGTGCCTATTGTAAACAGAAGGAACACTGAAAGAATGAATGCCTCCACTGGGAGAAGAAAGGGGGCGTGCCCCATCCTCCAACCTGGGGAAGATTGGCAAAGCTGGTGATCCCTTTCATTGAGCCCCCAGGAGCCCATGGTGATAAGCTGACTTTGGGACAAGAACTATTCTTAACAACTCCTCATTCTGTTGAAGCCCCCATGAGGGCCACTTCAGAGATGGATGTCCAATGCCCAGGTGACTCATTATCTGGCACTCCTCCTAAATCAACTCTGTATAAAGTTTTTCAAAACTTCAGCCTACAACTGAGAAAGCCTGTTTCTGGATTATGACCCAGAAGGACCCCTGCATGAGTATACTGGGGTGACTCTTCTGGTCCAATCTATCAGACCAGACCTAACTGATGTCCAACTGTTGGAGTCCGATGAGATACTATATACTGAAGGAAGCAGCTTCATTCAGGACAGATCAAGGTATGCTGGGGTTGCAGTTGTTGCAAAAGACCAGACTATCTGGGCACAGTCTCTCAGTCCAGGAATTTCCAACCAAGGAGCTGAATTCATAGCCCTAACCCAGGCACTCCGATACGGAAAGGACAAGGTCATCACTGTATATACAGGCAGTTGGTATGCGTTTGCAATCGCTCATGTACATGGGGCACTGAACTGAGAAAGAGGACTCCTCATTTCAACTGAAAGGAGATAAAAAACAAAGGGCAGATCTTGGCCCTGCTCGAAGCCATATAGCTACCCAAAAGGGTGGCCACTGTGCACTGCAAAGGACATCAGGAGGATTTCCCTGAGGCACAGGGTAACAGGGCAGGTGACTTAGCTGCCTGGAAGGTAGCTAAGAACCACTGGGGGCCCCTCCAGATCTTGTTTATGATGCTAGAACCAAGTTTGCCCCACAAACCCACCGATAAGCCATAAGGTGAGACATGGGCAAAGCAGGAGGGCACAAAACAAGAAAAAGAGAGATAATGAATGTTGCCAAATGGAAGACCCATCCTCCTGGCAAGTCTGGGTAGGAAACTGGTGACCCAAATCCACCAAGCAACACACCAAGGGGTTACAAGAATGGTTGAACTTCTTCAGCCCAGGTATTACATACCCTGGCTAGACCAGGTCACAAAGGATATTGTATCCAGATGTTTGACCTGTGCCCAAATGAATCCTAAAGGAGGGAAGAAAGCCCCGGAAAGAATCTGTGTTCGAGCTAACAGACCTGGGGAATATTGGGAACCGGATTTTACTAAAATTAAACTATCTTTGAGTACAAGTATCTTTTGGTTTTTATGGACACATTTTCTGGATAAGCAGAAGCCTATCCCACCTGGACTGAGACAGGCTACACAGTGAAAAAGAAACTGCTCCAAGAATTAGTTCCTGGGTTTGGTTTGCCCCTTACCTTGGATTCTAACAATGACCCTGCCTTCACAGCCAAAATTTCCCAAAATTTGGCAAAGGCATTAAATATTAATTGAAAGCTACACTGTGCTTATAGGCCACAGAGTTCAGGACAGGTAAAAAGAATGAACAGGACTCTGAAGGAGATCCTGACCAAATTGGTTATAGAATCAAACAAAAGTTGGGCCAAACTCTTTCCCTTTGCCCTACTCAGGGCTGGGTGTACTCCATACTGAGAAGGATTCACCCTTTATGAAATTATGTTCAGGAGACCACCACCTATTCTCCTGAAGTTAGGAGATGTACATAAAATAGAAATGACTAATCATTCCCTTCTCAGGTTATTACAGGCCCTGGAACAGACCCAGAGGGCCATCTACCAGGTGGTCTGAGGAGCTGGTCTCCAGTCTGACTCAGAACTGATCGACAAGTTCCAGCCTGATGACTTGGTATGGGTCAGGAGAGTCCCAGCTCAGATCCTGGAACCAACTTGGAAGGGCCAGTGTCCAGTGATCCTTACTACACTTACAGCAGTGAAAGTGTCTGGAATTTTCTTATGGATGCATCACACCCAGTTAAAGGAGGCTACAGAAAAAGATGAAAAATGGACTGTCACTTGGACTTCTGATCCCTTGAAGATAAGACTGACACGAACTCCCTGATTCTTACAGCTATGCTTTGGTCTCTTTTCCTCCCCAAGGGCATTTCTTATAGTCCCCATTGCCCCTAGGCCTGGAAATGGAAACTCAAAGAAGATTGTGGATGGAAAAGTCGTTGTGACTGTGATCACAGTCAACCCACCTTCCAAACAGATCTTGGCACCCTTATGGCTTTAATTTTATGGTACCCCAATGGCAGCTATGGATGGTATGAAACAAGTGGCTATGGCAACCTAGAATTTGAAAAAGGAATTCAAACTCTCCAATTTAATATCTGTCCTGCTAATGGTGAGTCTTCCTGTCAGGGGAATGGCCAAAACCACTGTGCAGCCTGGGGGATGTGAGACAGAATCTTCATGGAGGCATACAGACCCCTACATCCGCATAAATAGAAAATACCCCAGACTTATTCCCCAAGTGGTTGTAATCCCCTGACCATCAAGATCATAGCCTGAAATATTACAGGTCACCACTATAGGGTGACAGGGAGAACCTGGGGCTTTATGACACAGGGAAGGACACTGGGGATGAGCTCACCATACAAAAAAAATCATCTACCTTAGGACTCTTGACCCATTGGTCCAAACTAGAACCTTTATCTGCAGGTCTTAGGAGCCTACAGTCCACCATCTCCTCATAACCTTGGTGGCACCTGTTACATCAGGAAAATAGCCTGAGTTACCCTGACTCAAAACCCTGAAGCAGGCACCTCCATGCTAAGGATTTAAGTGAAAGTCCAACAGTTTCTAAGCCATACTGAACCAGACTTGGGTCAGGACTGTTGGTTGTGCTTAGATCCCAATCCCCCTTACTATATAGGAATGGGGCTAAATCAGACTTCACACCTCCTAAGGATTAGACAAGCCATGACTATAACCACTCCCAACTCACCTGAGGGGATCTACAAGGACAAGGGACCTGTACCATGTTGTCTAACTATGACCTTGAGGGATCTTCCTATAAGGAAGCTTGCAGCATTGGTCTATGAACAGCCTCCAGTGGAGAACAGAGGCTTTTTTCCATGCTCCCAAAACTACCTGGCTGGCATGCACAAATGTGTTGATTAAATGTACATCCTCCGACCAGTTTGAGGATCAAGAGGGAGGGGTCTTCTGTATAATGGTCCACGTTGTCCCTCGGAGATATATATATATATATATATATATATATATATATATATATATTAGTCTAGCCACTATTGCATTAGCACACACATTTTGCTTGGCATGT